>NW_027507903.1:196449586-196992086 GCF_037356315.1 Lithobates pipiens | reverse complement strand
TATATAAACATGATCTGGCACACAGATGCCACCCTGTAGCAATAAAAATGCTATGGGGTGGACCTGAAGTGTTTTTTTGAGAAAAAAAAATCCCCTCTAGGTGATCTATGTACATTACAAGGATTTTAACAAACTTTGTTGCAGATTCCTGCCTTTTGTTATTCTGAAGAAATCCATGTGTGTTTGTCTGTGTCATGTGGTGAGGGAATCTAATGGGAGTGGTTTCAAAAGTATCAATCGGCTGCTGCACCTGCAGGGCTCTAATGTGGAAAGTTTCAGGGTCTGCATCCCTTTAGACGTGATTTCCTATTGTGAGTATCTCCCCAAAAATGACATCTTTGTTGCAGGCGGTGGAATCTGACTTGTATCTTAGTGTAGACTTCTGGGAAAAGCAATAAGCCAACCACACAAGCAGGAAATATTGTTTCTGGGGGTATCCTGGACACATTCCATGTCCAGAACACCTCCAGATAGCCATATTGCATTGCATTTTAGAGAAAATTACAGAGCTGCAGATTGAAAAGGAAAGGTCATTTTTAATAACATTTGATTACATTATGACTTGAGCCGCAATTGTATATGCCATAGCAGTGATGGCGAACCTTGGCACCCCAGATGTTTTGGAACTACATTTCCCATGATGCTCGGCTACACTGCAGAGTGCATGAGCATCATGGGAAATGTATTTCCAAAACAGCTGGAGTGCCAAGGTTCGCCATCACTGTGCTATAGTATTGTTTTTTCATTTGCTATTTTTTCCCCGTGAAAGTGCAGTTACCATTTAAATGAAGTCACTTGTATACATTCAAATTGAGTCTTTTTGAGCATTTTCTCAGATGTATTTCAGATGTTTTTAGCTTGTATGAACTGGTTTCCTTCCACTAGTGCTTTTCACTGACTAAAATAATAATGTCTGAAGCTTAAATATACATGTAAAACACTAGGTTCAGCATATGTTGGATCAAGTAGACTAAGTATTTGAGCAGCTGGGCTTCACCAAATTATCCTGCATCATTTTGGAACCAATAATATAATTGTTCTGTGATGAAATTTTGCTGTGCCATCCACAACACAGTGGAAAAAACAGTGGAAACTTAGGCTTGATTCACATCTATGCATGTTGCTTTTGAGTGTTGGTTGCTAACACAGCGTGGGGTGCTCCCCCTGGTCCATACCAGGCCCTTGGGTCTAGTATGGATTCGGAGGGGACCACGGCATGCCAAAATGTAAAAAAAAAATGGTGTGGGGTCCCCTCATACCAGACCCTTATCTGAGCATGCAGCCCGGAAGGTCAGAAGAGGGAGGGGACGAGTGAGTACCCCCCTCTTGAACCATACCAGGCCACATGTCCTCAACATGGGGGTGGGTGTTGATGTCATCCAGAGGCCCTAACCCATTGTGACATCACAGACCCATCATGCCCCAGGCAGTAATGTCACAAGGGGTGGGGCCTCTGGATGATATAATCAGATGACCACGCCCCCCGCATTATCTAAGACATGCTTGACATTGACACAGCATCGGAGGAGGGTTGTCGGTGGAAGAGGTGGCAGAGGAAGAAGTACACTGGACAGGAAGGGGGGGGGGGGGCTCGCTCATCCCCTCCCTTTCCTGACCTGCTGAGCTGCATGCTTGGAAAAGGGCCTGGTATGGATTTTGGGGGGGGGACCCACGTCATTTTTTGTACTTGCATTTTGGATATGGGTCCATTGAAGTCTATTACCTGCAAAATGCTGCATGTCCCCAACCCTTTCCAAAAACGCAGAGGCACAAAAATGCATCAATGTGAACATGTTCCATAGGAACCCATGTAAAAAAAAATGTCCCTGCATTTTCATTAGCATACAACCCATATGCTAAAGACAGTTTGCACTTGCAAGTGTGAAAGGAGGAGAATTTTAAGTGGTACTGAAGTCTAAACATTTTTACCTTAACCACTTCAGCCCCGGAAGAATTGGCTGCTCAATGACCAGGCAATTTTTTGTGATAAGGCACTGCGTCGATTTAACTGGCAATTACGCGGTCATGCAACAATGTACCCAAACAAAATTGACGTCCTTTTTTTCCCACAAATAGAGCTTTCTTTTGGTGGTATTTGATCATCTCGGCGGTTTTTATTTTTTATTTTTTTGCGCTATAAACAAAAAAAGATGACAATTTTGGAAAAAACACAATATTTTGTACTTTTTGCTGTAATAAATAGTCCCGATTTCTTTTTAAAAAAGCTATTTTTTTCTCTCCGTTTAGGCCGATGTGTATTCTTCTACATATTTTTGGTAATAAAAATCGCAAAAAGTGTATATTGATTGGTTTGTGCAAAAGTTATAGCGTCTACAATATAGGAGATCAATTTATGCCATTTTTATTATTATTATTATTATTTTACTAGTAATGATGGCGATCTGCGATTTTTATCAAAACTGGGACATTATGGCTGACACATCACACTTTTAACACATTTTTGGGTTGATTGACAATTATACAGTGATCAGTGCTATAAAAATGCACTGACTATTGTATAAATGTCACTGGAAGGGAAGGGGTTACCACTAGAGGGCTATCAAGGGGTTAGCTGTGTTCCCTATGGGTGTGTTCTAACTGTGGGGGGTGGGACTGACTATAGGAGATAAGAGATCGGGGTTCCCAGCTCATAGGAACTGACGATCTCTCTCTCCTCAGCTCACAGAACAGGGATTTGTGTGTTTACACAGATATGTCCTTGTTCTGCCTCTTGTGCCCGTGATCGCTCGGGGGCCGACGGTCATGAGCATTGGCACCCCTGCTGCGCAGCGGGCACGTGCGCGTGCCTGCTATCCCGCTTAAAGGGACCAATGTATAGCTACGACGGTTTGTGGGATCGGGCCGACCTGCCACAGTATAATGACAGCGGCTGGTCGGCAAGTGGTTAAAGTGGTATTAAACCCAAATGCAATCATTTATTATATTGCAGCTTACCGATTCTTAGATGTGATGGTTGTATTTGTTTCCTATTTTAGGCTTTCTTTCTTCACAGTACAAGCTCTTAGGCAGAATTTATCAGTTTACATGATTTCCACTTAACACTGGCAGGGGTGATTCAAATGATCAGCTTGTATTTATTCATGCAAGACCTTTATCCCGAAAGATAAAAGGCTGTTTACTGTAACTGCTTATAAATTGCTTCAATTTCTTAGTGGTTCTAAATCTGTTAATGCATTTAACATTACTCCCCCAGGCTGACAATGCTGCTGTCTGCTGTGCCTCTTCTGCTTGTGTGTCTCACTAATACAGACGATGTGTTACTCGTTAGATCACCAGATGAAAACAGAGGGAAAAAGCCAAAAAAAGAAAAAAATGCAATGCACCCACCACATCTAATGATTGGTAACTGCAATACATTTTTGCTTTTAGTTTTAATACTGCTTTAATCTACCCATTGCAAGGTAAAATATTGTCCAGTACCACTACTATCCCTTCCTGTTCTTAAATACTTACCATGTTACTGCTCCATCTCCAGCACTGCCCCCTCACTTCCTGCTTTCACAGGAGAACCATAGGTACCTGTTTCCACCAAAACTCTAGTGAGGAGGGAGCAGGAGCAGAGCTTACCAGTGCTGTGTGTCTGTAGATACACACAACCTGGCTCAAGACCCAACAGGAGTGTGTATAAATAAGTGCCTTCTTAACACTTGGCTTGCTACAGGAGGCACCCCAAGGAGGATGGAACTGACAGCATCATCGGAAACTGCCAGAACAGGCTGGGGAATCAAATTAGAAAGTAAAGGGACAAATAGGTTAAATAGAAGCCACACAGTACCAATGGGTAAAATAGATAATAATTGAAGGAGGGCTTTGGAAAATGATGCATGTTTGCCCTCTGTTACAAGACAAAAATTGACTGGATGATTGAGGCTGCACAATAAAAGTAATACTGCAAAATCAGCCTTTTAAGCACTTGCCTATTGTGCACTTTTACTCCCTTCCTTCCCAGGCCAATTTTCAGCATTGTCACACTTTGAATAACAATTGCACGGTCATGCAATGCTGTACCCAAACAACATTTTTCTCCTTCACTGATGTACTCTGATGAGGCTGCACTAATGGGCACTGATAGGCTGCACTGATAAGGCAGCACTGATAAGCATTGATGGGCACAGATGAGGCGAAATTGATGAGGAAGCGGCACTGATGGGCACTGAAGGGTGGCACTGATGGGCACTGAGTTCTAGTTGTTGGAGACTATGGTGATTCTGAGGGATCATGGATTAAATATGAGTGCAATAAGGAACAATTCAACTGGAGTTTGTTCAAGGCACCTTAGTATTAAAGAGAGAAAGACTCAGCCACTTAAAAATAGATAAATAAATAAAAAAAGACTACACATGTCGAGACAGTGGAAGTATGGGAGGTTTTAAAGGAAAGCTTTACTGAGAGAAATGTGGAGGTTGTCATCGCTGATCTCCTCTTAAAAATGCTCATTGCCTGGCTGTCTCTTGCCCTAATACTGAAAGTGACTGTAAGCAGCAGAAATTTAAACCTCCTAATCTGCATAATTGTTCCAGATCTGAGCCAGGCCGCCAGCATTTACAAAAACAATATTCAGTAATGGTAGCCTACTTTTTTAGGTTTTCTCTGCAATACATAAACCTAAAAAAGTAGGTTGTCATCACTGCCATTACGCTTTAACCAATGCCAAAAACACAGATTATCCCACTCAAGAAGGGTGTTGGCGTATGTCCTAATCCAGTAAGCAGTATAATGAATAGTAGATGCATGCCACACACCAAACGGTTTTAAATGCATAGGAAGTAAAAAAGGGCCTCATCCACAGCTCCTCCCAATAGCCATTCCCCCTGACATGTTTCACTCGTCTACAGGGCTTAGTTATAGTTCTGTGACTAAGCCCTGTGGTTGGAGCAAAATATGTGGGTGACATATATATAAACCTTACATCTTATTTATTATTTTATTTATTTATTTTTTTCACACCAAGTGCACACCCATCACAGACTCAGTGCAAAAAAAGGCAAACATAGGGAACCTTGTTCCTTATGGGGAAGTTCATGCATGAAGTACTTTTTTTCAGTGCAACGGGTTGAGGGGTCGTGTGTATAAACGTGAATGAAAATTTCACTTGTGACATATTTTGCATGAAACACGTAAACTAATTATTAAATAATACTGTTAACAGATTATTGGGGGAAATCATAAAAATAATGTAAACATCCTTTAGAATCCATTGGAGCACAGCACCAAAAGGTATATGAATCTGTGTCTACATTTAAGTCGGAGTGTCCTCACTGGATACAGCTTCCTCAGTGCACCCTTTCCCCGGTCATTTTGCCCATCACACTGCATGACCAAGGAGTTTTGTACTTGAGGTGTATGGAGTCTGATGAGTAACTGAGAGAGTAGTTCTCCATAGGGTCCACTTTACGTTTGATTGACCACGCATGGCAGTTGGCAGATCCATAGCTGAAATTCAGTCCAATAGCAGCTTTTAAATCTGCCCAGGCAAAAGTAAAGTGGACCTGATAGGGAACTAGTCCCTCAGTGGATCGTCCTTGATCGGCTGTTTGTAATAGTAACCCAGAAGCGATCCCATTATTTCACTTCCGATATACTCAATAAGCATTAACGACATTTTTTTAAAATCAAAAAGCGTTCAAAAACACCAATCTTGGTGATTTAAATGCTTTTAAGCACAGATGAGGGATTTAGGGTCTTACAGACCCCAGATCTCTCCATAAAGAGGATCTGTCACATGTCTATTACTGTGACATGGATGTTTACATTCCTTGTGACATCAATAAAAGTGATTTAAAAAAATGTAACAATTAAAAAAAAAAAATATTGAAGTGCCCCATCCTCCCATGTTTGTGCATAAAGGTGAACAGACGCTTTGGTCCCCCACACCCTCAAACAACGATTGTCCCACACATGTGAGGTATCACAATGAATGTCAGATCATGGGCAGTAATTCTAGCACCAGACCTCCTCTGTAAATCTAAAGTGGTAACCTGTAAAGGCTTTTAAAATGTCGCCTATGGACAGAAAATTTTACAGTTTGTCGCTGTTGCACATGAGTGTGCAATTTTAAAGCGTGATATGTTTGGTATCTATTTATGGTGTAACTTCATCTATTATATTTTACAAAAACTGGGTTATGTATTGTGTTTTTTTGCATTAAAATGTAAAAAAGTGTAGTTTTTTCCAAAATACTGCATTTGAAAAACTGCTGCGCAAATACTGTGTGACATATAAAAATGCAAAACTCACCAATTTATTCTCTAGGGCCTCTCCTTTAAAAAAATATATAATATTTGGGTGTTCTAAGTAATTTTTTAGCAAAAAATACATGTTACATGTAATGTTATTACATGTGGACAAAAAGTGCAAGAAAAGCCCTGGACTGGACGTAAACTACTGATGCTTTGGGAGTGCTGGCATCCCATCCAAAGTATGTTTTGTTGCCACTTGTTGCTATTACAGCTACTGGGTTTGCTAGGTAGTAGAAAAATACTGATTCTGGAAAGTGAGACAAATTAAAATAGTTTGCTTCTTTGAAAGGTAATGCTGCCAAACACAGTTTGAATTTTGCCATATTCAGCAGAGGAATTTGAGCTGTGGGTGTCAATGTTGGCACCAACCAGCTCTGCAAAAGTGTGTTGTTCAATCAACATTTTTCAAAGGAGCCAAGAGGAAAACTGTCAAACAGTGACTGCATCCAATCAGAAAACGAATCAGGAAAGATTCATCTATCTGCTCTGTTTTTGTGGATGGAGGAATATGTTCATTTTCTTTAGTTCTGCTTACAGGCTAAACTAAAGAAATATGTGTGTGTATATCCAGCTATAATTTCTTCTTCTCTATGTGTAAAACATACAGTATCTCACAAAAGTGAGCATACCCCTCACATTTTTGTAAATATTTTATTCCATCTTTTCATGTAACAACACTGAAGAAATGATACTTTGCTACAATGTAAAGTAGGGAGTGTACAGCTTGTATAACAGTGTAAATTTTCTGTCCCCTCAAAATAACTCAACACACAGCCATTAATGTCTAAACCGCTGACAACAAAAGTGAGCACACCCCTAAGTGAAAATGTTCAAATTGGGCCCAATTAGCCATTTTCCCTCCCAGTGTCATGTGACTCATTAGTGCTACAAGGTCTCATGTGAGAATGGGGAGCAGGTGTGTTAAATTTAGTGTTATCGCTCTCCCTCTCTCATACTGGTCACTGGAAGTTCAACATGGCACCTCATGGCAAAGTACTCTCTGAAAATCTGAAAACAAGACTTGTTGCTCTACATAAAGATTGCATAGGCTCAAAGAAGATTGTCAAGACCCTGAAACTGAGCTGCAGCATGGTGGCCAAGACCATACAGTGGTTTAACAGGACAGGTTCCACTCAGAACAGGCCTCGCCATGGTCGACCAAAGAAGTTGAGTGCACATGCTCAGCATCATATCCAGAGGTTGTCTTTGGGAAATAGACGTATGAGTGCTGCCAGCATTACTGCAAAGTTTGAAGGGGTGGGGGTCAGCCTTTCAGTGCTCAGACCATACATCGCACACTGCATTAAATTGGTCTGCATGGCTCTCATCCCAGAAGGAAGCCTCTATTAAAGATGATGCGCAAGAAAGCCCACAAAGAGTTTGCTAAAAAATAAGCCGACTAAGGACATGGATTACTGGAAACCATGGTCTGTGGTCTGATGAGACCAAGATAAACTAATTTGGTTCAGATGATGTCAAGCGTGTGTGGCGACAACCAGGTGAAGAGCACAAAGACAAGTGTGTCTTTCCTACAGTCAAGCATGGAGGTGGGAGCGTCATGGTCTGGGGCTACAGTTCATTGGGGGAACCATGAATGCCAACATGTACTGTGACATACTAAAGCAGAGTCTCCCTCCCATCAGAGACTGGGCTGCAGGACAGTATTCCAACACAATGACCCCAAACACACCTTTCAAGATTACCACTGCCTTGCTAAAGAAGCTGAGGGTAGAGGTGATGTACTAGTCAAGCATGTTTTCAGACCTAAACCCTATTGAGCATCTGTAGGGCATCCTCAAACAGACGGTGGAGGAGTGCAAAGTCTCTAACATCAACCAGCTCTGTGATGTCATCATGGAGGAGTGGAAGAGGTCTCCAGTGGCAACCTGTGAAGCTCTGGTGAACTCTATGCCCAAGAAGTTTAAAGCAGTGCTGGAAAAATAATGGTGGCCACACAAAATATTCACACTTTGGGCTTGATTTGGACATTTTCATTTAGGGGTTTACTCACTTTTGTTGCCAGCGGTTTAGACATTAATGGCTGTGTGTTGAGTTATTTTGAGGTGACAGTAAATTTACACTGCTATACAAGTTGTACACTCACTACTTTACATTGTAGCAAAGTATAATTTCTTCAGTGTTGTCATATGAAAATATATAATAAAATATTTACAAAATTGTGAGGGGTGTACTCACTTTTGTGAGATACTGTACTTAATCTTATCCAATGTCTTGCTTCTAACATGCAGAAATTAAATATCTAATAGCAGTAAGCAGGAAGATTTTTTTTTGGAGTAAGGGTAGTGAGGTGTCCACAAACATCACCACTTAATGGTGTCTTAAATGCATTGCATTCAAAAGCTTGATGCATTGTATCCTAAAGCTTGATGGATTTGAAATGTGCCATTCTTATGCAAAATGCTTTTACTAGTGTAGCATATAATTTTTCCTTCATTGTAATTGAAAAACAACAAACGTGTCAGCTTCACTGCAGTCCTTAGGGTTAACCGTGGCTCTACAAGCTGTTGGCTGCCTGCCACATTCAATTGTTGTAAATTAGTAATACCTAGGAAGGAGAACATGGGATGTAAAAAACAGGAATTAAGTAATTGGCTAAATTCTTCTGCAAATCAGAAAAACTAGGGAATATTTAGTCCCTTTTACAAGAACACTAAAATATTTCAACTACTGTATATATTGAATAATACATGTCAAATTTAAACGTATAAGGAATATCTAGAATTGTCTAAAAGGTTAGCGTGTCATAGTCTTACAAAAGTCTTACAAAACCAAAACCTCTTTAAAGAGGTCCCTATGTATGTAGAAATCATATGGGTTTAACTTTGATTATAATATTATTGTACATGGTATGTAAAGCATTAAATAAATGGGTTAAAAATTGTGCAAAGGGAAAAACTATGTACAGGCATACCCCACTTTTAAGTACACAATGGGGTTTATTTACAAAAGCTGGAAAGTACAAAATCAGGCTCACTTCTGCAAAGAAACCAATGAGCTTCTAACCCCAGCTTGTTCAATTAAGCGTTGGTAATAAAACCTGGAAGCTCATTGGTTTCTGTGCAGAAGTGAGCCTGATTTTGCACTTTCCAGCTTTAGTAAATAAACTCCATTGCATACTTAAAAGTGGGGTATGCCTGTATGGGTGAGCAGCCAACACTCCACTAGACACAAAGTGAAATAACAATACATAAAACTATAGTGTAGCTCTCAAGGCAGGGAATAAAATAAACCATATATGAATAAAAAGAATGAAAAAATAACTCAACATATTAGTCCATTTTAGTGGAAAAAATGCTGAAAAAATATTATTGAAATTGAAATAAGCTAAACCAAGTGCATATTTGAAAAGGAATCTTAAAAGTGCTTGATCATGAAGTGAAGTAAGGTTGGCACGCTTACCGAATGAGGTGGATGCATGTACCCTACAGCACATGGGTCAAACAGGCTTGATGGGGACTCTGCCTTAATGGGGTATGAAGCAGTGAAATTGTAGGTGGACTTCAAGGATGAATGATGGATAGTAAGTGTTAAATCATTCCGGTAGCATTTGACATGAAAAACAAATGTATCTACATTACAGTTTTAAAAATGGCAGTTTTTTCGGGAGCAGTGATTTTAATAATGCTTACCGTAAAATAATAAAAATAAAATATTCCTTTAAATATCATGCCTGGGGGTTTCTATAGTATGCCTGTAAAGTGGCGTAATTTTCCCATGTTTAGAACAATACCACAGCAAAATTACATTTCTAAAGGAAAAAAGTAATTTAAAACTGATCACAGCTGAAATTAATTGTTGGATCTCAGCAATATAGATAAAACTCATTGAAAAAAACGGCATGTGTTCTCCCCCCAATCCATTACCGGGCCCTTTAGGTCTGGTATGAATATTAAGGGGAACCCCAGACCAAAATTTTTTTTAAAAATTGCGTGGGCCCCCAGAATCTATACCAGGCCATTCAGGTCTTCTCTTGGAGATAAAATTGGCCATTAAACCAAAAATAATAAGGCACAATTATTTTTTTTTCTAATGGCCAATTTTATCTCCAAGTTTGGCTAATTTATTTATGGCCAAGAGGGAGGAGGATGCCATCTGTGCCCACAAGAGATTTGAGTTAGTTCTCTGGGCACGTTATATAGACGACATCTTATTCCTGTGGAATGGCAGTTTGGAGTCCCTGGCATCATATATGGCCACTCTTAATGATAATGATAGAGACATTGTGTTAACATTTGAAGCCAGCCCTACATAAATTCATTTTCTGGATCTGGACATCAAAGAGTACGAAATTTGGAAAGAGGAGAATTGTTTCACAACAATCCCCAGTCTAGAATCAAAAGGCAATCAAGGGATTTTAAATGGTCACTCTTCATGTCCTTTTATATTCAACACTGAGAAATTAAGCACATCCTCAGTAAACACTGGAAGGTACTGAAGAATGACCATATTATTGGGCCGTTGTTACCAGATAAGGCTCATGTAATCTACAGAGGAGCTCCACCACTCCAAATGCAGATTGCTCCCAATATTATCAATCCACCTTTTTGACTCACGTTTTTTTACGACCTGAAGAAAACGACCTCCTTTACATAAAATGTTACTCATAGATCTTATCCTATTAAGCCATTCATCATGTGTGCTACTACCCACGTTATGTATCTGATCACTTGCCCATGTGGGAAACACTATGTGGGGAAGACCACACAAAGTTTTTCAATCAGGCTTTGCGAACATATTTCCAATATAAGATGGGGAAAACAGAAACATAGCATTATTAAACATTATGCACGGTTTCATCAGAAGGACCCAACTGGTAGTCAGTTTTTAGCGATTTCTCAATGGAGGGGATATTCAGCCAAACGTGGGGTGTCCAAACTTGAAATGTATTGGATATATGAACTCAAATCATATTTTGCATATGGTATGAACGTAGAGTGGGACATCAGTGCTTTTATTAATAAAGCTTGATGTCCCTCCATTATGCTTAAATTTTATCCAATCCAGTTTTAAGGTTTTCATTTATCATGATCATTTGACTAAATATGAATACAGTAATTCATCTGTATTCATTTACCTCCTTTGTTGCCAAGTATTTACACTATTCTCTATTTACCTTGCCAAGTCTGATGACTTATTCATTGATAAATGTCTCTTGGTACAAACTAGTTAGTTGTTTAATTTTAAACATATGTTTTTATATTCAGAGATTATTATCCCTTTTTTGGCTGTCTGCCCCATTATTCCACCAATATCTGTTCCCATGTTTAGTTCATGGGGGCAGATGTGCGGTTGATCATGGGGTTCAACATTCAATGTCATCTGTATGTCTATGGTTTGTTGTGGGGTGAGTAGTTGACGTCACGTGCATCTGCCCTCCAAAATTTATGATATGGACCAATTTGACTCAAATGACATTGTAGAGCATATTTGCGATGTTTCCGCCTCTCATTCACTGATAGGAGATCGAGTGTGAGACGTGAAGCGCTCTACGTCACTTCTGTACTTTAACTTGTCAACAGGTGACTACGAGAGCTAGGCGTGGAGCGTATTGCATCACATCCACTCTATGATGTACCGTTATGGGAAGTGTGACATACATAGCGTCATTTCAGCCCTTTATCCAATATTGACGAACCCTGTGATTGAGGCGTAGAATGCATGCTGATGTCACTGTGGCCTTTTATCTAATAACAGTGGACCTTGTGAGTGCGGCGTGGAATGCATGCTGATGCTATCTTGGTCTACTGTGGTAATGGTTCTAGGTGTCCCCTGTGACCAATTTTAAGAAAAATCATTCATTGGTGAGTCTTTCCATAAATACCTTGCGATTGTACACGATACCCACACCCCAGATGATGTCCGCGTGGATGAAACACATCAGTGACTCTCGTGGCAATCACTTTTTACCTAAGAACAAGCTTGTTTTTATCTACAAATCTGCAAGTGTAAACCCCTCTTTTTTTCAAAATAAAAGACCTTTACGGTATTACACTATGTGGATCCATTTGTTTTTCATGTCTAATGCTACTGGAATGGTTTAACACTTACCATATGTTTTGGAGTTTGTTTGTTTGGAAGTGGGATTATCCATCATTCATCCTCAAGGTCCACCTTCACTGCTTCATACCACATTGCGAACCATTTGCGTATCCCTATATTACACTATGTAGATCCATTTATTTTTCATGTCAAATGCTACCGGAATGATTTAACACTTACTATCCATCATTCATCCTTGAAGTCCACCTACAATTTCACTGCTTCATACCCCATTAAGGCAGAGTCCTCATCATGCCTGTTTTACCCATGTCCTGTAGGGTACATGCATCCACCCCATTCGGTAAGCGTGCCAACCTTACTTCACTTCATGATCGAGCACTTTCAAGATTCACCATTTTCACATATGCACTTATATTGATATATATTTACATTAAGTTGATGTTTCTAAGAAAGATGGACTAATATGTTGTGTATTTGCACATAGTTTAGCTTATTTCTATTTCAATTTCAATAATATTTTTTCAGCATTTTTTCCACTAAAATGGACTAATATGTTGGGTTATTTTTTCCTGCTCTTTATTCATATATGGTTTAGTGTATTTACATGTTTATATTTGTTAACTTTATTCACTGCCTTGAGCTCTACACTACAGTTTTTATTTATGTAAAGCATTAGGAAGGAGCTGAAACTCAATCTGAAACTCAATGTTTTCAGTTTGCAAGCAAGTGAACAAAATGGTCAGATGTAGTCAGTTGGCCCACCTGCCCAAACCTTTGGCTGTTGGAGACTATATTTGGTTAATGATGTCAGCAAGGAACTCCCAGCTTGTTTGCTGACATTCAGAAGCTGCCAGGAGGAGCTGACATTTGTGGCAGGGGGTAGTTACAGGAGATGCTTGTTATGGCAGGGGTCATTGTGTTTTTGATGGTGGGTTGGCGGGGCATTTCTCTAATTGACATTTGGTCTTCATAACCTTTTTTATTCTATTTTAAATAAAATATTTTTTTTTATGTTGTGTGTTTTATTTAATGCTTGTTTTTTTAATTGTGTAAATAAGTAACACGAAGTACTACTGTCTATGTACGATATACTCATTCATGTAGAATGAGTCCTCTAGAATAAAATGATAACAGTGGAACCTTTTCTAGAAAAAAATACACTAAAATGAATTTTAGTACAAATCTAATTTCTTGATAAATTTAGGCCAATATATATTCTTCTACGTGTCTTTGGTAAAAAAGCCCAATAAGCATATATTGATTGGTTTGCGCAAATGTTATAGTGTCTGCAAACTATGGTATATATACTGGACTTTTTATTGGTTTAATTTTCTTTACTAGTAATGGTGTTGTTCAGCAACTTATAGCGGGACTGCGATATTGCGGCAGACATTCGGACAATAACTGACACTTTTGACACATTTTGGGAACTAGTGACACTAATACAATGATCAGTGCTAAAAATATGCACTGCCACTGTACTAATGACACTGGCTGGGAAAGGGTTAAACATCTAAGGCAATCAAAGGGTTAACTCTGTGGCTAGCCAGTGTTTATGTGTACTTTGTGTGGTGCTTTCACTAGGGAAAGTAATAGATTTCATTTCCTGCTTTGCGTTGAAATAAAAATCTGCATTTTTTTTCATTTAAAATATGAAAATGAATAGAACATATTGATTATAGGTATCATTTGTTCAAGTACAGGTATATCACCTTTATCTGTAGGCACTATTTGAATCAAGATCTAATGTTTCATAAGGTATGTCTACTTTTTGTATGACTGTATTGCATTTTTGCTTTTGGATTTAGAGACACTTTGACATGTTGAGAACTATACTCTATTACACTATGCCAGGGATATGCAATTAGCGGACCTCCAGCTGTTGTTGAATTACAAATCCCATGAGGCATAGCAAGACTCTGACAGCCACAAGCATGACAACCAGAGGCAGAGGCATGATGGGACTTGTAGTTTTGTAACAGCTGGAGGTCCGCTAATTGCATATCCCTGCACTATGCCAATTCTTTTTTTTAAATAGCCTAAAAAAGTTGCATGCGTATCTACATAACATGGAACGTCCAATATGTTTAACTGGATCTGCTGTCAAGTTTGACAGGAATTGGGGAAATGGCTTGGCACTCAGCAGGAATGGACGCTGAATAGAGGAGCTCTTCACACCCACTTAACCCACTTCCAGCCTGCTAGATCTGGAGATAGGCAAGTGAGATAAACGCACCACAGGTCCCAGCCAGCCCTGCTCTTTCTCTGCACTGGGAAAATGCAGAATACAGGAGTTATTCAGCCTGCAAACTCCAGAGACAAGGGCCCCCACTGGATCCAAAATGGCATTGATGCAACATGAGGCAGACCCCAGTGAGGACTCCATGTCAGACTCAGAGGACCTGGTAAGAGACAGAGAATACACTGACCACCCGCTGCAGCTCTCAGAGATGTATCAAATAGCTGCAAATATAAAAAGCACATTCTCGTCAGGTATAAATGATCTAAAAGCTGACCTCATCTCCCTCACTGAAAGACTGGCCAGGACAGAGAGAGTAGAAGCCAAAAGAGACAGGGTGCTTGCACATTTGGGAACTGCTGTATCCACACATGCTACTCATTTTATACAAATAAATAGACATTTGGAAGACCTTGATAACAAGGGGAAAATATCAGAGTCAGGAGAAAACTTGAAACTGTGGAACCAAATCAGATTAAACAATTACTTCAGGCAGTCTTTAATGAACTCCTGGAACGCCCAAAAGATACTGACATAAAGCTTTTCAGGACTTACAGGGCATTAAACCCCCATCCGCCAGACGCAGCACCTCCAAGGGACATTATATGTTGCCTACAAAGTTTTTCAGTTAAGGAAGAAACGCTGGGCAAATCCAGGCAGAACGATCAAGTCATTTTCAATTACCCTCCTATTTCCCTGTTCCAGGATCTCTCCCACATTACACTCAAAAACAGACGTGGCCGGCAGCCGAGGAGTATGGCCGCAGTGTGAGAGAGCTCCGTCCGCCGCATGAATACCGGAGCTATTTACAGCATTCCTGAGTGTTTTTTTACGGCGGTTTCAGTCCTTCCGAGGTCGGGCAAAGACACAGATCATGTCCAGGCGAAGGAAGGAGGCTAAAAGATGGCGCCGGAAGGCCGGAGAGCAGGGAGAGACGCAGATGCGCTACTGAGGGACCTCAGATGCCGAACCTTTCACAACGCCAAGTTGATCTTTCACTGAGAGGTAAACAGCATTCCCCAACAGCCTCTTCCACATCTAGCCCTATTAAAGCTAAGCAGCCACACGTACAGGGAGAGGAGGAGATAGAACTGTGCAATGCTTCACTAAATGACACAAGAGAACTGCAGGACTCCATCTTGGAATTCCCCACAAATAATCAACCGGTTATCGATACCACACTCAAAGAAGAAGTGAAGGCAGTAGATACTAGAGTGTCTCATGTTGAACGTAAGATGGGAGAATTCGCGGGAACTATCAATAAAGTGATAGATGCCCACAACGATAGAGAGGATGACCTGCTTTCGATGAAGGAAAAAATGGCCGACCTCGAGGATCGCTCGAGGAGAAATAATATCAAAATTAGAGGCATCCCAGAATCGGTCAAAACACCAGATCTCCTTCCCTACTTTCAAAAAATCCTGCAGGAAGCATTACCAGAAGCGTCATTGACAGACCTTACGATAGACAGGATCCATAGGCTCCCTAAGCCTAAACACATACCGGAACATTTACCGAGAGACCCGATCACTCGAATCCACTTCTTTCAAACGAAAGAGAAGTTCCTCATGTGTGTTCGTAACCCTGATGATATTCCTCCCTCTGCTCTGGGTCTATCCTTTTTTCCAGACTTTTCAGCCTTTACGATGCAAAGACGCAGGAATATGGCGACTATAACGAAGCCACTGAGAAACCATCGAATTCCGTATAAATGGGCCTATCCAGCGAAACTCCTCGTTTCCAGGGACGGTGCAACGTTCGCTATCAAGTCTGTGGAGGAAGGAATTCGACTACTACGCGAATGGCGTATCTTGGATGCAGATGATAGCTCCCGCTCAGGCACCCCTTCGCCCCGGTCGGGCTCTCCTGCCTGGCCAAACAGACTTTCAGACTGACCGCTCAGGTCTACATACTAATCATCGCCCATAGAGCTCCGGTACACGGCGGACTATTGAAAAGCTCTCTTTTGCCCTCTATTGTTTAAGGGTTGTTTTCCCTACTGATTCGATAGAATCACCTTTTTTTATTGTTTTTGTGTTTCCAAAACTTTTAACCACTTTCAGACCGGACCATTTTGCTGGTAAATGACCAGAGGTCTTTTTACACTTTGGCACTGCGCTGCTTTAACTGGTAATTGCGCGGTCATGCAATGTTGTACCCAAACAAAATTTGCGTCCTTTTCTTCCCACAAATAGAGCTTTCTTTTGATGGTATTTGATTGCCTCTGCGATTTTTATTTTTTGCGATATAAACGTAAAAAGACCGCAAATTTTGAAAAAAAATGATATTTTCTACTTTTTGTTATTAGAAAAATCCAATAAACTCAATTTTAGTCATACATTTAGGCCAAAATGTATTCAGCCACATGTCTTTGGTAAAAAAAAAGTCAATAATTGTATATTTATTGGTTTGCGCAAAAGTTGTCACATCTACAAACTAAGGTACGTTTTCTGGAATTTACGCAGCTTTTAGTTTACGACTGCCTATCTCATTTCTTGAGGTGCTAAAATGACAGGGCAGTACAAAACCCCCCCAAATGACCCCATTTTGGAAAGTAGACCCCCTAAGGAAATTGATAAGAGGCATGTTGAGCCCATTGAATATTTTATTTTTTTGCCTCAAGCGATTGAATAATGACAAAAAAAAAATTTTTTTTTTTTTTTTACACAAAGTTGTCACTAAATGATATATTGCTCACACATGCTATGGGCGTATGTGAAATGACACCCCAAAATAAATTCTGCTGCTTCTCCTGAGTACGGGGATACCACATATGTGGGACTTTTTGGGAGCCTAGCCGCGTACAGGGCCCCGAAAACCAAGCACCGCCTTCAGGCTTTCTAAGGGCGTAAATTTTTGATTTCACGCCTCACTACCTATTACAGTTTTGAAGGCCATAAAATGCCAAGATGGCACAAAACCCCCACAAATGACCCCATTTTAGAAAGTAGACACCCCAAGCTATTTGCTGAGAGGCATGTTGAGTCCATGGAATATTTTATATTTTGCCACAAGTTGCGGGAAAATTACAAACTTTTTTTTTTTTTTTTTTTTTTTCACAAAGTTGTCACTAAATGATATATTGCTCATGCATGCCATGGGCATATGTGAAATGACACCCCAAAATAAATTCTGCTGCTTCTCCTGAGTACGGGGATACCACATATGTGGGACTTTTTGGGAGCCTAGCCGCGTACGGGGCCCCGAAAACCAAGCACCGCCTTCAGGCTTTCTAAGGGCGTAATTTTTTGAGTTCACTTCTCACTACCTATTACAGTTTTGAAGGCCATAAAATGCCAAGATGGCACAAAACCCCCACAAATGACCCCATTTTAGAAAGTAGACACCCCAAGCTATTTGCTGAGAGGCATGTTGAGTCCATGGAATATTTTATATTTTGCCACAAGTTGCGGGAAAATTACAAACTTTTTTTTTTTTTCACAAAGTTGTCACTAAATGATATATTGCTCACGCATGCCATGGGCATATGTGAAATGACACCCCAAAATAAATTCTGCTGCTTCTCCTGAGTACGGGGATACCACATATGTGGGACTTTTTGGGAGCCTAGCCGCGTACGGGGCCCCAAAAACCAAGCACCGCCTTCAGGCTTTCTAAGGGCGTTACAGTTTTGAAGGCCATAAAATGCCAAGATGGCACAAACCCCCCCCCCCAAATGACCCCATTTTAGAAAGTAGACACCCCTAAATTTAGGGGTACACTAGTGAGACTAGGTAATAAATGGCGGGTGCCCTGAAACTATAAAAAAATAACTAACCAACCAGCGTCACCTGTAACAGTTATATGGTGATCACTGGTGAAAGGGTTAACTAGGGGGCAATCAGGGGGCTTTATGCGGTAGTATATGGGGGTCCCTGGCGCTATAAAAAGCTGCGGCGAACCTAAATACCTACCTGCCTAACTAGCGTCACCTGTGACACTAATACAGCGATCAGAAAAACGATCGCTTATTAGGCTGGGTTCACACTGGAGCGATGCGGGAACGCCACGAATGCGCGGCGGGTTCCCGCATCGCATGCCTCCCGGCGGCAGTTCACACTGCCCTATGCGAACTGCTGGGAGTGTCAGTGAAATGTTAATGACACCCCCAGATCAGTTCGCATATCGCAGTGCGATCTGCAAACTTGGATCGCATGGTGTGAACACCCATGCGATCCGATTCTGCTGCGGACCAAAAAAAGGGTCCCGTGCGAGTTTGCGGCGGGTGCGGCGGGTGCGACACGAATTCAGCCATACTATCTGTATAGCTGAACTCGAATCGCACAGAGATCGGATGTGATTTGCACTGCAGTGCGGTGCGAATCACATCCGTTCTCATAAACCGCTGCAATGTGAACCCAGCCTTAGTGACACTGGCGACGGGGGGTGATCACGGGGTTAAACCTTTATTGGGGGGGTTAGGGGGGTACCTTAGAACTAAAGGGGGCTAACCCTAACTGCCCTAACAGTTATTAGTCACAAATGACACCTGCCGGGTGATCAGGGGGTTAAACCTTTATTAGGTAATAAATGGCGGGTGCCCTGAAACTATAAAAAAATAACTAACCAACCAGCGTCACCTGTAACAGTTATATGGTGATCACTGGTGAAAGGGTTAACTAGGGGGCAATCAGGGGGCTTTATGCGGTAGTATATGGGGGTCCCTAGCGCTATAAAAAGCTGCGGCGAACCTAAATACCTACCTGCCTAACTAGCGTCACCTGTGACACTAATACGGCGATCAGAAAAATGATCGCTTATTAGGCTGGGTTCACACTGGAGCGATGCGGAAACGCCGCGAATCCGCGGCGGGTTCCCGCATCGCATGCCTCCCGGCGGCAGTTCACACTGCCCTATGCGAACTGCTGGGAGTGTCAGTGAAATGTTACTGACACCCCCAGATCAGTTCGCATATCGCAGTGCGATCTGCAAACTCGGATCGCATGGTGTGAACACCCATGCGATCCGATTCTGCTGCGGGCCAAAAAAAGGGTCCCGTGCGAATTTGCGGCGGGTGCGGCGGGTGTGGCGGGTGCGGCGGGTGCGGCGAATGGCTGAACTCGAATCGCACAGAGATCGGATGTGATTTGCACTGCAGTGCGGTGCGAATCACATTCGTTCTCATAAACCGCTGCAATGTGAACCCAGCCTTAGTGACACTGGCGACGGGGGGTGATCACGGGGTTAAACCTTTATTGGGGGGGTTAGGGGGGTACATTAGAACTAAAGGGGGCTAACCCTAACTGCCCTAACAGTTATTACAGTCACAAATGACACCAATGCAAAAAAAAAAAAAAAAAAAAAAAAAATGACATTGGTGTCACTGTGACTGGGGGGGCAGGGGTAATTGGGGGGGTGATCGGGGGGTAAAGGGGGGGTGTGAGTGTGCCTGGCATGTTCTACTGTGTGTGGGATGTGTTGGTGCAACTCACTGATCCGCTCTCCTCCGTGTCGGAACGAAAAATACCGACACGGAGGAGAGAATACATCACTTCCTCTCCTGTGTTTACATTACAGGAGAGGAAGTGATGTCACCGGGGATTTCCATTCGTCGGGAGCGATCGCGAGGGGGTGGCCATGAATGAATGGCCGTCCCCTCGTCCGGGATCGCTCCCGAACGAAAACCGACCGCCGCAGGCACCGGGCGGGGGCCCGATCGGGCCCCCGACCCGCGGGAGGCAAATCACGTACATGTACGTGCTTATGCCTGCCCGTGCCATTCTGCCGACGTACATCGGCGTGAGGCGGTCGGCAAGTGGTTAAGGTTCACTTACCATAACTTCAACTTATAGCACTTAAGTCTCCTGAATACAGGGTCTGGTTTGTTTCAAATTAAGGTCTCTCCCACTGGGTAGTAGATATTTTCTCGGCCCTGTGTTGGGGTCACTGATCTGTGAGTGATCTTTTGTTTTTTTTTCTTTTCTTTTTAGATTCATTATTTTTACTTTTTTGGTTGTTTCTTTCATTTTTAATAATTTACTAACCATTGTGATCCTATAGTGGTGTAATAGTTCCTACTGTACAACTAGTTCTGCTTCGGGGTTTTCATCCGCAACAACATGGGTTTCAAAGTAACTTCATTTAATGTAAGAGGCCTGAACAGCCCTCATAAGAGGAGCATGCTCTGGAGGGAAGCTACGAAATTACATAGTGACATTTTATGTCTACAAGAAACCCATTTTGTGGAGGCTAAACACCCACAGCTGAGTAACAGGCATTTCCCAACTGCCTTTTTTTCGAATGCCCAGAAAAAACATAGAGGTGTGGCAATCTTGCTTAGAGATACACTACAATTTGAATGTCTACAGGTCGAAGTGGATAATGCGGGCAGGTATATTATTTTAATAGGGGAGATTAATGGTACGGTCTACACCATAGTGAATGTATATGTTCCGAATGCTAAACAATTGTCCTTCCTTAACAAAGTGAAAAAAAAGTGGCAGCTATGCGCAGGGGTTTCCTTCTATTCTGCAGTGACTTCAACACCATACCAAACCAAACTTTGGACGTCTCGTTTCGTCCCCACAAACCCAGGGTTAGGGTCACCCTTGCGCATTTTATGGCCTCGGAAGGTTTGTTTGACGTGTGGCGCTGCCAACATTCCACAGAACGTGACTATTCCTACTTTTCTAGTGTACATAATTCTTACTCCAGAATTGATCTATTTTTAGTCGACAAATTTCTTTTACAAAAAATTAGCATGTCTTGCATTCATAATATTTCATGGTCAGATCACGCTCCAATATCTGTGATGGTGGAGGGGAGACAGGTTGAGACTAGAGCAAATAGATGGAGAAATTATGCATCTTTGTTCTCCCACCCTAAATTTTCTCAAGAGCTTACTTCCGAACTTCGAGAGTTTTTCGCCCGCACCGCTGAATCTGTTTCAGATCCTTTTATAATATGGAACACACACAAGGCCTTTATGAGAGGGGTCCTCATTAAGCTAGGAAGTATAGCCAAAAAACAGAAAACCCACAAAATTGACTGCCTTCTCGCCCAAATTGAACAACTGGAATCTCTCAATAAACAGGCCCCTGATAGTGCTAGAGGGTCGCAGTTAGATGGCCTCAGACATGAACTTAGACTACTTCTGATTTCCAACCACGATTATACATTAAAAAAATGGAAAGCTTGCTTCTATTACCAAGGAAATAGGGCTGGGAAACTTTTAGCTAGACAAACGAAAGAAAAAATCGTTAAACAGAAAATTCCCTTCATCCACCACCCGACCAGTGGAACTAGAATGGCCAACCCAAAAGATATAGCTAACGCTTTTAAGGATTACTACAGTGCTTTATATAATTTAAAGGATGATGAGTCTGCCCCTCAGCCAACTGCAGAAATGATTGATGGTTTTCTAAATAAAATATCACTCCCTACACTTAATCAAGACCAATTGAAGGCGCTAAACGATCCCATAAAGCTAACGGAACTTCAAAAAACTTTGATTTTCGTCTGAGTACTACCGTAACTTCTACCCCATTTTAGGTCAACATCTACTTCACACTTTTGAGAAAGCCTCGTCAAACTCATCGTTCCCCCAAGAAATGCTGGCTGCCAACGGTCATAACCCTACCCAAACCAGGAAAGTCACCAGATGCCCCTCAAAACTTTAGGCCCATCTCCTTATTAAACGTCGACGTTAAGATTTACGCAAAAATCATAGCCAATAGACTGTCAAAAATGTTACCAGCGTTAATTAAAAATGACCAGGTGGGATTTATTCAGGGTCGCCAGGCACCAGATGCAACTAGGAGAATAGTGAATTTGATTCATGCAGCGGAGGTCTCGGGGATACCTGGGTCGAGTATTAGACAAGTTTGGTATGGAGGGAAATATCAAATCAGCCATCACAGCTCTTTATACTTCCCCTTCAGCTATGGTTTATACAGAAGGCATGTTCTCTGACAGTTTTAATATCACTAACAGGACTCGGCAGGGGTGCCGGTTTTCACCCCTGAAATTTGCACTTTTAATGGAACCCTTAGCTGAAATGATTCGTACACATCCATGCATCTCAGGTGTCCCTATCTTAAAGCAATCACATTCCATCACATTATTTGCGGACGACGTTATTTTGTCCCTGTCCCGTCCAATTACTTCACTGCCAGCGGTTCATGATATTTTAGAACAATTTAATAAAATGTCATACTATAAAGTAAATGCATCCAAATCTAATCTCCTTGCTATTAACGTTAAAGAAAAAACCCGACTACTGTTGGCTGCACGTTTTCCGTATCCGTGGACAAACCAACCAATTCAATATCTGGGGATTAAAATTATGTCTCCTAGTTCTGGTTTATTTAGAGCGAATTTTATACCACTCCTGTCCTCCCTCCATCAAGAACTGGATAGACTTGGGAAATATCATCTCACTTGGATGGGCAGATTGGCGGCATACAAAATGCTAATCCTTCCAAAACTATTATACTTGTTTAGGGCCCTGCCTATAAAGATCCCCTTATCGTTCCTCTCGTCAGCTCAGACTCAACTTTCCTCCTTTGTCTGGCAGGGGAGGAGGCCAAGATGCCCCAAGACTATTCTCTGCAGGAGAAGGGAGATGGGCGGCATGGGGTTTCCTATTTTAAAAGACTACTATATGGCTTGTCTGTTAGACCAACTGAAGTTTTGGTTTCAGCATCAGATAGGGAAACAATGGGTGGCGATAGAGCAATCATGGCTAGGTCCCAACTCCCTATACGCTACATTATTGGCCTCCTCCTTTGCCGGCTCGACATTTAAATCAGATCATCCCATTATCACCTTGGTACTTAACACATGGAACAATTTTATCCAAAGCGTTGCTGACCATCAGAACCTGACGGAGATACATGCTCCCATCTCCTCTTTAGGCTCTGTTTTAGAGGATTTAGATCTAACAATCTGGGAGCAAAGGGGAAACGCACGCGTATCGGACCTATGGGAGAAAGACAGGCTAATCCCGTTTGAAACCCTGGAACGTAAATATTCATTGCCACCATCAGCTGCGTTCACCTATTTACGAATTGCTTCCTTTCTTAACCAACATAGGGGTTCCTCTATTAAAATACCACATCAGGCATGGTCTTTCTGGTCTGACGAGACGACATTTAAAGGGGGGATTTCCCTTTTCTATGACTTGTTACAAGAGAAAGGCCGTTTCAGCAGGATGTCTCCCGTCCAGAAATGGGAGAGGGATCTTGCTTTATCCTTTTCAGCAGACCAGTGGAAGATGGTGATATGAAGTAACTTTCGATTCGTTAGGTCCATCTCTCACTGGGAGACTACGCAGAAAATTTTGCTTGGATGGTATTACACCCCCTACATTACGGCAAAGTTCACAAAGGGTGCTTCGCATGATTGTTGGCGAGGTTGGGGGAAGGTTGGAACATTGATGCATATGATATGGGAATGCCCCCATCTAAGAAGTTTTTGGAGGGGTGTATTCTCATTAATCTCCAAAATTACAGGCTTTATCAGACCAGCTACACCAGAATTAGCAATTTTGAATCTGAATATTGATCAATTCCCCCCATCTCTAAGAATGATTACGGTTCAAATTCTTTCCACAGCTAGGCTCCTAATTGCTAGAAACTGGAAAACTCCTATCTCTCCTAATGTTAGTGAGCTCACTAAAAAAGTAGATGAAACTTTTAAATATGAACAGATTCTGGCCTCAATAGAAGGGAAATCTTATAGGTTGTATTCGCAGTGGTCACCTTGGATCGAAGCCAGGAAAATTATTTAAATTTATGCAACTATTTTTCTGGAATCTTTCTGTGTTTTGTTGTTTTACAATGCATTATTCTATAGGAATAGTGAATAGTTTTATGTACACTGATAAATCCTGAGAGGATAGATATCTTTTCCTTCGAGAGAACTTGTATTTAGGTCTCATGACTGGTTTGTTGTAGGTCTCATTTGTCCAAAATATGGCTTGTTTGTACCGATTGTTTTGAGATACTCAATGTATTGTTTTATCCTTTCAATAAAAAAATATTTAAAAAAAAACAAAAAAAAAACAGACGAGCATTGCTTCCCTTGCTTGCAGTTCTAAGAGAGAAAGAGATACCTTACAGATGGAGATTCCCTTTTGTCCTTAATGCCACGTTTCAAGGCAAGCAACACTACCGGCGACTACCAGAGGATATTCCGTACTTCTGCAAGCAGCTGAATTTACCATTGATCGATCTCCCTGAATGGTATCGGGAATTCAGGATCCCCATGCTCAATTCTACACCCCCTCACACTCCACAAGCCTCTCCTTTGAAACCTTATCCAAAAAAATTAAATATAACAAGCACACAGGCCCTAACTATGGAAAATCCCCATATGCGGCTAAGGAATTATGGGACCATATGGGCAGCTCATAAATGAGTGATCAGAGGAGAATTTGTTAGAATGGGAGCCAGGTAAAAGCGGGAAGCTGAGAAGGAAATGCATGAGCTGGTAGCTAAAATTAGCAATCTAGAAGCTCAACATAAACAAGCGTTGGCTAGTCATCGAACTATTAGAACTATGCAAAAAGCTGGAGTCAATACTAAATTGAAAGTGCAGAGAACGAATCCTCTTCCTAAAAAAGGGCTTATTTTATGACAAAACTGGAAAATTCCTTGTGAGAGCACTTAAAGAGATACAACTACAGTATCTCACAAAATTTAGTACATCCCTCACATTTTTGTAAATATTTTATTATATCTCTTCATATGACAACACTGAAGAAATTACACTTTCCTACAATGTAAAGTAGTGAATGTACAGCTTTTATAACTGTGTAAATTTGCTGCCCCCTCAAAATACCTCAACACACAACCATTAATGTCTAAATCACTGTCAACAAAAGTGAAAATGTTCAAATTGGGCCCAATTAGCCATTTTCCCTCCCCAATGGCATGTAACTTGTTAGTGTTACAAGGTCTCAGGTGTGAATGGGAAGCAGGTGTGCTAAATTGGGTGTTATCACTCTCACTCTCTCATACTGGTCCCTAGAGATTCAACATGGCACCTCATGGCAAAGAACTCTCTGAGGATCTGAAAAAAACTATTGTTGCTCTATATAAAGATGGCCTAGGCTATAAGAAGATAACCAAGACCTCGAAAATGAGCTGCAGCATGGTGGCCAAAAACATACAGTGGTCTAACAGGACTGGTTCCACTCAGAACAGGCTTCGCCAAGGTCGACCAAAGAAGTTTAGTGCACATGCTCAGCATCATATGCCAAGGTTGTCTTTGGGAAATAGATGTATTAGTGCTGCCAGCATTGCTGCAGAGGTTGAAAGGGTGGGGGTTAGCCTGTAAGTGCTCAGACCATATGCCCCACACTGCATCATATTGGTCTGCATGGCTGTCATCCTAGAAGTAAGCCTCTTCTAAGGATGATGCACAAGAAAGCCTGCAAACAGTTTGCTAAAGACAAGCAGACTAAGGACATGGATTACTGGAACCATGTCCTGTGGTCTCATTTGGCTCAGATGGTGTCAAGCGTGTGTGGTGGCAACCAGGTGAGGGGTACAAAGACAAGTGTGTCTTGCCTACAATCAAGCATGGTGGTGGGAGTGTCATGGTCTGGGGCTGCATGCGTGCTGCCGGCACTGGGGAGCTACAGTTCATTGAGGGGACCATGAATGCCACCATGTACTGTGACATACTGAAGCAGAGCATGAGCCCCTCCCTTCAGAGACTGGGCCACAGGGCAGTATTCCAACATGATAACGACCCCAAACACACCTCTAAGAGGACCACTGCCTTGCTAAAGAAGCTGAGGGTAAAGGTAATGGACTGGTCAAGCATGTCTCCAGACCTAAACTCTATTTATAATCTGTGGGGCATCCTCAAATGGAAGGCAGAGGAGCGCAAGGTCTCTAACTTTCACTGGCTCCGTGATGTCATAATGGAGCAGTGGAAAAGGACCCCAGTGACAACCTGTGAAGCTCTGGTGAACTCCGTGCCCAAGAGGGTTAAGACATTGCTGGAAAATAATGGTGGTCTCACAAAATATTGACACCTTGGGTCCAATTTGGCTGTGTGTTGAGTTATTTTTTGAGGGTACAGCAAATTTGCACTGTTATACAAGCTGTACACTCACTACCTTACATTGTAGTAAAGTGTTATATCTTCAGTGTTGTCACATAAAAAGATATAATAAAATATTT
Organism: Lithobates pipiens; assembly: GCF_037356315.1. NCBI lineage: Eukaryota > Metazoa > Chordata > Amphibia > Anura > Ranidae > Lithobates > Lithobates pipiens. Next base: position 196,965,432 of record NW_027507903.1, on the reverse strand, counting down.
ACAAAAATGTGAGGGGTGTTCTCACTTTTGTGAGATAGTGTATCTACTAATATACCAACCATAAAAATATAAACAGTCGATTAATGCATGACACTGAAAAAATTGGCCACATTTTTCATAAATATTATTCTGAACTGTACAACTGTACAATTTACCACAACCACACAAACCAGCAGACTTAATAGGAACACGTCCTCAATTGCTCAAACAATTTCTTATAGATAGTAGGTTACCTACACTGGAAGATCATGATGTACAGCAGTTAGAGCTACCAATAACAGAAGATGAATCATTACAAAACATTCACTCAAGCCAAGAAAAAGGCGAGCCCCAGACGGCTTCACTGAACATTATTACAAAGCCTTCCCATCACTCTTGAAACCACACCTTCTGAAATCCCTGAACTATCTAAAAAGATCCTAGAGAAATACCAGAAGATTTCCTGAGAGCACATGTTACAATATTACCTAACCCTATGAAAGACCCATTAGATTCTTCCAATTATAGACCAATCTCACTTCTTAATATAAATTTAAAACTATTCACAAAAATCCTGGCCACTACTGCATCTATTGATCGGTCCAGAACAGGTGTGGTTTAATCCGGGTAGAGAAGCTAGGACATTACTTCAAAATATTAACAAAGATCTGGAGAAATAGTCCCTAAAATACTTTCTTGGTTTGACCATAATAAAAATTAACCTCCTGCCTAGAAATCTGTACTTCTTCCAGACTCTACTGCTTCTGCTACAATTAAGCTTCTTCCAAGTTCTGAACTCCATGACTAGGAGATTTTTCTGGGCTTCCGAAAACCCGTGTATCAGTTTACGCTACCTACAAAAGATAAACACAATGGAGGCATGGGCTTCCTAAATTTCAGGAATTATTATTATGCCTCACATCTTAATTACATAGTTGATTGGAATTGTCACACAGACAACAAGGACTGGGTGAGTCTGGACAATAGTATAGGAACTATTCCAATAACATATACACCATAGATTTCCTAGAAAACAGGCCCTATACACCTGAAATAACACCCAATAATAGGAGCCACGCTCAAAAAAATACACAGAAAATTATTAAAGAAACCAGATTGACCTCACCTCCATGCCCACTGACACTGATAAGTAATAATGCAGAATTCCCACCAGGCCTGAAAACATGATTAGACAAGAAAGAGGACAAGGAAAAAATCCTTGCACTGTTTTGCTAATGGCAGGGCAAAATCACTAATAAAGATGAATAGAGAAAGAAGTCAGAATGCACTGTCACAATGGGAATACAGACAGATATAAGGCTTTATCTCCAACACCAATAGACCTAAACACTTCATTAGACCCTTGTCACCACTTGAAGAGGTTTGTCTAAAGGCTGGAAAAACTGAAAAAACAATCTCTCTGGCATATACCTGGTTACAATCCCCAGACTCCACCGAACTAAATAAACACAAGAGGTTTTGGCAAGAGGCTTTAAATACTGTGTTCAATGAGGATCAATGGTTACATGCATGTGTGTTTATACACAAATGTTCAATTAGCACATGTATCCAAGAAATATTTTATAAACTTAACAAATTGGTACAATACACAGTTCAAACTCCATACATGGTTTCCAATGGCTTCGCATTTATGCGGGAGATGCAATGGGGCAAAGATACCACGCAACATATATGGTGGGAGTGCGATCTGATACACCCATTCTGGCAAAAGGTTTATGACACCATCAAACACATTACAGATACCTCAATTCCATTAACAGCAGCTTGCTGTTTATTACATATATCTAATGGCCCAATGAAAAGATGCAAGTGATCATTTACTAGATATTTACTCTCAACAGTGAAAGCCTTAATCCCAAGACATTGGAAAACCACAAAACGCCCACAATCAAAGAATGGCTCCTTGATGTGCACAATATATGGCATGGAGGAAATTAGGACCATAGCACTGGAAAATACAGAGAAATTGAACAAACTGTGGAGAGCGTTGGTTATATTAGTACTCTATATATATAAAGATATAAAGCTTTGATGGCTACCTGAGGGTAGACTGATACTTAGCAACATCACAGCCTATCTGAATCCTTTTTCTATCTTCTCTTGTTTTATCTTTTCTTTTACCCCCTTTACACTACTTATCCATCTACTTTTCGTACCCGTCAGGTTACATAAATGAAAACTCTAAGCAAATAATAGCAGTTTTCAAGTTATGAATCATTCTTCTTTGAAACAAAATCTATACAATATTGGCCCTCTGATACATGACCATAAAACCCTGTCAGTTTATTGACTCTAATTGTAATAACTTTAAAATGAAAAAATTGTATCCAAACATCAACAGTTCTTAGGTATAATGCCTATCTGTGAATCTTTATTTCTAATGTTATGTTATATACAAAAAAGAATGTTTGTATAAGTACGAATCTCTAACTTTGCTTCAATAAAATGCTATTGTGAAAAAAAGTTTGATAGGAATTTACCTTATGACTCATATGCAAAAAAATACTGTATGCCAGTAACAGATTTTCTATACATTTACAGTGCAAATGCTAATACTTGCAACATGCTGTGCCATCCAATGTATAAAGCCACCAGCTATCTGGCAGGGCAGTGTGGGATTTGTAGTTCTGCAGCACCTAGATATGTACTAATTGCCTGTAGCTGTTGTACATAGTATCCGATTTAAAAATGGATGCCCTGAAAATAATACCTTGATGTCCCAAACGTCAAGGTTGTTTCTGTGTGATAAAATCCCTTCACAGTATTCACAGTGTGGATAATTCAAGGCTGGATTTCTGCTTGCATATTGGTAATCTGTCTATGAAATATCAAATCATGTTGCTGTCAAATCAAAATAGACCTTGGAATATTACTTTAGACATTGTCTTAACAGGAAACAGTTTATTATTCAACTGTACACCATCTCTTTTTTTTAAAACTGTCTGGGGAAGTTTGGCAACATATATCAAAAATGGCCCATTAGCTCAGTACTCAGCTCAATACTTTTGTGGGCATGAAAAGTCAACTGCTGAGACAGCTCAAAATGCTGTGTAACATGACTGCACAGATTCTTAAGTACATTTGTGGAGCATACTGTATGCCAACATGTTTTGGTAACCTTTGAAGCAGTTTGTAGGCATGCACCATCAGTTTGTGTGGCCATGTTGCACACAATGCAAAACATGAATAAACAGATTCTTTCAGATTTAAACTTCACTAGTAGAATTGTGTTAAAATGTGTTTGTTTTAAGAACATTCATTCAATTTTCTTGTTATTAGTGGGGTCAAATCAGCATTCATTTTCCAACACGGTAATGAGAAAATTTGAAGGAGCAGGATGAATAAATGTTTCAAAATGAACACATTTCTAAAGTACCCATAGATTAGTATTTTTATTTTTTTTGTTCATCCAGCTGGTTGAATTAAAAAAATGACTTCATTCCCCTATAATGTGGATGTGGGAATCCTCTCTCTGTGGGGTATTATATTCTGACGGTGGGGAGATGTCCCTGCTGTCACAATACACTGATCAGCACAGCTGACTATAGCCTTCGGTGGTGATCGAGTGGGAAAAATCTTACAGGCTGTTTGTACAGAAGTTGGCCTGATCCATGTATGGCCACCATACTGACTGTTTAACATGGACAGCCAGGTGGTGGTAAAAGCAGGCAGCTGAGCCACACCTTCTACCTGTCAACCATATCACCCTCTCAAAAGCAATTCACTGCAGAATCACTTTTCAGAGGGCAGTAAGAGTGCCTCCTGTCTTAAAGGACTCCAAGGCCAGGTTTACATTGGTGTGCTGTGGTTTGGTGGCAGCATGGGTGCATGCACAGTTTAAGTGCATTTTACCTGTGTCTTTATCTGCGGTTTCATTGACTTCTATTAGGTTGCACATTTTTTCCATGTTTTCTGAAAGTGCACCAAAGATGCTGCATGCAGGACTTTTGGTGCACTTTCAGAGAATGTGGCAAAAATGCACAACCTAATAGAAGTTATTGGGATCATGGCTAAAAAGCAGTTAAAACACACGCCCAAAAAGGGGCCAAAATGCAGTGCACTGGTGTGAACCCAACCTTAGAGTATATGTGACTTTCAATTGACAAAGTCCATTCATTACAAAATTGAGTGTTAAAAGGTAACGATATTTCTTATTATGTTCTGAAAATTTTCACACAAACCTTAATATGAATGTTCATGGAAATCTAAGCCCTTGTACACACAGCCAGACATTCTGACAACCAAATCCATTGGATTTTGTCCGACGGATTTTGTCCCAAACTGTTGCATACACACGGTCGGACAAAGTTGTCGGAAAATCCGATTGTACATAACATGAAGACGTTATTTCGTTACGACGGGACTACGTTCAGGCTAGTAGCCAATAGCTTTGGTTTAGGAATTTGATCTGAGCATGCGTGGCACTTTGTCCGTCGGAGTAGGCTACACATGATCGGAGTATGTCCGATCGGAGTATTTTGTCGGAAAATTTTACCGGCAAGTTGGAAAAGTTGGTCCGTCGGAATATCCGATGGAAACAGTCCGATGGAAACCACACACAGTCGGAATATCCGTCAAAACGGTCCGATAGGACACATTCCATTGGAATCTCCACCCGTGTGTACAAGGGTCAATAGTGTATAGCCAGCTTTTGTGAAAGCAGATTTTAAAACAAAGTCAGCAGTGATCTGTGATTAGCTGTGTCCTAAGTGTGATGCGATGCCATGCAATCACGAGAGGATATCATATAATGTCCTCGTAGAACTGTCTGGTCGAGCTGTAGCTGCCATTCGGCTTTAGCATGGTGGTTATTAAGGCTACACAAATCTGCATTAATTTGCTCCAATGGATGTTATAATAGGTGCAGTAAATTAACAAAGCTAATAAGTGATTATTTGCTGAATAAACCCCTCAAGGTGATTCTGTTGCGAAAGAACAAAATACATAAAACAGAAGAGCTATGTAACTGCATTCACAGGACAGAGAGGCAGGAGCAGGGGCCATTGGCTTCTGCTACTGTCAATTAAATCCTGTGAGCAGATAGCAGAAGGGGAGAAGGCAAGATCGCTGGCGGGGGACCCCACATTAGGAGGTTCAGGGCCCCTCTGTGCAATTCCATTGCACAGAGCAGGTAAGTATAATATTTGTGATTTTAAGAAAAAAAAACATTTATACTGCTTTAAAATCTCTGCACATTGAAGAGCAGCGGGTGCTGCTGTTCTTCAGCCACTAAAAAAATATACTTTAATCTAAATGCACATAAACACAATATAATACTCAATAGATACCTAACATGTCATACTTTAAAATTGTGCATGCTCGTGCATAAAAATCTCCATGGGGCAGATTTAAAAGCTTTTATGGTTTAGCAATTTAAGCCCCATACACACGGTCAGATTTTCCGCAGACAAAATCGTGGACTTTTGTCCGAAGGGCGTTGGCCCCAAACTTGTCTTGCATACAAACAGCACACAATTGTCTCCTCTGCCCATTAAAGCATCTGATTATACTAACATTGGTGTGATCAGATGCTTTCAAAATATATATTAGTAATACATAATATTATTAAAAACAACGTTGTTTACATCCAGGGAAATCAGAAGTGCCGAAATTGCTCATTGCTTACAGTCCTGGACAAGCTCTATGGTAAACCTGATTCATTCTGGGCTTGCCGGAGGGAATGTAGAGCCCAGAGAGGCACCAGTGGGGCAGTGACCCCTCCCACTGCCTGTAAAAGCCGGTTGCCTCCTAAAAAAATCAATACCAGGATGATGCCAGTAGCTACAGGCATCATCACGCTATTATCACTTGAAGTCAAATAATGTACATGTACATGATTTGGCAACAAGGGCGTAAAACTCCGATGTCTCCTGCATAGTGTTTTCCCTGCAGGGTTGGTAGTTCCTCCTTCCAGCTGCTATATCACTACAGCAAATAAATGTGAAGTAACAGCCAGCAGGAAGAACCACAGCACCCAGCAGGGGACACTTTATCCAACACACCCAAAAGTTTCAAAAAGCAGTGGTAGCCAAAGTTTGAGAAAGCAAATATACAGGAATACCCCACTTTTAAGTACACAATGAGGTTTATTTACTAAAGCTGGAAAGTGCAAAATCAGGCTCACTTCTGCATAGAAACCAATGAGCTTCTAACCCCAGCTTGTTCAATTAAGCTTTTGTAATAAAATTTGCAAACTCATTGGTTTCTACGCAGAAGTGAGCCTGATTTTGCACTTTCTAGCTTTAGTAAATAAACCCCATTGTGTACTTAAAAGTGGGGTATGCCTGTATATCATATTGCTTACCAGAATAATAAGTATAAAATGTATTTTACAGGGTGCTTGTGCATTTTTTCCATAGTAACAGGGTCACTTTAAGTATCCTGTTTTGGGGTAATAGAGATGCCGTCTTCACTGGTCTAACCAGTTTCATTAAATACATACAAACAAAATAGAGACAAAGCAAGGTTAATTTACCTATATATACAGTAGTTCAATATTTACTATAAAGTCAGCAATACATTGATTTCAAAAACACTTTCTCTTTAACTCACATGGAGCACGCTAGGAATTAGAAGCTGTAGGAATAAATTACATTTCCTACATACACCTGTATGTTATTGCTAAAATATTTAAATTGAAGCATTAATTTCTTAATTGTTTCTACTCCAACTGACATTTCAGTTTTCTAAATGTAGTATTTTGCTAGGCTGAAAATATATAGCTAATGACTCACATTATGGATTTTTTTTTGCTGGCAATACAATTTATTTGAAGCTTACATGATTTATATACATAATGGATCAATAGTCTTTTTCCTTTTTGGATTATTGATGTTTTGTACAGTATATGTTTTCCAGAGATGTATTTCAGGAAGTCTGAAACTGATCAAAAAGCTAGATAAAAACATCACTTGTCTTGATTTCCTTTCAACAAAATACACTAATACTCAATAATAATAATGATTACATTGCTGGTTACCTTCCTACTTTTCAATGCAAGTGAACAATATATGTTTGAATATAAGGATTATTTACAAACCATTGGGTTAAAATACCTCCAATACCCACATCTGTTCATCCTAGAGCCTGGCCCATCCTGTCCATTTATGGTGTAAGGCCTTTTTGCCAATGGCTGGGCATGCACGTGTTGGAGCACATTCATTAGAGTGCGTAGGTGTGTGTGTCTTAGCCTGCATTGGTTTGCCTCGCTGGCACTGGACATTAACATTGGTCTCAGAGGGTATTTAAATATAATTCTTTATGGTGGCCAGTACTGTGCCTTCTTGCCAGCTAACTAGTATGTGAAGTTATTATAGTGTCTGCTACTCCTGTTAGAAAAAATAAAAAGTGTAGGTGTGGCACTGTTCCTTTAAAATTAACGCTTGAGAATGTACATATAAAGTGACAAATGCTGAAAAAATGGGCAATGGGTGTGATTTAATTTTGATGTCCCGAATAAATGATTTAATGTCCCTTTAAATCAGTGGTGCCTGATTAAATATTAAATGATCCTAGAAGTGTGAAGTGCTGTGAGGGTTATATAGCCTACCAATAATTTAAATAATGCAAATATATGATATAATTAATACCACAATAAATATTACAATAAATAAAAATAGAAAATGAAATAAAAGTCCATCTAAAACATCAAAATCCAATAGAAAAAATCCATAAGTGAAAAATAGCTATGAAGTGCTGAAGAAATAAATAAAGTGATGAGTGTTCATAAAGTGATAATGATCCACAAAAGGAATACTTTTTATCCTTTCTTTCCAATACGGTGCTTGCAGTGCAGGTGGCTAATCCGTGCTCTTATTCAAAATGCACTCGCCTGATATTCCCTACCCCACCCTGTGTAGCACCCTAGAAGACTGGTCATTTGTGGTGTTAGCGATCCTCCAATTAGTTAATATGTAAGGAAGAAAAGTAGTAAGGTTATCACTTAAAACCATTTATTTTAATTTGGAGTAGGGAACATCTGGTGAGTGCATTTTTAATAAAAGCACGGATTAGCCACCTGCACTGCAAGCACTGTACTAGGAAGAAAGGATAAAATGTTTTCCTTTTGTGGATCATTACCACTTTATGAGCACTCATCACTTTATTTATTTCTTCAGCACTTTGTAGCTATTTTTCACTTATGGATTTTTTCGATTGGATTTTGATGTTTTAGATGGACGTTTATTTAATTTTCTATTTTTAATTTTCATTTATTGTAATATTTATTGTGTTATTAATTATATCATATATTTGCATTATTTAAATTATTGGTAGGATATATAACCCTCACAGCACTTCACACTTCTAGGATCATTTAATATTTAATCAGGCACCACTGATTTAAAGGGACATTAACTCATTTATTCAGGTCATTAAAATAAAATCACACCCATTTTTCCAGCACTTGTCACTTTATTATATACATTTTCAAGCTTTAATTTTAAAGGAACAGTGCCACACCTAAACTTTTTATTTTTTCTATTTTTGTACTTCACTCAAGTGGTAGTATACTGTAGGGCAGGGGTGCTCAACCTGTGGCTCTCCAGCTGTTGTGAAACTACAAGTACCATCATGCCTCTGCTTTTGGGAGTCATGCTTGTACTTTTCAGCCTTGCCATGCCTCATGGGACTTGTAGTTCCACAACAGCTGGAGAGCCACAGGTTGAGCACCCCTGCTGTAGGGGCTTCAGTTCTCTCTTTTATTTTCTGCCTTATACTGTGTGGAATCATCCCCCTTTTTCTCCTGCTACTCCTGTTGCTTACCCAGATTGCCCGATCCTGTGCCGTCTGCCCCTATTGCAACTCCCATTCCTTTTATCTTCTTATCTGCCTTGACTTCTGCTCAGACTCTGACCTTATACTTGAACCATGTCTCCACAGCCTAGCCATCTTGTTCCTGTAGCCCCATAGATGGGTGATTCTAAGGGTCAGAACCCAGTTCTGGTGAGGTGCTCTGATGTAGACTAAGTTGTCACTTGACATAAATTAGCCTACCAATACATTTTAGAAATGTGGGAGAAACAAGAAGAACTGGAAAATACCAGCAATGCACAATGAAAAAACCACAGATTCCATGAAGATGGTGGGTTTGGTTGGTATGAAATCAAAGACACTTGAATTGCAAGATGTATAGGTAAGGCTAGACACAAAAACACTCCTGGTTGCAAAGTCATGTTAAAGTCTAATGTACACAGTATATCCTAAGTTGGCTTTAGCATATCATCAGCCAGTTGTAAAGGGGGCAAAAAGTTCAGTATATTGAGATAATCTTAATCATATTCTATTAGAATAATGCATATATTTTTGCCAGACTTTATATACCAGAATTATTTAGCACAGGATAGTCTTGTCCATTATTTGTAATATGCCTTTCCAGTCTTTCTGGTAACTTTATCATAGAACAATTTTAGTTTAGAAGACAGCAAGTTCTTTTGACAGGGTAAAATCTTCAACAAAGTGCTGCTCACTCTTAGTGTTTTGATTTTTTTCTTTTTTATAAACAGAGCACTCTATGAACTTTGCTTTTAAGAGACACAATTATTTAAAAAAAAGTTACTCTGATAGGAAATGTCTTTCCCCACTTTGTTGTATTTTTAGCTACACTATTACCAACATGCCCTCATCTAGCATATACAAGAAAGACAAGACTTGATAGCAAAAAATAAATAAATGACAAGACATCCTATTTACTATTTGTACTCCCGTTTTACTTCAGTCATGTTCTATTTGATTTGGTGCTGGAATTGAATATCAGTTAAATCTCATTTTAAAACTCAAATATTTTTTTGATAAAGTAGGGAACGGTCAAAAACACAGTTTTCTGTGTCTCATTAGGGGGATTTTTCTTCACTTTCTATTATTATTATGAAGACACAACAGGAATCTAGAGATAGTAAGAGCATTGGCTTGGCCCCACCCCCACTCTCTCCTTATTGGCTCACTGGCTGTGATTGACAGTAGCAAGAGCCAATGGTTACTGTTGCTGTCTCAGCCAATGAGGAGGGAGATATCTTGTGCACATTGCTGGATCCGGATGGGGCTCAGATGTGTTTTAGGGGGGCTGAGGGCGATGCTGAAAACAGAAGGTTTTTACCTTCATGCATACAATGCATGAAGGTAAAACATTTTTTAGCCTTTACAGCACTTCAAGGATGATGTCCAAAAGTGCATGGGAGTCATAAAAAAAGGCACTTACTGAAAAGTGAAAATAAATAGTATGTTTTATTTAAAGTAACATCTTTTTTTTAGTTTTGAATAGTGGTAAGAGAGTAGAACCTGACAGAGTTTGTTTCTGTTTGTGTCCCTGTTATGTAGATTCCCTCTTTTTATTTGACCTGGTGACTAATATATCTGAAACTGAAAGTACAGGGAGAAATCAAAATGTTCAACTGTCGCCAGAACAGCAACTCCCCCAGTGGGGGCTAGACATGTGCAGAGTGAAATATTTTGTTTCGGAATTTCGTTTTTGTCCGAAAAATTTATTTATTTAGTTACTCCCGAAATTCGTTTTTATTTATTTCGTTTTTCGTTCAAAAATTGCATTCATCCAAAAATTCACATGAATTACGGTCTAATCTGTCTTTGAAGGCTTATGGTGTCTGTCAAATGTATAAAGAAGATTCGACGGGGCTGCTAAACTCTATATAGCCTATAGGTGGAGCATTTGACTCCAGAAATGTACGATGGCAGCATTGTACAGTTACGATGCTCCGTCAAATATTATTATAAACGTGTGTGTTTTTCGTTGCTTTGTCGAATCTCCGTCGTTCATATTGAATGAATGGTCTAAGTCTCACAGTGTCAGGTGTCAGATAGTGAGTGACTGATAATAACGAATATGGCGGCAGCCCATTGTGAGAGCGACATGGAGGCATTGGAGGACGTTCCTGGGCCATCTACAAGTGTTTCTGTATATATATTATATACTTGTTCAAAACAAAAACTGGTGGACTGGTGATAGCGATCACTGATCAGACAGGTAACAAGATTCTATAACAATAAATCCCCCCACAACACAGGCATCCTCTGAGGCTATCACAACAACACTAGCAACAACACTAGTATCACCATAAGGTTCTCACACTAACACAATAGCAGCAGATTATTAGGAAAAAGCTAAGTTGAACTGTAGCTTGCTTCACTATTGTTCTGCTGCTGTGCTTATGCTTAATAATAATTTGGGTTCTCTGACAAGTGAAAATTCAAACAGACCAGCTAAGATTGACTGTCTTTTGAAATGATTCAGTGTCTGCTAGCAATCGTAAGTGAAAGTAAGTTGGCTGTACGTGTATACTTAGTTATAGCTATTTTACTGCTCTTTGGTTACAATCAGCCAATAATATTCATCACCATCATTATTTTTATTTTACTTCCCCCACCCAATTCCAGAATCTTTTCTCTCTGTCGAATCTTTTCTCTCTATGTTGAATATTTTCTCTCTGTCTAATCTTTTCTCTATATAATCTTGGACTAATAGAGGTAAGGTTAGGCACATTCGACCACAGGTTCAATAGACACAGATTGTTATTGTCAGAGTCACGTCGAATCTCCTATTCTATATCGAACTGTTATAACAACAAAAATGAAAATAAAGCATTTATTTATGTCGGATCTTTTGTTTTTCGGATTCTGCACTTTCATTATCATTTGTCAAAACGAAAACTAAAATACCTGAAATTCAGATGAAAATGCACTCGGACGAAAACAAATGCACATGTCTAGTGGGGGCACTTGTTTTGATGACAGCTATCATTAACTTGCTTTGGATACATCTCAGCTCCCTTCCTGTTGTGTTTGCTGGGCATAAATTGAAAGAATCTTCTCATTTGGACCCAGATGACAACAACACTGAAAAAAAAGAAAAAAGAAAACCAAACTGGAAACCTGATAATATTCTAAGCATGAGGGCACCTCCATGTATAATGGTTGGGTGTGTTCACAAGCAGCAGAATGACACCAAAAAAAAAAGTGCACACCCCAGGGTTATATCCTCATTCCAATTTATTGCAACAAAAGTTTAAAAAGCATCACAACAAATCTCCATGTTGTATTACCCTTGCCCGTAAGACCCCACTAGCCCCCAACCTCCAACAACCCACACCCCTCCCTCCTAAGCAGCGGAAGCCAGCCGTTTCTTATCCAACCTCCACCTCCCCCAATGGTAGACCACTAAACGTCCTCCCTGTAGAGCTGGAACCAGGAACCACACATACCTCCCCTAAAACAATATGTTACCCCGAGACACCAATATGCAATGCCCAGAGATGAATGGAGTCAAGGCAGCCTCCAGTGCCTTGCACAGGAAGCTCTGCGCCTTAGAGCCACAGTGGGTGAATGCAGTAGCTCTGTCTGAACAGGGAAAGCTGGAAAAAACTGTCTTGCTGCTTGGTTAACACCTGTGAGAATGAACTAAATAAGTGATAGCAATGCCCGGTTCCTATGGAACGGAAATAGAAGGGCAATGAACCTGTCAGGAAGTCCACAGTAAGAATTAGAAAATTGACTGTTATCTGGGGGGCTGGATGGTCTCTCTGTAGGATGGATGTGCACTGTGGATGGTCCCAAAATGCCGCCTGAGGTGACAGAGGAGAGGGCAGACCAGGCAGGAGCCCCAAATATAGTCCCCACAAGCGGGATACAGACAGTCAAAGTCACATATGAAATTCAGCAATTACATCCAATCCAGCCAGTGTATGAATGGATACTGAGGCTCCGAGTATCCCACACAGACTGCCGGTATGATTGGTCATGTATAACAATGTGTACTCACTGTCCCGCTCCTCCGATGGCGCTCTCAAATGATGAAGCATAAGGTGAATTAGGGAATGTGAGGAGGGTTGTTTGTTCCTGTGTCTACATATGTTTCATCCCTGTGGCTCCTCTCTGTACAGCAGAAGAAATAGGAATAGTCATGTTCAATTGCATAGCTACTAAAGGTGCTGGAATTGTCTTCATCTACCATCTTTACTTTGGCAGGGACCTGCATATACAAGTCCTCTTCCTTGATAGCCCTTCACTTACTAAGATGTGAGCATTAGGAAAACAACCATTGTTCATAATATTAGGAGATACTATGACCAAGCTGCATTACAATGATTCAACTGGGACCAGAACCCACTTGGTTAAAAATTGATGTATATACTGAAAGAACATTACAGTATCAAACTGTTGAATTCAAAACAACTTACTCCTTAAGGTACTCTTTTAATGATCTTTCTGCAATTGCCGTCCCCAAACTTTTCATTACTCTCATAACTTCATCTGTTACTTAATTAACATGTTAGCTTTTTAATTTCCTTGTAAAATCAGTTGCATAAGATTAGCTAGGCTATCAAATACAGTTTGAATGGTATAATGGTTTGTTAATGCTTTGAAGTGTGAGGTAAATCTGGGCAGAGCAGTGCAATAAAAAGCCAACATCTAACTCACATTAAATCCTCTCCAAAGCGGCAGAAATCAATTCAAGAGCATCTTTTCTTTGGTAGTTTATACACTTCAGCTCTTGCCAAATATCATTTGGTTCCACAATTCTTTTCTCCATTTTCCTGCATCTAATTTAGCTCATATTCACATCTACTCTGACTTTATCGTTTGCATTAAAAAAAATTTCCAGTTTCCTATTTTTTTGCACTGGGATTTAAATCCTCATAGTCCGATTGCCCTTTCCTGAAAAATCATTTATACATTTTAAACTCTGGTTTGAAGTAGAACACACATACTCATACGGTACATAAATTATTCATCTTGGTGATGTAACATTCTCAGTTCACAGATCTGAAGACTGCATATTGTAACTTGCAGCCAGTCTCCAGCAGAATATTCCCTCATAGCAATGTTATGGCTTACTGGGAAAAAAATGATGTGCAGAGCCCAAATTTGCCACATTAATAAAAAAAAAACTCAAAATTGTAACAGTATTTTGTGATGTAGTTAGAATATTTACAACGATGAAATTCTACAGCTGAAATTTTACTATTAGGAATATAATTTACTTTTTGCCATGACAGTTTGTAATAGAGAGGCCATCAATTTATAACGTGACAAATTTTGAAACCTGAATCTCTTTGAAATCTTCTCCAATAAATCAATATATAGAATTTCAAAGTATATGGTCTGTATAAAAGGGAAAACATGCAGAGAAATGGCTTAACATGTTTATTCAGCCAAAACTTCTTTTTCGTTTTCTTTTTAAGCTTTGTATTGCTATCCGGGGCTTTATTAGAGAGATTTACTTTTTTTCCCTGTACTGATGACAACGTTTAAGTTTTCAGCAACAACAACACAGACATTAATAAAAATGCATTAGTAGTAGTACTCTTTAGTAGAGAAGGGTATGGATAGAAATAGAGATGCACCGATACCATTTTTTTTACGAGTACGAGTACTGATACTTTTTTTTTTAGTACTCGCCCATACCAATTACCAATACCTACCGCAACTGTTTTGTTTTCAACTTCAGCTGTCAGCAATGGTGCAAAGCATTAAAAAGTTATTTACAAATGAAATAAATAGATTTTTTTTTTTAATTTTGCATTTTTTCAATGTGAAATGTGTAAATATATATATATACTTTTTTTATTTTAGTGTTTCAGTGGCTGAGCATTGTTGTTAATAAACATTGCCAGCTTCAATAAATAAAATTTGGACAGCTCCAATTACCGGACTTCTTTGACACTTCAGCTGTCAACAGGGGAGACCCACTGACAGCTCAAAGAACTGGGCTTGAAAGTATCGGTTTCAGGTATTAGTACATTTGCAGGAGTACCGTTACTTGTGCAAATACTTGGTATCGCCATGATACCAATGCTAGTATCGGTGCAACCCTAGATAGATTTTTATTACTGTTTGTGTCCCTGTTGCAGAATTTCCCTCACTTTCTCTTTGCTAAACCAGCTGTTAGTAGAACAAGAAATTGAGGTAAATCTCTTTAAACGAGCACCAGTTTAGCAGTAAAAACCTAAAAAGAGTTCTAATACCCCATTTCATTCAAAACATGAAAATAAGTATTTGTCTTGACATAAAAAGAATATATGGTAGCACCAATGTGCTTGCATTAGGCTTTTTTTTTCCTCCATCATATCTAAGGAATGTGCCACGGTTGCCAACCAGGTTTAACTTCAACATGTCTAACGTTTTAAATTTCATTTGCATAGGGTTGATTGTATTACTAGTTTACACAAGAGATATAACATTGTTTTTGCTTCCAATCCATCTTACCGGAAGTGACCAATACATTTCATTTCAGGGAAGATCAACAGGTATTGTGTGTACTTTTTAAAATGTTTTTAGTCTAATTCAGCCAACGCATCAAATTACTGGTATGATTCAATATACTACATTTTTGTTTTTGAGTTTAATTGCACTTCAACAAGTTAAGACCCCTACAGTGGTTTTATAGGCAAAAATGTAAATTGCATATATGATGTAATCTGTCAAAAGTATTAGCACAGCAGTCTTTTTTTGAGTCCCCTTAACCACCTCCCGCCCGCCCTATAGCCGAATGACGGCCGTAGAGCAGGCGGGTTCCTTCGCCTGGCCGTCCCTGGACGGCCTTGTGTTTACTTCCGCAATGCGCGCCGCCGGGGGCGCGCATCGCGGAAGTTTTGTATTTGCGTGTCTCCCGGAGACAGGCAAATACAGATCGCCGTGAACGGCCAATCAAAGCGCCTGTTCACAGCGCGATCGCAGCTGCCAATGGGAGATGATCTCAAATGTAAACATATGAGATCATCTCCCATTGCCGTGTCTCTCCCTCCTCACACAGAGACAGCGTGTGAGGAGAGAGAGGATCTGTAAGTCAGCCCCAGTGCCAACTGTCAGCCCCAGTGCCAACTGTCAGCCCCAGTGCCAACTGTCAGCCCCAGTGCCATCTGTCAGCCCCAGTGCCAGTGCCATCTGTCAGCCCAGTGCCATCTGCCAGTAGTGCCAGTGCCATCTGCCAGCGCCAGTGCCACCTGCCAGCGCCAGTGCCACCTGCCAGCGCCAGTGCCTGCCGTCAGCCCCAGTGCCATCAGCCCCAGTGCCGCCAGTGCCAGTGCCACCTGCCAGTGCCAGTGCCACCTGCCAGCACCAGTGCCACCTGCCAGCGCCAGTGCCACCTGCCAGCGCCAGTGCCATCCGTCAGCCCCAGTGCCGTCAGCCCCAGTGCCGCCAGTGCCGTCAGCCCCAGTGCCGCCAGTGCCGTCAGCCCCAGTGCCTCCAGTGCCGCCAGAGCCACCTGCCAGTGCCAGTGCCACCTGCCAGTGCCAGTGCCACCTGCCAGCACCAGTGCCACCTGCCAGTGCCAGTGCCATCCGTCAGCCCCAGTGCTGTCAGCCCTAGTGCCGTCAGTGCCGCCAGTGTCGCCAGTGCCAGTGCCACCTGCCAGCACCAGTGCCACCTGCCAGCACCAGTGCCATCCGTCAGCCCCAGTGCCATCAGCCCCAGTGCCGCCAGTGCCGTCAGCCCCAGTGCCGCCAGTGCCGCCAGTGCCACCTGCCAGTGTCACCTGCCAGCACCAGTGCCACCTGCCAGCACCAGTGCCACCTGCCAGCACCAGTGCCATCCGTCAGCCCCAGTGCCGTCATCCCCAGTGCCGCCAGCCCCACGTGCCAGTGCCACCTGCCAGCGCCAGTGCCACCTGCCAGCGCCAGTGCCATCCGTCAGCCCCAGTGCCGTCAGCACCAGTGCCGTCAGTGCCAGTGCCGCCAGTGCCAGTGCCACCTGCCAGTGCCACCTGCCAGTGCCACCTGCCAGCGCCAGTGCCACCTGCCAGCGCCAGTGCCATCTGCCAGCCGCAGTGCCATCTGCCAGCCCCATTTGCCAGAGCAATTAGCCAGAGCAAATAGCCAGCACCATCTGCCAGTGCCATCTGCCAGTGCCAGCCCCAGTGCCATCTGTCAGCGACATCTGCCAGCGACATCTGCCAGCCCCATCTGTCAGCCCCATCTGTCAGCCCCATCTGTCAGCCCCATCTGCCTCCAGTGCCATCTGCCTCCAGTGCCATCTGCCTCCAGTGCCATCTGTCAGTGCCACGTGTCGTCAGTGCCACGTGTTGTCAGTGCCACGTGGGGTCACTTTGTGGGCATTTCCATTGTCCTGGTGCTCCAGGGCCTTCAAAACTGTAATAGGTGTTTGAGAAATAAGATGTGTAATTTATGCTCCTAGAACGCCTGATGGTGCTATTTCAATATTGGGCCTCTGTATGTGGCCAGGCTGTGTAAAAGTCTCACACATTTGGTATCGTAATACTCAGAAGGAGTAGCAGAACGTATTTTGGGGTGTCATTTGTGGTATACACATGCCATGTGAGAGAAATAACCTATTACATTGAAAATTTTGTGAGAAAAAAAAAAAAATCTTCATTTTGCAAAGAATTGTGGGAAAAAGATGACAACATCAAAAACCTCACCATGCATCTTAGTAAATACCTTGGAATGTCTACTTTCAAAAAAGGGGTCATTTGGGGGGTATTTGTACTTTCCTGACTTGTTCGGGTCGCAAGAAATGAGATAGGCCACCAGTACATCAGGTGTGATCAATTTTGTGCGATTCGCACCACAGCTTGTAGACTCTCTAACTTTCACAAAGACCAAATAATATCCACTAATTTGGGTTATTTTTACCAAAGACATGTAGTCGTATAAATTGTGGCCAAAATTTATGAAAAAAAATGATAATTTGCAAAATTTTATCACAGAAACAAAGAAATATGCGTTTTTTTTCAAAATTTTCGGTCTTTTTTCATTTATAGCGCAAAAAATAAAAACCCCAGAGGTGATCAAATACCACTCTATTTGTGGGAAAAAAAGGACACAAAATTCATTTGGGTACAGTGTTGCATGACTGAGTAATTGTCATTCAAAGTGTGAGAGCACCAAAAGCTGAAAATTGGTCTGGTCAGGAAGGGTGTTTAAGTGCCCAGTAAGCAAGTGGTTAAAATAACTTAACACACAGCTATTAATGTCTAAACTGTTGGCAAGAAAAGTGAGTACACCCCTGAGTGAAAATGTCCAAATTGGGCTCAATTAGCCATTTTTCCTCCCCAGTGGGATTCGACTCATTACTGTTACAAGGTCTCAGGTGTGAATGCGGAGGAGATGTGTTCAATTTGGTGTTATCGCTCTCACACTTTCATACTGGTCACTGGAAGTTCAACATGGCACCTCATGGCAAAGAACTCTCTGAGGATCTGAAAAAAAGAATTGTTGCTCTACACAAAGATGGCCTAGGCTATAAGAAGATGGCCAAGACCCTAAAACTGAGCTGCAGCACAGTGGCCAAGACCATACAGCAGTCTAACAGGATAGGTTTCACTCAGAACAGGCCTCGGCCATGGACCAAAGAAGTTAAGTGCACATGCTCAGCATCATATCTAGAGGTTGTCTTTGGGAAATCAACATATGAGTGCTGCCAGCATTGCTTCAGAGGTTGAAGGGGTGGGAAGGTCAGCCTGTCAGTGCTCAGACCATACGCAGCACACTGCATCACATTGGTCTGCATGGCTGTCGTCCCAGAAGGAAGCCTCTTCTAAAGATGATGCAAAAGGATCAAACAGCTTGCTAAAGACAAGCAGACTAAGGACATGGATTACTGGAACTATGTAATGTGGTCAGATGAGACCAAGATAAACATATTTGGTTCAGATGGTGTCAAGCGTGTGTGGCAGCAACCAGGTGAGGAGTACAAAGACAAGTGTGTCTTGCCTATAGTCAAGCATGGTTGGTAGGAGTGTAATGGTCTGGGCCTAAATGAGTGCTGCCGACACTAGGGAGCTACAGTTCATTGAGGAAACCATGAATACCACATATACAGTGGAGGAGTGAGAGTAGCCACCCTAGGAAAGGAAGTGTGTTACTGGCTGGACCATATGGGAAAACATATAATATAGCTCACACTTCTAAGAATTGCACTGCATTAGTTAAAAGTTTTTGTTTTTTTGTTTGTTTTTGGGTTTAGATATGCTTTAATATGTACCTAAAACTGCAAATGTATATCTATAATATTGAGTGCAATAATTGGTATGTGCTACCAAATGTATATTCTATCAATTCTCTTTGAATGCTTCACATGGAAGATTTAACTGAACTTTTAGACATATGAGGCACTGACTGGCACCACTGGTGGGCATTGATAGGTGGCACTGGTGGGCATTGATAGGTGGCACTGATTGCTGGCACTTATGTACTGGTGGGCACTGATTGGTGGGCACTGTGGGCACTGATTTGTGGCACTGGCAGGTGGCACTGGTGAGCGGTACAGTAGTGGGCACATATGAGATGGCTTAGCCTCTTCCACTTCGGGACTGACGTCCCTTCAACAGAAGCCGGCGATCAGCTTTTTTTCTCCTCATGCTGTCAGCTTGAGAAGAAAACAAAGATTACCGATCTTCTGTTTACATCACATGATCAACTGTCATTGGCTGACAGCTGATCATGTGGTAAGGGGCCGGGATCAACCCTTTACTCTGATCTGTGATCACCCGAGTCGCATTGACTCAGGTGATCAAAGCGCACGCTGCGAGCGCCCTTCGGGGGGGGGGGCGTGGCGAGAGTGCAAAGGGGAGGACGTCTATTGGCGGCCTCCCAGCAAAGCAGATCCACTCTGCAGCTGTCATTTGGCTAAAGTGCAGATATGAAGGGGTTAACCAGAAGATTAAAACCCCTTTCACGCGGGGGCCGCCCAAGTGTTAGGTTTACCGCTGTTTAAGCAATGCTTTTCGGCCACTAGCGGGGCGCTTTTAACCCCTTGCAGCCGAAGAAGGGGTTAAAAGCACCATGTTGTGGTGATTCCGAAACGCTTTTCAGGCACTTTGGAAGCACTGGCCGTTCATTTCAATGGGCAGGGCATTTTGGGACCGCCCCAAAGATACTGCTTGCAAGAGTTTTCCTAACGTCCCACAAGCACACCGTGTTGAAAAGTCACACTTTTTTCAGGTGCTTTACAAGTGCTATTTCTAGCACTAAAACGCCTGAAAACCGCCTCAGCGTAAAAAAGGTCTAAAGCCTGCAATCATTGCCAGTGAACAGTACACAGAGACAATAAATGTTGTTTCTGTTAAATATGCCAGTATTTTGTCACCAATCAATGATGTGTGTCATATCCTATTTATAGGTAAACGTTTACAAATAAATAAATCTTAACATATGTAATATAAAGTGGTTTTCTAAATAACTTACATATATAAATTTAATTTTTTTTGATAAGAGAAAATTCTTAAATAATAATAATATATGATTTGCATGATTTAATGTAATATTTCATCAAATGAGCCTGAGCAGACCAATTAAAATTAACGGGAATACCTTGAAGTGATGTGTAGGGTGAACTCTGTGGGGAATCTCTGAGTAGAGCGAACAAAAAAAAAAAAGACCAATATGACCTTCAAACCGGGATGAATCACTACAGATTCACCATATCACACATCAATATAAGAACTCCTGAGGGACAGCCTTTCTCCTCTGCAATACTCACTGTTAGAATTAACAGTATTATGTTATCAAAGAAGACATTAAAAAAACAAGCTCAAAGGAAAGCAGATCTCTGTAGCATTTTAGAATATAAAATCATTACCTGAAATAATTAGATGTGACAATATACGACATAACAAAGTCAATTTGTTGTTCCTTACCTGTGAAAGGAAATATTGGAGCAGCATTTTCCATACACATCAGGCACAAAATGTCACCTACCTCTGATATAAAGAAGGCCGAGATACTGCAAAGTCTAATCATTTTGCTGCCCCTTTTCTCATATTTTCCAGACTGCTATTTCCCTGTCTTGCTTTCCTGTTTATTTTGATGCGTGATTATACTTTTTGTCAGAACCAGTTTAAGACTGGATTTTAGAATATATTATTTAACCTTATTTAATAACACATTGTGTGTATACTCCTATATACAATCAAATTTGACAACCTACTAGAAAACACATTTCAGAAGCATTGTAAGAGAATTACTGTATAATATTGCACTATGATTACTTAAGAATAAAATACTTTTTCTAAATCATGTTTCTATTTCATTTTATGACAATTCTCTTACATATAAATCATGGACATTTAACTCTTTTGTTGACACAGATGGAAGATTTACATTGGAAGCTTTCTCACACAATTCTGGCAACTGCAACCACCCGGAATGTTTGTGAACTTTACAAGCCAACTCTCAGCTTTTTTTGGAGGCGATTTGGGTGGCTGTAAAGCCACAGGATCACTTCCGTGGGGATCAGAATAGACTGTGCTCCTCCTATCAACCCCTCTGCCATGTATACTGGGCTCTGTTGTTCCACCTGCAAATCAGTGACTAGCAGGCAAGGCCAGTTCTAGGATCATAGACGCCTGGGTGCAGATCTGACGCCCCCACATGGGCATGACCATCTTACTAACTCCTCCCTTTTACAAATGTTTCTATGCCAATGAGTCAATGGCACAACATGTGAGATGGTCAGAGACTGCAGACATGGTATGTGAGATGGTCATAGCCTGCAGACATGGTATGTGAGATGGTCAGAGACTGCAGACATGGTATGTGAGATGGTCATAGCCTGCAGACATGGTATGTGAGATGGTCATAGACTGTAGACATGGTATGTGAGATGGTCATAGCCTGCAGGCATGGTATGTAAGATGGTCATAGACTGCAGACATGGTATGTGAGATTGTCATAGCCTGCAGACATGGTATGTGAGATGGTCATAGACTGCAGACATAGTACGTGAGATGGTCAAAGATTGCAGACATTGTATGTGAGATGGTCAGACATTGCAGACATTGCACGGGAAATGGTCAGAGACTGCAGACACGATACGTGAGATGGTCAGAAATTGCAGACATGGTATGTGAGATGTCAGAGACTGCAGAGATTTTATTATGTGAGATGGTCGGAGATTGCAGACATTAAATGTGAGCTGGTCAGAGATTGTAGACATCGTACAAGAGACTGAGAACATGCTATAGAAGTTGTTGGTGACTGGGACATGCTTCAGGAGATGGTCATAAACTGGAGACATATTAACTGAGACTAATAGAAATCACTAATATAACAGGGCAATAGTGAAACACAGATTAGTGTCTGCATGCAGCTCCCAGGTCACAGGTTGGGCACCAGGGTGTTACACTCAGAGCTGTCTATATCTGCTGCATGCAACACGCGTGAGTCCGGGGTGCCAAAATGCGACTGTATTTTATGTTATAGGTCCCAATACACCCGTGTGCCCTAAGGCCCCATTCACAACTAGTGTAGTGGGAATCTGCATCCCTGTGTGTTTTTTTGGTGCATTTTAGCACAACACACAATGGTGAAATCATTCAAGTGAACGGCCTACCCTATGCATGCTAAATAAGCTCCAGAACCTTTTCTAGCATGGAGTGTCATGTGGCAAAAGGCACATCTGCTAACTGCGCTTGGGGAGCCAATAACAAACACGACGGACACTTGCAGTGCATTATTCACAGGCCCTGCGTGTTCCCGTGTGAATGCAACCTAAGAGTTTGCCTTATTTTTTCTTCATGCTATACAATGGTCCGAGCAATGACCATGTGGCAGGTCTTGAATTTGGCACCAGGCTTCTAACCACATACCCCAGCAGACATGTGTCACCACAATTCACAGAATGCTCCTCAGTGTGAGGAGGGAGCACTGATCTCCTGAGAGACAAGCACAGCCTGCCATGTTTGCCCCCACCCCCAGAGACATCACTAGCCGGGCCTCCGATGCCGCTCTCTGCCCTCCAGTCGCAGCACACAGGCCATTCCTACCTCTGTCCAGCTGGGACCCTCCTTACACAGTGCACAGGCAGGGTGGGGAAGAGTGTGGGATCTCTCGTGACACAGTGTGTGACATAAAAAAATTGAGCCAGGTGGCACCATTATATCACTGCGCATGCACCACCCGGCCGAGCATGTACAAGCTTTCCCGAGCCAGGCAGGCTTCAGAATGGTAGTTGGCAAAACTGTTTGACACCCCCTCTGCCTCAGCTCGTGGCCTCTGGGCATGGGGCACCCTGTGCACCTCACCAGGATTTGCCCTGCTAGCAGGATGGATGAAGATTGACAAACACCCACTGACACTCCCTCCAGTAAAAGGTAAGAGGAATAATTCAAAGGCCAATATTCACTGTTACCTTCAAACTGATGACCTCTCAGGGCTTTTAAATAATCACCTATGGATCATTTTCGGTAATGAAGACTTTTACCATTTCACAGGCATGTGCAGTTTTGGAAAAATAGAACATAGAGAACATACCTCCACTTCAGTATGGGAACCTGCTAGGGAGTGAGGGCAGACTGTCCTTCTTCCTTTCCCTTCTGCTTGCCCTTCCTCCTTGTCATATGACCCCGAAAGAAGAAGAGAAAGAAGCCTCCCCCTTTTTATCCCACTTTTACAGATGCTAAAGCAGTAATGCCACTGACACGGGATTTTTTTTCATCCAGTAAAACCACAGTCACAGGGCATTTTTTTTCTTTTAGTGGCACCATGGATGCTTGGTAATTTTCCCTTCTAGTTACACAGTGGATGCAGGGGCATTTTTTCCTTCCAGTAACACCACAGATGTTGGGGATTTTTTTCCTCAAAATATAATCATTGCATTTTCATAAAAGGTACATTTTTTGCACAAATACCTTGTATTGTATTACAGTTCAATGACACTGCTGGTTCAAGAGAAATGGCCTTGCAGTAGTAAAATAGCAACACAGGAAATGTGTGAGAATGCATAGCTTTTTCCTATTATGAACTGTAAATAGAATACTCTAATATATGTGCTTAGAATACGCTGACAACTTAAATTTAAGCTCAAGGCAAACTTTTTTTATTTTATATTGGATAAATTCCAATGTTTCAATCAATTCAATCATAAGTAAAGGGGAAGCAAGCAGCAGGGCAATATCATGTAAAGGGTAATGTAACAATAACGTCATAAAAAAAATAAAAATAAAATGGTCCATCTTCTTCATGTTTCTTTGAAGAAGCACTGAGGATTGTCAGTGCTTCTGTGGAAATGCTCCTAATTTCAAGCTTTGCTCTTCTCCTCCACTCCTTCATTGTTGCAGTAAAATATATTGGGGCTGAATCAAAGATCTGGGGCCTGCTGCACACCTCTCATGCAAGGACCTCAACATCCATTGAAGAGACTGTGAGAGACATGTTTTTCCCCAGCACAAAGCTGGAGGGCACAGAGAGTGGCCCTAATTAATCTGCACAACTAATGTGCCAAATGGCATACCAATGAATGTCATAGCATGTAACACACCTTAGTATCCCCATTGATTTTTAAAGCTATGTTAAAAGTATAAAATCAAAATAGTCATGTAGGCTGCCCATATTGGTAGGACTTGACTCTCTGTGTTTTTAAAGCCTATCTCAAGACACACAAAAAAGTTTTCCCATGCAGTGGGGCTGTGCCTGCACTACTCAGATTAACTGTTAATTTCCTCCCAGCACAAGACCAGTCTAGCACCCACACACTGTAGCGGTCTTGAGTTGTGGGCTGTCCCTGACATCATCAAGCTCAGAGCAAGCATGGTCTAACAGGATGCAGGAAATATCCAGCTCCCTTGCTGTATTTATCATTAAAATTGGGTAAATTATGCTCCCGGTTTATAACATTTGCATCTATGGGAAATCTCAGCTTGACATGGCACTGCTCCCGACAGGGTGACAGGGACACCAAACTTGGGGAGCACCGAGAGGAGACCCAGGACTACAACATATATGGCCAGCCGGCCAGCTTGTCTAGGTAATCAGTTATGCCTGTAAATGAATATTGCAATGCAGTGCATGCATTGAGAAGTGAAAAAGTAACAATTGCAGGTATACCATGAGTTAAGTCCAGTGAGGTGCCTGCTGCCTCTCTATTATACACATCTTATTGTGCATCAGGAAAATAACTTCTGGAGCTCCAACGCTACTCACAGTGAGTCTACGTTCCTTCAGGAGTCGCTGGAACTGCTATGCCCACCCCTCCCCTCCTTTTTCCTATCCACATCAATACTGGGCACTTTCGCCCCCTTCCTTCCCAGAACAATTTTCAGCTTTCAGCGCTCTTGCACTTTCAATGACAATTGTGCGGTCATGCTACACTGTACCCTAATGAAATTTTTATCATTTTGTTCGCACAAATAGAACTTTATTTTGGTGGTATTTATTCAGCACTCCGTAAAAAAACAATATTTTCTTCTATTTTAAAAGAAATCTAATAAAATCTAATTTTGTCATAAATTTAAGCTAAAATCTATTCTGCTACATGTTTTTGGTAAAAAAAATTCCTTTAAGTGTATAATAATCGGTTCATGTGATCACGGACAGATGTACACAAATTATCATGTACAGATATGTGCAGGTGATCACAGACATATGGGGGGACAGGTGTTTTTATTATTTGGGGACATTTGTTTCGGGGATATGTGTTTTGGGGACATGTGTTTTGGGGACATTGTGTGTTTTACATAGTGTGGTGACACTATGTTGATGATCAGTGAGTAAAAAGCTGTAAAAAACAGTTCATACTCGCTAATCCCCAGCCAGCCTCAGTGATCCCCTCTCCTCTCCTCACCGACAACTTCTGTGCGAGGAGATCCGGTTGCCTAGCAACTGGCTCTGTGTTTACATCACATGACGACTGTGATTATACACGGCCATGTGATCAGGAGGGCCAATCACAGAGCCCTCCTGATGATCAGCTAAGCACCGTGTCCTGGTGACAAGAGCGCATAGGGATCGCGCTGATGCGTGGGCCCATGATGGTGCAATCTCCCTCCTTCTGAAGGATGTTCCGGCCAACCACCCATACATTGGTACATTGGCCGGGTGGGAAGTAGCTAATCACAGAAGCCTTTGTATTATGTTAACTCATTCACAAAATACAAAGGCTTCTGTGAATGGGCAGCAGAGGAGAGTGGTGGGCATAGCTGCTCTGTGTGCTTATCTCTCTAACAGCCTTGAGTGGAGGACTGTTTCAACTTTTACTTACTGTAAAAAAGTCTTCCATATGCGGAGGTGTCATTTTTTTTTTATCGCCTTAATGTTACCCACTGAACTCTCCAGCACTGTCCCCTGTGGTCGTTACATGATGTCCTCCCCGGGACGTGCCTAGGGCAGGTCCCACGAGTCGCGCTGTGGCACTATCTGTCCCCTGCTATGTGACAGATCACTGTTCCAAGTTACTGCTGAAACCATGTGATCGCTGTAAACCAGTTACAACAGATCACATGCCAATTGAAAACAATGGATGGCTTCCTTTCATGCCATTCATTTTGTACTATTGTGTTGCTTGCTGTGATTGGCTACAGTGATCACAGACAGGGCCAATCACATCCCATCTGTACCATGTGTTTAGCTGTAGCCAATCACAACAATACAAACAATGAATCAATTTAATTCAGAAAAAAATTAGCTTGTAACAGTAAATATCATTGTTATAAGCAATCATAATGTGTAAGTTAAAAAAAATCCTGATCACCCCACCAGAGTAGTGCACTATATCCCTCTGGTCACAGTATAATTTTTTTTTTTTTAACATACTGTTACCAGTCATACTGACACTAGTCACCAACATGTCAGTTTTATGATGATGCTGTACTGCACTGGTGTAAAAAAAAAAAAATGAATTTTCCAATATATTGTGGCAAAACAATGACAACTTCAAAAAACATGCCATGCCTCTTACTTTGACTGTCTACTTTCCAAAAATGGGTCATTTGGGGGATATTTGTACTGTCCTGGAGGTTTTGGGCCTGGACAAATGAGATAGGCTGGCAGTACATCAGGACTGATGAATTTTCACATATATACCATAGTTTGCAAACTCTCCTATGAACTAAATAATATATTATTTTCACCAAAGAAATGTAAATATTTGTAACATTTTATAACCTGAAATAAAGAAAAATTATTTTACTAAAACTAAACTGTTTTAACACCTAAAAGCCTGCGTCATCACACCGCAATCACACGCAGAACATGATGGGGGAGGAATAATTTTTGGTGTTTTTGCTTGAACAGCTGCAGTGTTTGTTGGTCGGTAATAGAACCTCACTGCCTTATTTGACATCAATAAAAATGTGTTTGTTGCTTTGAAATGTGTGAAGACGTCACCCAGTTCCTTGTCAGCGCAGGGTGTCAGTAACTTAAAGTAGAACTATAGGCAAATCTTTTTTTACAGGAGTAAGGGAGGGTTATAACCCCTGTAAGATTTTTTTTGCCATCTGTGTCCCTTTGCAGATATTTCTCTTCACTTCCTGTCCCATACAGGAAGTGGAAAGTAATTCCCTTCAAATCATGGGAACTCCTTGGGGACCCCCCCAATCATCAGAACTAGCGTCCCCATTGGAAGATTTCCCCTCTATTAATTTTCATGGGTACAACCCAAAATTTGGGTTGAAAATGGTAAACAGGACAAATAGGATGAATCGCCTTAACAGGGGCACAGGCTGCAATAAAAATCTGACAGGGATTCTAATCCTTCTCCGCTCTATCCAAAACTAAAAAAAAATGTTGCCTTTAGTTATACTTTACCATTTACCGACTGCTCCATGTATATGTACTGCAGGGGTGGTGGCTCTCCTACACGAAGTCATGTACCTGCACACGATTTTGCTCTTCCAGCTCTGCGGCATGCACGTGCACCACAGCAGACTGCCTCCCGCTCTGATTGGATACAGCAGAAGCCAATCATCAGGTCCGGCGGACTCGCTGTCTGCCTGGACCCGCGATCCTTCCCAAGAGAAGCAGAATGGCCGTCTGCCTATGTAAACAAGGCACAGTTAAAGCACCCCCTCCCCCCACAGTTAGAAAGCACTCCCTAGGGACACATTTAACCCTTTGATCCCCCTTGATGTTAACCCCTTCCCTGCCAGTGTCATTTATACTGTGACAGTGCATATTTTTAGCACTGATCACTGTATTGGTATCACTGGTCCCCAAAACTGACACTTATAAAAAAGATATTGCTTCACTTTAAGAACATTTTCGTTTTACATACATGTTCTGGTCCCATTGTATTTAAAAGGGGAGTATGCCTGTACAAAGCTCCCTGTGAATGGATAGGTGGTGCATGGACGTTCCCATCCCAGGGCTGTATACTGTATATAGCTGAGGAATGCACAGCGCACACAGCAGGCACATCTAGTAGTGAGGGTAACAAACTATTTAAACTTCACAAAAAATGGTGATCAGCTTTAACATGAAATTCTGCCTTCAAATTCTGAATCAATTTTTACCATATAGACCACCTTGCAGATTCATTAGGAGTTTGCTTCCTTACCATGTGTTATATAACATCACTTGGTGTATTCCAGCATCACAAACAGTTGTATTTCAAGGTCAGATTACCAACAAAGGGGACTGGGGGACTAGGTAGGTTATGCTCTCAGAAAACATCTAAAAATACTAATTTTCATTTTTGGGCAGAGTATATCTTTAAAGTACAACCAAAGGCAAAACATTTATTTATTTTTTGGATAGAGTAAGGGAGGGTAATAGCCCATCCTTTGTATTTACCAGCGGTATTACTTTGGGGAGATTTCCCTTCACTTCCTGTTCCCTAGCCAAAATAGGATATCAGAGAAAATCCTTCCAAAGTGAGGGAATCCCAGGTTGTCACTAAAAGTGTCCCCATTGGAAGATTTCCTCTTTCACTTTCTATGATAACAGAAAACAGGACAAATAAAGAAGGGGAATCTCCCAAACAGGGACAGAATAAAAACAGGTGTTCTAATGCATTTCTACTTTATCCAAACCTAAACAAAGGTTTTGCTTTATGCCTTAACCAATGCAGTTCACATAATTTCCTCTCCTTGCCTGACCTTTCCCTTTTAAATCTATGACATGCAATTTAACACCCAGTGCAATCCATTCTTCAGATACATAAAAGCAGCATTATTTTTTAATTGTAATCTTTAATTGAATTTATAATTGCATCTGTATTCTATTTGTAACATGAATAAATGCGATAGAAATAATATAATTAGCCTTTTTAGTAAGGTAATGCAAGTCCAGGTGAAAGAAAATGAATACAATTCCACTCAAGCTAGGTTCACATTCAGCTGTTTCCTGTGTGCCACCTTTGCGCCGGCACAGCAGCCCAACCATTTAAATGCAGAAAATTCTGGGAAAAGGTCCAGTCACCTCTTCAAAATTGCAGCGGCACTAAAAATGAATTGGGGATGATTTACTAAAACTGGAGCACTCAGAATCTGGTGGAGCTGAGCAAGGAAGCCAATCAGCTTCTAACTTCAGCTCGTTCAATTAAGATTTGGTTTCTATGCAGAGCTGTGCCAGATTTTGCATGCCCTCCTTATTTTTTTTGTAGTACTATGTGGTTTCATGCACCTGAAAATGTGCTACATTTTCAGATGCGTGAGGGTGCCAACACAAATTAATGGCACTCGCACATCTACTAAAGAACAGGGCATTTTTCCTGTGGGTGTCTGGGGCGCAGGAATATGTGCAATTTGCATGAACCCGCATAAGTGTGAACCTACTGTGCCTTCAGAGCTGGTCAGATTAGGCTAAGGCCTCTTTCAGACGAACGATCCGTACAGGTCCGCCTGTCAGTTTTTTAGGTGGACCTGAACGGATGCTCCATAGACCTCTATGGAGTGTCGGATGTCAGCGGTAACATGTCAGCTGGCATCCGACCCGTGCGATCTGAAAAAGTGTGACGGAGGAAAAACCTACTTTTCCATCCGTCATTGGATCGGATCCGGTGACGACGGAATCTACGGTCCGTCGTCATCCAATCTCCTATAGGGGAGAGCGGCGCTCTGACAGGTCCGTCCCTCCGCAGTGTGCAGAGACGGACCTGTCATCTTCCTGCTCAGCGGATGTCCACGGGGTGGATCAGCATGAATCCGTCCCATGTGAAAGAGCCCTAAGGCTACATTCACACCAGCGATTAAGGACTGTGTGAATAGTAGTGGCAGAAATCAGAAACGCTTAGGTGCAGATGTCAGCCCTGTTCACTATAATGACAGGTCCCCAGTGGCCACAGCTTTTTGCTGCTCTTTGCACAGCCAGCAATTACCTGCAATGAATGTTGCTGGGTTGCAGGAGCTGCAGCAGGAACGGCCACTATAAATCGCACTGGTGTGAATGTAGCCTAACATTTCCTTGCTGTGGCTAGCTGCAACAACTAGATTAGTGGTGACTTTGCCAATAATAATCAGTATGACTGCTGGTACCCAGCTAGTCCATCTTAACCACTAGCTCATGCCGATATACATTGGCAAAGTGTCACAGTGCGCAAAACAACATTCCTGTACGTCGCTGTGTCATCGGGGGTGGCGGCCACCACAGATTCGATGTCCGCCCGTGGCCCGCGATCATGACACAGAGAGGCAGGAGGGGAGACACCTATGTAAACAAGGCATTTCCCTGTTCTGCCTAGCAACATGACAGGGATCTACTGCTCCCAGGGATCGGGAGCAGGATCTGTAATGTTATAGTGAGTCCATCCCCTTACAGTTAGAACATGCCAAGGGAGCACACTTAGCCCCTTTATCACCCCCTAGTGTTTAACCCCTTTCCTGCCAGTGACATTTACACATTAATCAGTGCTTTTTTTATAGGACTGATCGCAGTATAAATGGCAATGGTCCCAAAATATTGTCAAAAGTGTCTGATCTGTTCGCTGCAATGTCGCAGTCATGATAAACATTGCAGATAGCCGCCATTACTAATAAAAATAATTATAATAAAAATGCCATAAATCTATTTTATAAACACGATAACTTTTGTGCAAACCAATCAATATACGCTTATTGAGATTTTTTTTTACTAAAAATATGTAGAAGAATACATATCAGCCTAAACTATGGAAGGATTTTTTTTTTTATATTTGATTTATAGTGCAAAAAATAAAAACCGCAGAGGTGATCAAATACCACCAAAAGAAAGCTCTATTTGTGGGGGAAAAAAGGATGTCAATTGTGTTAAGGTACAACATCGCACAACCGTGAAATTGTCAGAAAAAGCGACACAGTGCCGTATTGCAAAAAAGGGCTTGGGCAGGAAGGGGGTAAATCTTTCTGAGGCCGCGTACATACGGGCGGATTGTCTGGCCAACTTAGTCCGCGGAATTGTGTTTCAGCGGACAATCCGCTAGTTTGTGGACTTTAGCGGACTTTTTCAGCGGACAGTCTGGCGGACTAAGTCTTTCGGAATTTCCGTAATACAGTCCGTCCAAACTTGGTTTCAGCGGACAGTCCGCTCGTGAGTAGGCAAGTTGGACGGACTAAGTATGGCGCATGCTCAGAAAGGATTTACACGGCCGAAGGTTGCATTGCAGTGTATTGGACGTCGTATTTCTAGTCCCGTCGTACGTGCTGTACACGTCATCGCGCAAGCTTTCAGCGGACTGTCTGTTCATCGTGTGTGGTCAAGTCCGTTCATTCAAAAGTAGGACGGACTGTCTGTCGGATTGTCTGACGAACTTAGTTGGCCAGACAATCCGCCCGTGTGTACACGGCCTGAGGCTGAAGTGGTTAAAGACAAACTCCAGGCCCCCATGCTCCTTTGAGTCTGGCACTCGCTCTGCTCACCTTTAGGGGTGCTTGGCACTTAACGGCAAAGGAATCCCTTTCATTAAATTGGCCTCGGACCAGGTACGTGACAATATTATATATTTTTGACATTCTTTCTCCGCCTATCAGCATGCACCTTGCCAACCAAAGAACTTGTTGGCTCCTGCGCTACAGACTACAAGAGGCTTATTATTAAGTCCAAGTCAAGTGCTTACACTGATTACATTAAAAAAATAAAGGTCCATGAAAATGCACAGTGATGTGAAATGTGTGTGGAGCGATATACAGAACATGAGGTTCCACCGCCACATGGATGAGAAGAGTGGGTGAAGTGATCTTTTAAAGTGGAAGTAAACCCATCGATTTAAACAGTTAAAAAATAAGGCATGCCGGGAATGCTAACTGCACATTGCCTGTGCTCTCAGCCAAACTATCAAACCATCCAATGGCTGGTGTCATAACGAATCACATTGGATGCCACATGGATGAGAAGAGCACCATAGCAGTAAACAGAGGCAAAGATGGCATCTTCCTTGGCTGAAAACGATAGGGGAGTTTACTTCCACATTAAAGGTATAATCGTTACCTGCATCATGTTTATTTGAAACACTTTCTTGCTGCACACTCATCTGGGAGCATGCACTGGTGGTGAGTATGCATTGCATAAGTGTGGTGGAGGTAGTTTTGGACATGCACTTCACATTGATGCACAGTTTGCATGGGTGTTTGTAAACATTGTCTATATAAAAATATTACACTATATGGCTTTTTATTTACTTTTGGATGTTTCTTAGAAGTGAATGAAAGGGAGGAGGTGTCCCCTGGAAGTTGGAGGATTGGAATGCTATTGCACAGATCACTGTCTCCTTGTTTATGCTGCACTAAGGCAGTCTCTGCCTCTGGTGAGTTTACCTAATGTACACAGGGAAAGGATTAAGAGTCACCTGTGAACTAATTTCAATGTGGAGGAATTGGAATTGATCTAAGGACTCCAACTTGTTCAGTGGGACTTTTGTTTTTTATGATATAATGTTTCTACAATTTTGTTTCAGCACTGCAAATATTATTTAACCACTTCTGGACCAAGCCTATTTCTGACACTTGTTGCTTTCAAGTTAAAATCAGTATTTTTTGTGAGAAAATTACTTAGAACCCCCACACATTATATATATATATATATATATATATATATATATATATATATATATATATATATATATATATATATATATATATATATATATATATATACACATTTCTTTTTTAGAAGAGACCCTAGAGGATAAAATGGAGATCATTGCAATACTTTATGTCACACCATATTTGCGCAATGTTTTGGGAAAAAATAAACGTTTTTACAAGTAATTAAAAATAAGAAAACAGTAAAGTTAGCCCAATTTTTTTCTACAATGTGCAAGATAATGTTATGCCAAGTAAATTGATACCTAACATGTTATGCTTCAAAACTGTGCCTGCTTGTGAAATGGCAACAAACTTCGGTACTTAAAGCGGAGGTCCGCCCAAAAAAAAATACACATACTGCAGCTGCTGGCTTTTAATAATAGGACATTTACCTGTCCTGGAGTCCAGCGATGTTGGCACCACAGCTGATGTTTTCATCAGCTGTCAGATGCTGCCATCCCAATTGCGGGTAAAGGAACCCGGCAGTGTAGCCTTACGGCTTCACTCCAGGAACCCTACTGTGCATGCACAAGGGCCAGCTCCTCTCACCTACTGGCCCGGCGACAAGGTAAGGAGGAGGAAGCCCCGGGGTGATGTCATGGGCTGCGGCGCAGACTCAAGGAAGTGGGAACAGGATACCTGTTAAGGACATGTATCCTGTACCCCCTCCCCCCAAAAGGTGCAAATTGAGGCACCGGAGGGGGAGAGGAGACAAATGAGCGGATGTTCCACTTTTGGGTGGAACTGTGCTTTGCAAATCTCCATAGGCGACGTTTAAACATTTTGACAGATTACCAGTTTTGAGTTAAAGAGAAGGTCTTGGGCTAGAATTGTTGCTCTTGCTCCAACGATCGCGGCAATACCTCACATGTGTGGTTTGAACCCCATTTACATATGTGGGCGTGACTTGCGTAAGCGTTCACTTTTATTTTTTTTCTCATTTATTTCACTTTTATGTTTTATTTTTACACTGTCCCTTAAAAAAACACCTCTTGTAATAATCAGGACAGGGCCTCTTTAATGTGAGTTCTGGTGCCAAAAAGATCTCAAATCTCACATTTATTCTTAAAAGTAATAATAAAAAAATTGTCCCTTTAAGATCACAGGGCGGAAGTGACTTTAATGCCGCTTCGGTCCTCCAAGGGCATAGAGTGGAGTGGGGGCCATCTTGCCCTCACTTGACTTCCTGACCATCTCTCTGCTACTAATGGCTCTGATAAGCGGCAGAGACAACCGAGAAGTGGCGGGCACCCCTCCCACCACCCATAAAAGCGATCTCGTGGCGAATGTGCCGCTGAGACCACTTTTATGTTAGCGTGGATCACCCACTGTTTAAAAATATACCAGGGTTATGCAGCTATCTGCTGCCATAACCCCAGTATTTAACTTCAAAGTAATGATGTATATATATACAGTGGGTGGTCCAGAAGTGATGTATTAATGTTTACAAAGCTTCATTAATTTGTATCGTTTATATTTGCCTGGAGTTCAGCTTTCAGAACTTTAAGAGCAAGGTAACTAAAAGAGATTTGAGTAGAGAAGGATGGATGGCCGCACTCTACCATGCAAAGGAGCCAAAAACGTTATTGTAGAAATCCATTATAAAAACATGATTACAGCTCCACAAGGACAGTCACAGACATTAACACGTTTCACGATAAAGGGCACTTATGGTTAAGCACTCTTTAGCGTGAAAAGCGGTAATGCCTCTGCTTGTATTTGTGGAGCTGTGATCATGTTTTTATAATGGATTTCTACAATAAAGTCTTTGGATCCTTTGCATTGTAGAGTGCAGTCATCCATCCTTCTCTACTAGTGTCTCGGCTGCAAACCGGACCGCCACCTGTGGGGAGGCTATAGGGGCAAGTAATAGCAAACCAGCCTGGAGTGGTCGTACATATATACATACATATGTATAAAATCGATTTTAATCTTAAAACAAAGTCAGTGCAATACTGATCTGTGTGGGCTAGCATAAAGTAAGCTGTAAAGAACTACATGAAAAATACGTTAATGGCACTACACGAATGTATGTTTAGAATGAAATAAAGTATTGCCATCACAAATTGTACTTCTACTGTACTGGGAAAAAAAAAAGTTGAATATGTTTTAAAAATTACCATATAAACATTAGGCAGCTGAACTTCAATGTTTTTCACTTTGCATTGCAAAGGTCCTGTTTACTTACAAAGTGTGACAGAAAAATAATTGAGTAAGCGCAATATCACAAGAAGTCTCCCTGTGGGTTTAATGTGTAGCGTACAGAAAACATTGCTCAGAATGAATGGGCTAAAAAGTGCTGCAACACATCAGTATAAAAATAGTAGTGAGACAATAACTACCAGACTTCAGAGCCAAATGTGTTTGCAGCTATGGTCTACTATTCTAGACTATTTTAACAGTCATAAATGTAATGACTTTCCTTTTGCTTTACAGCAGCACAACAGTAACTTTGATCTACACTATTCCAAAATATATAGAAATGCTTTCTAGATTTCACTATGGGGTACTACAGTGAAGCATCTAAATGCAGCTCAACACAATATACTTAACATTGTATAACAAAATTAGAATAGCTGTACCCAGTATCATTATCCAACGATACATGCTGAGACCCTCATGCCACAATCTTCTCTCCAATCCATAAACAGGAGAAGGATACAAATCTGTTCTGGAAGGTACACACACTTCCACAGAACAATGTCTAATTTGGAAATCTCAATTCCCCAACATTTAGTGCAAAGTAATTATGTGCAGAACGAAACAGATGTTTCCATCAATTTACTAATTAAATCAGGTAACATTATTCATAAGCAAACTGTAAATATGGTTAGGTTTTAACTATTTTGAAGTAAGGGAAAGCCCAAGTGCTTTGATAGCAGAATTGCACCTGCTCTCTTCAGCTTGGGAAAATACAAACAATAATGTATAGTATTTTGTTCATTTACGGTATATTGCTCATGTATACAGAAATATGATTGATGATTTCCAAATACCATTGTTGAAATTCATTATTCATTCCTGAAATATATGCAGCATGGGTGCAGTATTATATATTAAAACAGAACCTGTGATCCATCTGTACATATATTTTCATCGTCTCCTGCACATGCAATGTAATGTAGATTTAGATTTGAATGTAGACTGATTGTAGAGGTATCTGAACTGGCTAATAGAATGGTATATAAAGCACAGAGCCAAGGTGACTGATACAATACATATCTGGTCTTTCACCAATGGGAACTTATTATATACTATTATTTTGGGGCCAACGTGAACAATTGTTATTAAACTTACCATAATTTTCCTTTCCTGTGTACTAATCATGTCAGCCTACATTGGAACTTAAGCTGACACGATGAGTTCCAGGAATACGGAAAACCTTTACCAAACTTACCATAATTTTCCTAGCAAAGAAAAGAACCATCATGTTATGCCCTTTGGTACTACTAATAAACAACACTTTTTTCATACAATATTGACAATTTTTTTTCACTTTTCTGCGTAAAAACCCCACTCTGTGGGAACCGTTCTCCCTTGTACCATAATTTTCCTTTCCTGGGTACCCATCATGTCAGCCTACGTTCCAACATAAGTTGAGATGAGTTCCAGTAAATATTTATGCAGCACATTAAGATCAGGAGAGCTTAGGAATGTGACAAAGGACAAAACTAATACTTAAATAACTGTATTAAGGCTAAAGAGCCATATAACATGGAAAAATATTAAGGGTAAAGAACCATGTAACATGGAAACATATTAAGGGTAAAGCGTTATATAACATATGGAATTTTGAATTGATTGGCTTTATTGAAATCAGCTAAACTTTTTCTCTTCTTTTATAAAACCAGAAGTCGTCAGTGGTTTTACACACGTTTATCTGAATGTGCCCAATTTAGGAAAATCCAAATGAAGATGTTCATTCATAGAACATTAAAAAAGTAAAACTGTATAGGAAAATATCTCTGATGTATAATATTGATGTGTCATGGGCCTTGTTTCTATATAATAAATTGACTGTATCTACAGATTTGAAAAAGTAGTCCCACATAGCATTTTTATTAGTTTTGGGCTTCATAAATGACATTTACAAGTATACATTTCTTGGTGTAGAATAATTTGCCCCCTATATTTTTTTTCTTTTGGGGGGGCACAGAGCCCCTGCTACTGATGGTACCACCTCTGCCACCTCCCACACTCCTTCCCCTCTTTACCATATTTTTGTCATCTGGCACACAACCTCTGTCTCACATGTTTTCACCAGTTGACTGACATTGATGAAGACATGGAGCCCTATTTACTGAAGTAGTTGAGAACATTCACACAAAATATTGTTTGAATAGTCACTTCAATTAGTGAGTCACATGAAGATAATGAATTGTTTACTACAAGCATTTATGGAGTGCTAATAATCTTGTATGTCTCTTTACATACCCCAAATTCACAACAGTCCCTGCCCAAGGAGTTATCAATCTAAATTCCTTAAAGTGTTTGTTACCCCAACACTTCATATTCCTGATATGTGCCTGCTGTACCATGTACTTGTATGATAAGGTATCTGTTCTCTTTGTATTGCTTCCTTTATGTGAAATCCCTGGTATCCCTGCCAGCCCCCCTGCTTTCCTATTAAAAACTGACTACACTATGCAAGATGTGGTCAGTTCTATAGATATGTTGGGAACTCAGTGTACTCTTCTTCTGATGAGACTTTTCCTGACACACGCATGCTACACAGCCATTCACTGGGAAGCTCAGTGTGCTACTGCCCCCCCCCCCAGTTCTTATGAAGCTGTGAACAGAGGGGATGTGATCACTTATAAAAAAGTACTTATAATGTTGTTTTATATCTATACAAAAATGTTTTGCCTTTCATTTCTATTTTAAACCGAATGAGTTGTTTTACAAGGTGATTGTTTGCAATCACTTTAAGGCTACATTCATGTAGCTATAAAAAAAACAAATTTACAAGCCTTTTTTATTTACAGCCTTGAATGAAGCTGCATTGTTTTAATTGAGGCATTCACATAGGTGTGTAAACAATCACTGCGTTCATTCCAAAAATCTTCATCTGAGGACATGCGTATATATGTAAACCAGATACAGGTATGGGAGGAATTGGTTCATTATAACCATCTGGTGCACTCTCAGCGTCAGGCTAAGAAGAGCTGCAGGGTCTGCATCTTTGTAGAAGTATTTAGGCCACGGGAATTATCTAACCAAAACTGAAATTCCTACTGCAGGGAATGCCTAAAATGTGACTTGTGTCTTAGTGCAGACTAAAAAAAATCACTGGCCCAATCAAACAAGCAGGAAGTTACAATTCTGGGAGCATTCTGTATGTCAGTATTGTACAGAACACCTTCAGGTTGCCATGTTGAATACAATTTTACATACAATTACAGTGGTTGCAGATTGAAAAGGAAAGGTAATTTAGTAACATTAAATTACCACATGGCTTGTGTAGCAATTGTATATGTTCTATTATTTTTTTAATTGCTATATTTTTGCCACAAAAGTAGAGTTACCCTTTAATGCATCCCCCAAGTATGTGTTTTACATGGTAGCTCCACATTGTTAGATGTAACACAGTGAAAATGGGGCCCCCAAACTGCTCCCCTTTCACAGCCTGTGGAGGTTCTTCTTTCCCACAACAGCTGTCAATGTTGAAATTGGTGCAACTGTGCAGGAATCTGCCTGTAGAACCTCTCCAATCTGAATGAACTATAAATAAAGTCTGCCCCTGACTGTAATCACTGCACTGGCAGACCATTGACACTTCCACCATTTCTCCAAGTAAAAGCCTGTACCACGGTACAGACATAGAGTTGAAGGAAGATTGTATAAAAGACAGGCATTGCACCTGTAATCCAGTGATTACAGGTGTAATAATATGCAGGCTCTTATGGAAAAAAATAAAATAAATGCACATTATTTTTCCTGCAAATATATGTATATATTTTTTTTCTAAATGGTGGACTTAGCCTTTAAAGTGTAAGTGAAGGCCAAAACCTAACATAACTCTAAGCCCTTGTACACACGGTCAGAGATTCCGTCGGAATGTGTCCGATCGGAGCTTTTTGTCGGATATTCCAATTGTGTGTGGTCTGCATCGGACTGTCATCTAAATATCCGTCGGACCAACTTTTCCAACTTGCCGGAAATATTTTCTGACAAAATGCTCCGATCGGACATACTCCGATCATGTGCAGAGAATTCCGATCGGACAAAGTGCCACGCATGCTCAGATCAAATTCCTACACCAAAGCTATTGGCTACTAGCGTGAACATAGTCCCGTTGTAACGAAATAACGTCATCACGTCGGATTTTCCGACAACTTTGTCCGACCGTGTGTATACAACAGTTTCGGACAAAATCCGTCGGACAAAATCCGACGGATTTGGTTGTTGGAATCTCCGACCGTGTGTACAAGGGCTTAGCCTATTCCCACCCAATTCTAAGCCTAATCTATCTAACCCTGTAAAAAAAAAAGATTGCTATACTTACCTATTCTGAAGCTGATCTGCTCCAGTCTCCAGCAGCGCCCTCTGTGTGCAGGACAAAGGAGACAATGGCTGAGAAATGCCTCAGAAGAGACATCACCCATATACTTACTATGGGGGTTTGTTGTCCGCTGCCTCTCCTACACACTGAAGTCACCGCTGACAGCTCAGCCTAGGACCCGACCAGAGTGGCTTAAGAATAGGTAAGTATGGCAAACTTTTCTTTACTGGGTTAGATAGATTAGGCTTAGAATGGGGGTGGGAGTAGGTTCAGAGTTAGTTACTTCCACTTAAAGGAACTGTGCATTTTTAATGTTTCTTTTTAAGCCTTATTAAAACATTGTACAGTATCTATACTGAACAGTATTTTAAAAAAGACATTTTTTGCATTAGTACATGTCCCCCTTGCAGTGTCCAGCTCCCTATGCCCTTTGCTTGACCTATTTGCCCTTTGTTTTGTGCCTAGTAGAGCTCATGCACACTGCAAAAAAAAGCTATTTTTACAGGCTTTTGAGCTTTTATTTCTCTGCCTAAGCTTGAAGAAGCTTTTGCTTTTTTATGCTCTTTTGCGTGATTTTATTGAGCTCATTTGACCTTTTTTGAGCTTTTGTGCATTGTAAGCTTTATCGATTTTAAGTGATTTTTTTCTTGCAAATACATCTGTCGGCTAATTTTTCCTTTTTAATATGTGTTTTAATGCTTTTTAGATCTTTTGTGCTTTTTCAAGCTATCTCGTGCTTTTTTGCGCATTTTAAGGCATTTAGGCGTCTTTTCTGCTCA
The DNA here is from genome assembly GCF_037356315.1 of Lithobates pipiens. Classification (NCBI taxonomy): domain Eukaryota; kingdom Metazoa; phylum Chordata; class Amphibia; order Anura; family Ranidae; genus Lithobates; species Lithobates pipiens. The sequence goes on along the minus strand of NW_027507903.1, from coordinate 196,925,471 downwards.
AAAGCTCTTCTCAAAAATGCAAGTTTGATGGGGGGGGGGGGGGGGGGGGTTTCCTACCTGTAAGAGCATAAACCTGTAAACTCCCGAAAGAGCCATAGTGTACATGCACACATTGGCTAACATGGATGGGAGTTTCCAGGCAGAAAAAACTGAGAGCTCAAAAAAGCTCAAAAGCCTGTAGGGGAAGCTTCTTTGAGCTTCTTTGAGATACAGTGTGCATGAGCCCTTAGTGTGGAAATGGAATGAACTGATTTTTAAGATTCACCTACCATTTACTTTAAAGGGCTAACTATTATAGTCTAAAACATATATCCACAGCACTTTATGAGCACACATGTGTATAAGCTAGGTGTAGCCCTGTTACCACTGTTGCAATCACAATCACATAGTTACAATATATAGAAATGATGGTACATTGTATTAACATAGAAATGACATTACTCAAGATCAAATCTCATACTTGTGGGATCATATCCAATCAAGCAAAGTATTATAATAACATAAGGCCAAGTGAAGAATGATAAAAGTCACTCTTAAATTCCTTAACCACTTCAGGACCGCCGTATTGCCAATGTACGTCAACACAATGGCACAGGCAGGCACAATCACGTAGATGTACGTGCCTGCCTTCCAGCGGGTGGGGGGTCCGATCGGACCCCCTCCCATTGGATACGACGGTCCGGTTCGCTCCAGGAGCGCTCCGTGATGAGGGGATGGCCGTTGGTTTTCGGCCACCCCCTCTGGATCGCTCCTGGCCAATGAGAAGCTTCCTCCCACTGTGTATTGTTTACACAGGAAGGAGGAAGTGATGTCATTCTCCTCGGGGCGGTCTTTTTGACCGGACTACGAGGAGAAGACTAATAGTAAGTGTGCACCAACACTACACTGACATGTAGGTACACACAGGCACACAAACCCCCCCGACCCCCCCCCCCCCCCCGATCGCCCCCCGATCCCCCCCGCCCCCCCTCCCCCCCCAGTCACAGTGTCACTGATTGCATTGATCATTTCTTTACTGATCAATGCATTCAGTGTCAGTTGTGACAGTAAAAACTGTCAGGACAGTTAGTGTTAGGTCCAGGGTAGCCCCCTATCACCCCCCAATAAAGATTTAACCCCCTGATTGCCCCTAGAGTTAACCCTTTCACCCCCTTTTGCCAGTGTCACTAAGCGATCATTTTTCTGATCGCTGCATGTGTCGCTAGGTAGCTAGTTATTTTTTTAGGTTCACCGCCAGGTTTTTATATCGCTAGGTACCCCGATATACTACCCAATAATGGTTTTAACCCCCTGATTGCCGCTAGTTAACCCTTTCACCCCCTTTTGCCAGTGTCACTAAGCGGTCGTTTTTCTGATCGCTGCATTAGTGTCGCTACAGTCGCTAGGTAGCTAGTTATTTTTTTAGGTTCACCGCCAGGTTTTTATAGCGCTAGGTACCCCGATATACTACCCAATAATGGTTTTAACCCCCTGATTGCCGCTAGTTAACCCTTTCACCCCCTTTTGCCAGTGTCACTAAGCGATCATTTTTCTGATCGCTGCATCAGTGTTGCTAGTGTCGCTAGGTAGCTAGTTATTTTTTTAGGTTCACCGCCAGGTTTTTATATCGCTAGGTACCCCGATATACTACCCAATAATGGTTTTAACCCCCTGATTTCCGCTAGTTAACCCTTTCACCCCTTTTGCCAGTGTCACTAAGCGATCGTTTTTCTGATCGCTGCATTAGTGTCGCTACAGTCGCTAGGTAGCTAGTTATTTTTTTAGGTTCACCGCCAGGTTTTTATAGCGCTAGGTACCCCGATATACTACCCAATAATGGTTTTAACCCCCTGATTGCCGCTAGTTAACCCTTTCACCCCCTTTTGCCAGTGTCACTAAGCGATAATTTTTCTGATCGCTGCATCAGTGTCGCTAGTGTCGCTAGGTAGCTAGTTATTTTTTTAGGTTCACCGCCAGGTTTTTATAGCGCTAGGTACCCCGATATACTACCCAATAATGGTTTTAACCCCCTGATTGCTGCTAGTTAACCCTTTCACCCCCTTTCACCAGCGATCACAGTATAAGTGTCACTGGTGACGCTGGTTAGCCAGTTAGTTATTTAGGTTCCCCGTCAGGTTTTTATATAGCGCCAGGGACCCCCCATATACTACCTAATAAAAATTTTAACCCCCTGATTGCCCCTAGTTAACCCTTTCACCACTGATCACCGTATAAGTGTTACGAGTGACTCTGGTTAGTTTGTTTTTTATAGCATCAGGGCACCCACCATTTATTACCCAATAAAGGTTTAACCCCCTGGTCACCCGGCGGGTGATATCAATTAGGTTTTAGGGTCAGGGTCTGCGTCGCCCCAGGCAGCGCTAGGTTAGTGCCAGTACCGCTAACACCCACACGCAAAGCATACACCTCCCGTAGTGCTATAGAATCTGAACAGATCAATATCTGATCTGATCAGATCTATACTAGCGTCCCCAGCAGTTTAGGGTTCCAAAAAAACGCATTGTTAGCGGGATCAGCCCAGATACCTGCTAGCACCTGCGTTTTGCCCCTCTGCCCAGTCCACCTAAGTGCAGTATCGATCGATCACTGTCACTTACAAAACACTAAACACATAACTGCAGTGATCGCAGAGTCAGGCCTGATCCCTGCCATCGCTAACAGGTTTTTTGGTAGCATTTTATATTTAAATCCAGAAGGCAGTGCTTGGTTTTCGGGGTCCCGTACGTGGCTAGGCTCCCAAAAAGTCCCCCACATGTGGTATCCCCGTACTCGGGAGAAGCAGCAGAATTTATTTTGGGGTGTAATTTGACTTCTGCCCATAGCATGTGTGAGCAATATATCATTTAGTGACAACTTTGTGCAAAAAAAAAAAAGTTTGTAATATTCCCGCAACTTTTGGCAAAATATAAAATATTCCATGGACTCAACATGCCTCTCAGTAAATAGCTTGGGGTGTCTACTTTCCAAAATGGGGTCATTTGGGGGGGTTTTGTGCTATTTTGGCATTTTATGGCCTTCGAAACTGTGATAGGTAGTGAGGAGTTAAATCAAAAATTTACACCCTTAGAAATCCTGAAGGTGGTGATTGGTTTTCGGGGTGCCGTGCGCGACTAGACTCCCAAAAAGTCCCACACATGTGGTATCCCCGTACTCAGGAGAAGCAGCAGAATGTATTTTGGGGTGTCATTTCACATATGCCCATAGCATGTGTGAGCAATATATCATTTAGTGACAACTTTGTGCAAAAAAAAAAAGTTTGTAATATTCCCGCAACTTGTGGCAAAATATAAAATATTCCATGGACTCAACATGCCTCTCAGTAAATAGCTTGGGGTGTCTACTTTCCAAAATGGGGTAATTTTGGGGGGTTTGTGCTATTTTGGCATTTTATGGCCTTCGAAACTGTGATAGGTAGTGAGGAGTTAAATCAAAAATTTGCACCCTTAGAAATCCTGAAGGTGGTGATTGGTTTTCGGGGTGCCGTGCGAGACTAGACTCCCAAAAAGTCCCACACATGTGGTATCCCCATACTCGGGAGAAGTAGCGGAATATATTTTGGGGTGCAATTCCACATATAACCATGGCATGTGTGAGCAATATATCATTTAGTGACAACTTTTTGTAAAAATTTTATATTTTTTTGTCATTATTCAATCCCTTAGGACAAAAAAAATAAATATTCAATGGGCTCAACATACCCATCAGCAATTTCCTTGGGGTGTCTACTTTCCAAAATGGGGTCATTTGGGGGGGATTTTTACTGCCCTGCCATTTTAGCACCTCAAGAAATGAGATCGGCAGTCATAAATTAAAAGCTGTGTAAATTCCAGAAAATGTACTCTAGTTTGTAGACGCTATAACTTTTGCGCAAACCAAAAAATATACGCTTATTGACATTTTTTTTACTAAAGACATGTGGCTGAATAAATTTTGCCCTCAATGTATGACTAAAATTTAGTTTATTCGATTTTTCTTATAACAAAAAGAAGAAAATATCTTTTTGTTTCAAAATTTTCGCTCTTTTTCCATTTATATCGCAAAAAAAAAAATCGCAGAGGCAATCAAATACCATCAAAAGAAAGCTCTATTTGTGGGAAGAAAAGGACGCAAATTTCGTTTGGGTGCAATATTGCATGACCGCGCAATTACCAGTTAAAGCAGCGCAGTGCGAAGTTGCAAAAAGACCTCTGGTCCTTAAGGTGTTTATTGGTCCGGAGCTGAAGTGGTTAAATAATTCTCACTCTAATATATTGTTCATTTATTCCAGAGAGTTAACAGTGACATGTGTCCATGCTATGCATATCTATTTCATCTGCAAAGTGAAAACATTTCTCCTCTAATGTCAGGAGATAAATAACCTTGATTTCTAAACATCCCCCAAGAGATATTTCGATTGACCTTGAATATAGTTTCATAAAATAATTAGCAGTTGAAGGCTGTAATCACAGACCTTATACTGTATCGCTTAATGTAAGTGTAGTAATCTATTTAACCACTTTCAATTTTAAATATGACCATACATTTTAGACGTCTCTTGCTCAATATTAGTGACTTTTATACATATGCATGACAACAGAGCATATGCTTCCCTTATTTGCTCCCTTGTGGTCTGTCAATAATACAATTTGATGTATTTTGTTATTTTTGTTTAACTACTTCAGCCCCGGACCATTTTGCTGGTCAAAGACCAGACCACTTTTTGCGATTCGGCACTGCGTCGATTTAACTGACAATTGCGCGGTCATGTGACGTGGTTCCCAAACAAAATTTACGTCCTTTTTTTCCCACAAATGGAGATTTTTTTGGCGATATTTGATCACCCCTGCGGTTTTTATTTTTTGCGCTATAAACAAAAATAGAGCGACAATTTTGAAAAAAATGCATTATTTTTTACTTTTTGTTATAATAAATATCCCCCAAAAATATATAAAAAACATTTATTTTTCCTCAGTTTAGGCCAATACGTATTCTTCTACATATTTTTGGTAAAAAAATCGCAATAAGCGATTATTGATTGGTTTTCACAAAAGTTATAACGTTTACAAAATAGGGGATATGGCATTTTTATTAATAATTGTTTTTTACTAGTAATGGCGGTGATCAGTGATTTTTATTATGACTGTGACATTATGGCGGACACATCGGACAATTTTGACACATTTTTGGGACCATTGTTATTTATACAGCAGTCACTGCTATACAAATTCAGTGATTCCTGTGTAAATGACACTGGCAGTGAAGGGGTTAACCAGTGGGTGGCAGTGTAGGGGTTAAGTGTTCCTAGGGGTGTGTTACTAACTGTGGGGGGGCTGGGCTTTAATTTAGTGAACACTGATCTTTGCTCCAATCACATGGAGCAGAGATCAGCGTCACTAGTTGCTAGACAGAATGGGGAAATGCTGTTTACAATGGCATTTCCTCGTTCAGCCGCCCCGTGAGACAATCGCGGGTATGCCCGTGGTGATCAAGTCCGCGGGACCCGCGACCGGACTCACGGGGGTCCCAACCAGATGGCAGGGCGGCATTAAAGATTGGACTTACCTGTATGCCAATATGCCTGCCCGTGCCATTCTGCCGACGTACATTGGCGTGCGCTGGTCGGGAACCAGTTAATAAGTAACACTTGTCTTATCAGGAATTCAGAGTTGTCCAGTAACCTCTGAAACATATACTGTGTTATCTCAAAGAGTCTATTTAGCCTTTCTATTTTTTTTCTAGACTATAGAATTATTAGTATTTACTGTGTTGCAGAGAGAGTGGGGGTGGATGAGTAGTTTAGCACAAGACATGGGAAGAGCTGACACCACTCAGTCCACATAAATGCTTTGTGTTGACAGCCCACAACAGGACTTGAGTTGAGTGCATATCGGGAAGATCTGCAGGCATTTTTCTATATTTGCAAGGTTTCTAAGAGATAAAGCATGTACATGTACTGTAAGGCTGTTTTGTATATATTTCTTTCTGCCTTGATATATGATTTACACTATGCTTTCTATACAGATCTGCTTTTCTGTATTGGTCAAGCCTGCACTCATCAAGCCGTGTCTCCTTGCTTTTAAACCCCTTCCTACTTGATCCAGTGGCTATGAGTTTTAATTGCACACAAGTTTGACGTCAGTAATATTCTGAGATGGTGGATGACAGATGAGCTTACTTCAGCTATTATTCTTCTCACATTCTTCTATGGTAACATGCAAACAACATGAAGGCTTTAGCTTTGTCATAAAGTAGCTTTAAAATAAAGATCTAATCTAAGAACAGACATCATAAGATGTTCACCACCCTTTATTAGCCAGAAGAGCTTCCTCTGTGTATCCTTCTGATTTAATTTGACTTTGATCCTGGGAACTGGCCTTTTTCGTCTGTGGATGAGCTTCACTAACTGTCCAAAGTTTAGGCTGTGGCCAATAGTTCAGTCTCATCAGACATCCCAATGGCAGTTACCCAGATAGCAAGGATAACTTGCCACAGTTTGTGGCAGTGTTGAATTGTAAGTTTGTTAACGTGCTGTGCATTTTCACTGGCAAGATGTATACTTGCAGAGCACTTGAAGCACAACTAGTTGACACTTTTCCAATTCGTAGCAAATTTTGGTGGCAAGCCTCTAGAAAGTGCAAAGTTGCAGTGGTGATTAAAGTCACAGTGACCCCTGTGAAGGGATGACTATTGCACAACATACCTGAACCAGAACTTGCAGCAGACTTACAGAATGTTTGCAAAGAAAGTTGATCTGGAGTCATGCAATGTGGACTTGCTGCAATTGTGCCACAAACTTGTGAAGACTGGAAAGTGTAGCAAAATCCAGTATAGCTTAGCAAAAGATTTTTCTATCTTGTAAAGATAACATCTAGCATTTTATAGCGTCTGCTCACAGGCAGGATTTTCCTTTAAAAAAACCTTGAATTTGCATATAGGTTCAGTTTAAGAATGCTACACTAAAATTACTTTCAATAGTTCTTCACTAGAAGGACCAAGTATAGAGTCTACTTTTCATAACTGTTTTATTTTTTTATTTTTAACAGGATTGTTTACTACTACAGAGTCTGTGAGGTTGTGCTTTTTTTTCTTGTATTTTGCTCAAATTCAGTTTAACAAAACAATGGTATTGTAAGGAAATGTTCCTGCTGTTTCACATATGTATTGTCAATGATGTATCTACTTCTGCTGCAGAGGCAAGATTTCTGTTTTTTTTTGAAAGCTTAGTGTACGTATAGTTGTGAGTAAACTTGTACAACTATGCAGTGCCAAAAAATGTTTCATGATCTTCTGGCATATTCTGAAGTCTATGCCGGAAATATTATGAGTTAACTACTGGGACTGTGACATGCAGGAGTTTTCATCAGATCTGACCTTCACTTTATGAGGTCCTATTTAGTACTTGGCTGTTACCCAGTACTCCAGATTTAACTTGATTTCTTAGCCCTCTCAGACACACTGTTGCATAATAAAGTATTGTACAACAAACCTTAGTTCCTCTTTAAAGTCTATTTCTTCAACATTCCCTTTACAGTTCTTTCATGCCAAACTAAAATTACATTCAAAAAGTCCATCTCCATTGAGCAGTAAATGTCACTAGATAACTTAAGCAAGATGTATTGTTAGGGAACCTTTCCAATTACATTTCATCCAAATTTGTCATAAACTTGGCAAATAGTATGTAGTTTTTAAATAAGATAATATGTCAGCTGTATCTATGTCATTAGCATTTAAGCATAATAAAGTCACTGACAAGTTGACAATGTCTGAAATCTCAATACTGGTTTTCTAAGTTTGAATATATAACAGACTCAACAGAATTACAAATCCTTTTGGCAGAGAAAATGGTAACCGTATATGCATGCCAGCATTGTGTTTAGCTCTGTTGGATTTCCACTTTAAACATAAGAACATTTTTTTTTTTTATTACCTCCATAAGTTTCTGTCCTGTAACAGTAACAGTAAAGCTAGACACACTTTAGTATTGTTTTCATACGAATAGTCGCCATACAATGGATGTCATTCAAAAGTACTTCAAAAAACATTTACTTTTAACATTCAGTGTTGCAGTGAATTGATTTTCTTTCAGTAATTGACTTTCCTGAATGAAAATCAAATTAACTGGGCTCAATTCATGAAACTGTATTCACCGCTTTAGGATTAGTAGTAAAATGTGCAAAGTGTTTTTCCCCCAAAAATTTCCATTCTTCAAAAAAAAGCTTGCAAAATAAAAAATGTGTTCTTCTTTAGAAATGTGCAGTATTTATCTCATGAAACATGAAACATGAAACTGATCGGTATTTTATCTCATTGTGTCATATCCAACGGGTGTTACTGCATTTCCAGTGCACACTTCTGAGGAACGTTACAGAGATTGAGCGATGGAGGAGAGTCAGGAGGAAAAGTCCAATGTCTTGGCTCTTGTAGAACAAATTACATTTGTTTTAAACACTTCCATGCCCTGCCCATTGAGTTGTGGCACATCCTTACCAAAATTTCAGACATTCTTTAAATATCGCATTCCTGGATCCCTACATATTTAATGCATGCATTTCATTACATATTTACTTTAGTACTGTTTTATACTGTATTTACAGAGCATTTTTGCTTTTTGAGGTAAATACCGCATTAAGGGATAGTGAATTAACATTTTCAATAATGCATGCAATTTTTGGAAAAATGTGTCGCGTGACCCAAATATCAAATGTGATATCCTTTAGTGAATTGAGTCCACAGTTAGGAATTAGTTCATTTGAGAAAATGTTTAAATTCTGCTCCTTCGCTCTTCTCATCACTGTAGTCAAAAATGAACGTCGCTTTGACTCTACTAACAGAAAATGGAACTAACATTCTTAATCACTTTGTATCCGGACCAATTCTGACACTACACCTCTACAAGTAAAAATTTACTTTTTTTGCTAGAAAATTACGTAGGACCCCCAAACGTTATATACATTAGCATGGCCATATAAACTAAAATGATGGGTATTGCAATTTTTTTTATGTCACACGGTATTTGCGCAGCAGTTTTTCAAATGCATTTTTTTGGGAAAAAATACAGTTTAACTGGCTGCCGCCAGTGTGGCTCTCATTCTGGGACGCTGTCATATTATGGTGACCCAGAACAGCTGCTCTCGCGCACCCACAGGGGCATGCAGTGTAGCGATCGCAGCTGCGTCATGCTGCTAGGACATGGCACGACCCCAATCTCTGTAAAGAGTGGCATCCACGGCTCTTTAACCATGTGATTGGCTGTGTCCAATCACAGCCGGTCACATAAACAAGGAAGTGCCAGTAAACAGCACTCCTCACCTCACACTGACAGAGTGTGTGGCGAGGAGAGCCGATCAGCGGCATCTCAAAACAGGGGGACATGTAGGAATGTAAGCAGGGCACTGATCATCAGTGCCCTGATTACAGTATAGTAAAACAGTGTCACCATACAGTGCCCACCAATGCCAGCAATCAGTGCCTAAAAGTGCCACCAATCAGTGCCCATTAGTGATACCAGTCAGTGCTGGCATCAGTGATGCCTATCACTGCTGTCCATCAATGCTCATTACTGCTTTCGATCAATGCCTATCAGTGCCACCCATCAATACCCATCAGTTTCGCCAATCCATGCCGCCTATCCATACTGCCTATCAATGCCCACCAGTGCTGCCTAACAGTGCCCACCAGTGCTGCCTATCAGTGCCCACCAGTGGTGCCTATTAGTGCACATCAGTGCCACCAAACAGTGCCCATAAGTGCCGCCTAGCAGTGCTCATCAGTGCCACCTATCAGTGCCTATAAGTGCAGCATATTAGTTCCTCCTCATCAGTGCCATCTCATCAGTGCCCATAAGTGCCACCTCATAAGTGCCCATAAGTGGCATCTCATCAATTCCCACCAGTTCAGCCTATTAGTGGCCATCAGTGAAAAGGTGAAAAAATATTCAATTTTTTTTTGTAATAAAATAAATAGCAGTGATTAAATACCACCAAAAGAAAGCTCTATTTGTGTGAATAAAATGATAAAAAATTTGTTTGGCTACAGTGTAGCACAACCTCGCAATTGTCATTCAAAATGTGACAGCTGAAAAATGGCTTGGGCAGGAAGGTGGTGTAAGTGCCTGGTAGGCTAGTGATTAATGAATAAAAAAAAAAAAACACAATATTTACCCAAATTTGCACCTGCCTGTGGATTGGCAACAAACTACGATGCTTAAAATTCTCCATAAGCAACCTTTTAAACGCCTTTACAGGTTAACTGTTTAGAGTTGTATAGGTGGTCTGGTGCTAGAGCTTTCACTAACGTATGCATTCGCATTTGCGTGTAAGCACAGGGAAAGTGGGTGCTTTAAATTTTTTATACCCCAGAACTCTCCTCTGGCTTCCAATGCAGCTGATCAGACACAAATCAATCTGATCTGCTTTCCTGGCCGCTAATGGGCAGGTAAACAAAGAGGCGGAACCAGAAATGATTACATAATCGTCGCTCCCAGTTTCGGGATCACAGAAAGAGAGGAACAACGTCAGTTCCTCTCTCTGTTCCGTGGCATTGCCACTGGGCTCTGGGATTGCATGGTAGAGCCTGGGAAAGGTGGCAGTGGGAGAGGGGTGGGACCCCCTTCTGCAACATGCAGAAGTGACCGAGTGGCTATTTACTTCCACTAGAAACGGAATCGCCAGATGAAAAATTCCATACCAGGATGATGCCTGTAGGTGCAGGCATCATCCCGTTACAAATATCAAAATAAATAGTGTTGCGCTACCATCAATATTCCACCTATAATGCTAAAAGTGCTAAGTGCAAGATATCGCAAAAATAACTGATAATAATAGAAATTCTATTATAATAATTAAAAATGTGGGGAGGGGGAAAGCGAGGAAAAGGACACCCCAATTACTCCCCTACTCCTTCAAAATATATAAATATAGTTCCAAACGTATGTATAAATATAATTAATTGCCATGATGTATAATAATAAAGTGTGATGTACAGAAAAAAAAATCAATTATATATTATGTGAAATAATTAATTATCAACACCTTAAAGTTGATATTATAAATTCATATACATTAAGGATGAATATCCGAAACCAGTGAAACAATTCTTAAATTGAAAAAAATATATATAGGTATATATGTGTACATAGGTTAAATGTATATATAAATCCCGGAGTGCAATACATCAAATTTAATTAAATTAAATTAATAAAAGTGCAGAAAAAACTCACTGGACAATATTAAATAATACATGCAGGTGGATCTCAAATAAAAGTACTTATCCAGTAATGTCAGCACTATAGTAAGTAACCACTTCTGAGCGTGTTAAATGCTTCAGCCTGATAGGGATATCCCAAAAAACCTTCACCTTAATCTTATACTTTTAATCAGGTGGAGTGGTAAGCCAAAAGGATAGTCCTGCTGCTCCGCTCAAGGAAGATTATTGATTCATGAAAAGCAAAGGAAAAATATCATTGTGCAATGTTTCCATTGATAGAGAAAAGGATTTGCATTAAAATCACTCGTATGCGTTGAAATACTGGAAGCGCTTCTAACAAAGAGAATGGTCAGATAACACCGCTTTTATCTGCAGCCTCTGCGCTGCCAAGCACTATCGTGCGCTGTCACAGGCTCCTCTCCCTCACGCATTACACCACCATCACGTGACTTTCTCTAGCAAGCATGCATAAACATTTGCTGTATATAACATCAGTTCAAATATATTCTTTTTCAGAATAGGTTAGAAAATGAAAGCATAGTTTCTAAAGGCAAAACATGTTTCCTTTCTGCTTTGCTGGGACATAGTTTCTCTACAGTAAGGCCCCTTTCACACTTGGGCGGTGCGGGCGTTGGCGGTAAAGCGGCACTATTTTTAGCGCCACTTTACTGTCGCTTTATTCGGCTGCTAGCGGGGTGGTTTTAAGAACTGCTAAAGCCTGAAAAAGGGTTAAAACAGCAGTGCTTTGCTGGCAGTATAGCCATGCTGCCCCATTGATTTCAATGGGTAGGAGCGGTGAATACACTGCTCCTTCAGCACTCCAAAGATGCTGCTAGCAGGACTTTTTTTACCGTCTGCTAGCGCACCACTCCAGTGTGAAAGCCCTCCTTCTTTCACACTGGAGGGAAAGGAGCTGCCTTTTTCAGGCGCTATACAGGCACTATTTTTAGCGATGTAGCGCCTGAAAAACACCTCAGTGTGAAAGGGGCCTAACTTGTACCAGAAGTTACTCTTCAAATAGTCAAATCCAGTGTTTTACTAGTTCACATGCATTCACAATGTACACATTCATTATAACTATAACTTGATACACACTAGAACATGGGTCTTCAAACTACGGCCCTCCAGTTGTTCAGGAACTACAATTCCCATCATTCCTAGCCATGTCTGTGTATGCCAGAGTTTTACAATGCCTCATGGGATGTGTAGTTCCGCAGCTGGAGGGCCATAGTTTGAGGATCCCTGCACTAGAATTTCAGTTCTGAAAAAGCGAGGTCACAAGACACGGGACCCGCTTCAACTTAGCCCTGCCCTCAGCCCAGGTTGTGCTACAAGGAAAAAAAGAAAAAAGTCACTTGACCAGCTTTATGAAACAGCGAAAAAGATATTTATTTATAAATTCTTACAGTGTTTCCCATACTAATCAAAGGCTGTTGGTGTGTCACACCATTTAGATGAGGCAGAATTACCATGGTTTAGAATCACTTTAAGAATTTTATGTTACAGAGAAACAGCTCTTCAAAACACAGCAGTATGTTTACATTTCATTTTCAAATGACCTTCCTTTCATGATAATCATAAAAGTTATAATATAGACTTGTGGTATTTCTGTTTAATTGATCTTGGTTCCATTGAGCAGTGGAAACCCCCAATTTACTGTCAGTGCAAATATTTAACAATGCTACATAATAATCAGAGTGTATAATGAACACGCTGAAAACCACACACAACAACGATCACCTATTTGTTTTGTTGCTTTTACAGCCTTGTGATGTATAATCCTATGTGATTTTATGTGATTGTATCCTTTTAAACTTCTCAATTAGTCTTATTTATTCTTGCAATATATATATTTGTGTATGTGAATAAAATGCACAAGTATGAAGACAACGGTTATGCTCATTCTTCTCTATGGGATCTGTTAGTATTAATGATTACTACAAGAATATATACATACTTTTTTGAAAAGTTATTTGACATATAGCAGTGTATAAATATTGAATAAAATTAGAGCAGACAAAATTTAGAGCAGCTGTGCATATTAACCAATCAGCATCTAGGCTTAGCTTGTTAAGTTAAGCTTTGGAAATGAAGGCTAAATCTAACATGCACAGCTGCTCCAGATTCTTGCAGTCTTAGTAAATTCCCCTCACTACGTCTTCACCAATGAATAAGTCAAATAAGTTAAAAGCAGCTACCTTGATAAGATAAATAGTAGAAAATCATGAACATATGGGTATTTGAAAGACCGCACTATGTGAAAAGTTAAATATATCAATAAATAGTTCATATTTCTTATATATAAGAAATGATTATACACAAATAAGTGAAGCTGAGTCCATATATTAAGCTGAATCTTGATCCACCACAAAATCTATACACCAAAACACACCATCCAATGCTAGCACATTTAGAAAGTAGCTTACAATGATTTTTAGTACTGTAGTACTAGGAGGGTCAAGCTGTGCTTAAATGTATCCAAACAAGGAGCAGCTCCACCGCTAATAGGATTGCAGGAAATCACAAATATTTCTCAGTAGAAAACATCCAATGCATATAACATTCAGAAACTCACCCTGGGAAATGTATCCATTGCTGGAGTGCATTAAAGTGGTTGTAAACCCTTATAGACCATTTTGACCTACAGGTAAGCCGATTAAGGCTTACCTGTAGGTCCATGAAATATCTCCTAAACCTACACGGTTTAGGAGATATTTGCAAAAAGACAGGCACCGCTGTCTATGGTGCATGCGCCGCAGACTGTGGCGTGCATGCGCACTGAGCATGCCGCTGCTAATGGCGATATGCCGTTAGTGACGGATCCCGTGTGCATGCGCGGGAATGACGTCATCGCTGCTGCAGCGATGTGAGTGGCCGGAGCAGCGATACCCGGAAGAAGATGGATGCTTAGTGCTACAGGGGACAGCGGTGACATCTCTGACTCCTGTGTCAGGTAAGTGAGACAAAGAGGAAGTAAACCCATCAGGGTTTACTTCCTCTTTAAGACACAAGGTGACTTCAAAGGGGCCTCTAGAGATAGACAGTACCAATATGCAAGCTATATGCCATCAGTTAGGGTCTACATCTTAACTCCTGGAAGAAAACTATTTTCGGACATTTTCTATGGAAAAATAAATTACCCCTAATGATGGGTGCCCTTTGTGTGGATGTATTAATTAAAACTTGTATTGGAATTTAACCTGTTCACTGTTATACACACCACAGCTTCCAGTGCTGAAACCTACCAACCCGGCTCTAATACAGTGATAGTAGTGGGTTGCTTGTGATCCACCTCACCCATTCACAAAATGCCTTGCATTTGTTTAAAAAAGATAGAATGTGTTATGTGTATATGAGGGAGATCAAGTCATTTATTTCCCCCTCCTTTCATCTCATCCATCCAAAGAATGTCTTGTGTTCTTGGAGGAAGAAGAAAGTAGAAACATTTGCTATGATTTACAACAGTTGATAAAACTCAGAAAAAAATTGAACAGTGCCCCTAGTGACAAATAAGGTTCAATCGTATTTACTCTAGGATCTGATTGGTAGCTTTTAGCGGCTCTATATTTACTCAGGATTTCCATACACTAGTGGTGCCCAGAATATGCACATTGACGTTTTAACATAGTTTGAAAAAGTAGTAAAAATAACTTTAAAATAAGCCTTCTTTCACCTCTGTAGCTGTTGCCATGGCAAATTTAACTCGCCAATTAAAGTCATGGACCAATGCACCAAACCGCAAATGTGAGCTAATCATTCATGCGTAAAAACCCCCTTTCGCAAAAAAGTGATTGGCAGCGGGTTGTGATAAAGACTGCCGCTGGTCTATATGAAGCCTTGGAAACCAAATAAAACCCAACTTCAGAGTCTCTATTGTGATCTTTAAACATAAATTAGAGAGGTTAGCAATGGTTTGCTTTAAAGCTCTTTACCTACTTGTGAATAATATGTAAATATGCTAATGGTCATAGTCTGGTGCACTTTAACCACTTTTATTGGGGCAATGTTTTCAGTTTTTGCACAAATTTTTCATAGAAATGACTGTAAACTCCAAAAAAGTATCTATTTTCTGAAATCAGAGACCCCAGACAATAAAATGGTTGTAGTTGCAATTTTTTATGTTGCAAAATGTTTGCATAGTTATTTATCAAACACATATTTTCAGGAAAATACATTAAATACATTTTAGTGAAAACAAACACAATATTATATAATTTTTTGGTAAAATATAAAAGGTAAGGTTGGTTTGAGTAACTAGTTACCATGTCAAACATGTCAAGTTTTAAAACTGAGCACACCAGTAAAATTGCACAAAATGAGGGCACCCAAAATCCTCCATAGGCATAGCTCTAAAAGCCTTTAGAGGTCAGTTTAGAGTTAACCATGAACTATGGCCCTAGAATTATTGCCCTTATGAGGATGTTTGTAACGATACCTCACATGTGTGGCACGATTGATGTTTACAGACACAAGCTCACCCAAGGCTGTGCTTTTTATACTTTTTTACAAAGAAATAAGCCACGCTGAAAATTAATTGTAGTGAAATGGATTATGATACCATATGTTCACCTCCCAAACCACTTTCTGTGCACTAATGCTACAAATATTAAATGTAAAACAAAAGTAAATATATGAAAAACATAAAACAACAAATATAATTGTTTAAAGGTTATGAAACCTAATTTCAAAAAGTCAAAAAATTATCAAAAAAGTTCTGAATGATAAAATAATTCCAGACAAAAGTTCAAACTAAAAATCCTCCATTCATTGGTCAATGGTGACTTCAAGCAGAAAAAAACACCCAAGAAATAGTGAGTTGATTGGGAAAGGAAAGATTCCTCCACCTGGGATATAACTTACCAGCTGCGATGATCTATTGTTAAGGAGATCCGAAATCGCCTGTGGCTTACTCCCCAGCCCGGGTCTTTATGCTCGCCATGGAAACATTGGGGGGTATATTAGATCCCACATGCCTCCCTTGCCTCCTGATGCAGCTATTCAAACACAGATTGTGTTTGGATAGCTGCATTCTCAACTACACTAGAGGAGTGCTGGATCAAGATCAGGCTCAGAAAAGCATAAGGTAGGGCTTAGTGGGGGATGGGAGCTGGACAAAGAAAGTTTTTTTTATCTGAATGCAGAGAATGCATTAAGAAAAAAAAAAGACTTTGGCCTTTTGAACCACTTTAAAGCTTTTTTACTGCTTGTAAATATTGTTAGCACTGTAAATATGCTAATAATCATAGCGTGGGCAAAGGTGCACTTTAAGGTGCTACAAGTGACCATGAACCCTTCTATAATGTCGCTTTTAGACCTGTGGCAAAATGATTAGGGTTTCCTAATCTCTATAAAATACAATTCCAAATGGTATTGCAAATGTTATCTAGTAAAAATATATATATGCCATTTAACTTTTTTCTTTTGCAGCAGAATATTCTAATAAAACAAGAGGAATGAGGAAAGAATATTCAAGGTCAAAAGGTTTACAGTAGTAATTATCATTTGTGTAATAATTTGTAGCAGACTACAAAAAGAGAAAAGAGCAGACTAAAAGTTAATGATATAGAGACTATACTGTATATAATACTATATATATATATATATATATATATATATATATATATATATATATATATATATATGTGATTATAGTCACTCTAACTTGAAGTCAGTTCCGATCATGTCATACAGTTGCAGAGACTGCAGGAAATGTGCAGATTTCAAGCGAAAGTAATGAAAAGTGAGGGTAGTGGTTTTGCATCACATTCACTTCCTCTTTCATGAATATCTTAGGTGATAAATGTAAATGTGTGCATAAATCACATAATTCATCTTACATGCCTGCAAAACACAGCTACCGGTATTTTATAGATATGAGCACAAAGAATGCAAATTACACCCTAGCATTAGGATCAATACATTCGTCAATGGAATAATTCCAATCAAAGGTCTTTAAATCTTTGCTCAGATGCTGAAGATATCACAGAGGTGAAATTTTGATGAGCTTTGGAAAATAAGAACACTATTTATTCTTCTCAGCAGCTGCTGCCATTGAAACTGAGTTGTTGACATAAAAAATGAGTTATAGTTTCAGCTCAGAAAAAAAAAAAACTGCGATGGAAGAAGTGAAGAAATAGGAAAAGTGATACAGTCCCATTGCAATGGCTGTACCAATAACTTCACTAGTATGTTCTATGCTGGCATTAGTAGTAGGAAAGAGCCATCAAGCACTGTAGGTCACTTCCTTTGAGGATTGTAAGCACGCAGAGTATACAAAGAATATGACAGCAGTCACCACTGTCTGTTGCTGCGCAAGCTAACTACATACATTTTCAGTTCCTAAACAAAGAAAACCAACATTTGTGTGCATCAATGGAAAGGGTCACTAGAAAGATCTAACTCAAATATAAAAGGCTAGAAAGATGAAGGATTGTAAGAAGTAGCTTCATTCATTGAAACAGCATCGATGATAACATTTTTACTTTTCAAATAATATGACTAAAGCTCTCAATTTCAAAAATTATAATCTAATTTATAATGGAAAAAAAATGTTATTAAAAGATCTGAAAGTGGCTACTCAATGTGCAAAAGTCAGTGAGAAGCCAATGGCAATGATTTTCTAAAAGCAAATAGGCGGTTCACTTTTGCAAGGGAATTTTCTTTAGTTTAGTGAATGAGGTAAAGCTCTTCAGACATTCATCATCCTATCATGCAAGCAAAACTATTGTTTTTTTATTCTCCTTGCATGTGATTGGGTATGCCTTGCAAAGTGGATTTTCAACATATTCACTAAGCTAAGGGAAAAATTCCTTTGCAAAATGAACAGCCATTTGCCTTTAGTGAACAATCCCCAGTGAGTTGTTTTTTTCTCCTACAAAAGTATCAGCACGTTTGCATTTATTGAATACATATTTCTATGTTGGATTGTTGTGTGATTAAGGTCTCCATAAAAGATCTATAAATCCGCTGGGATACAAAGATCTGGGCACTCGTTAGGGGGGATGACAAAGCATGTAGTCAAAGAAGTAAAGGCTAATACAAGGCCACTTAAAATGTTGCTTTCCCCATCCTCCTAACTATGCTGCATAACTTTTATAAATGAATGTAGTGTAAATATCCTAATTTCTTTTTCAGTTTGGGTGCGGTCAAGCGATCCATGTGTTACTGAGGGGCTACTGCAGAAGGAGAGGGAGCGGCAACAGTGGATAATCAATGGAAGCCAGCAGGTGACATCAAGGCTCAGTAAATTCAACTTTGTTGTTGAGTGCTCCCTGACATAGGGAAGCCACTGCTTCTGGATCACATGAAAAAGGGAATCATCACGGGATCAGCACCAATGCTTCTACAGCCTACACCTTAATAGTGCTGTACATAACTTCCTGAAAACACCATAGTACCTTGGATTGGTACTCCTTTCAAAATGTGGGCTTTCAAGAGGTAGAAGATGCTGAATGTCCTCTAGCCAGCCAGCTTTAAATGCATGCCATGAGAAGCTCACAGTGTGCAGTGAAATAAGACAATCAGCATCAACATGTTAGTACCATTGTGCAAAACTGAAGGTAAAGCTGGAGTTCAGCATCAAGAGCATGTCACGTGCATTTCATAGATCACTAGGTAAGGGAAGAAGGAAGATGTGCTTTACTTCTGCCTGCGGCTGACTAAATATATTGTTCTACTAGCATACTCTCCAGAAAGGCTTTGAGCTTAGAGAGCAACAAAGAGTCTTTAAAGGCGCAGACTTTGTTATTATAAGGTCCAGGCAGCCAACTGCTCAGACTATCCAGGGACCTCTCATGTGTTGATAGTAATTTAAGAGGGCCATACATAGATTGAATGTTGGACGGTTTAGCAGGGACCGGACAAATTTTGGTCCATGAATGGGCAGGCAGATTGCACCCATTTTGGTCCCTCGCTAGCAATAATCATTATATTCTGCCAGCCAGGAAGGCTCTTCACACTCCCCCACCCCGGGAGAATACAATAGCACTGAGGGAAGTATTCCCCCATCAAAACTAACTGTGCTGCTGGGGAATCAATTGATTTGCTTTCCTTCCACCCATGGCCTGCCTTAGTGATATCATGGAAGCTCTACTCTATTTAAAGTGGAAGAAGCCTTGATCGTCTGAAATTGTATGCTTTGATACTACATGTCAACTGGGGGAGTATAACTGGGGGAATCCACAGTGAAGAAGGATCTGGGGGTTTTGGTAGATCATAAGCTTAATATTAGCATGCAAAGATACGGTTGGAATTTTCTTGTATTAACCTCTGATTTTAGGTGCTGAAAGCAGTACAAATATTTTGCATGGAAATTTGGCGTTTTATATTGTAGGCCTGCAATTCTTAGGAATAACACTCTTAAATCTGTTCAAAAAAGAGCCTAGTAGACATCCCGGGTATGATAAAAATTATAATATAATAAATAACTATAAATAATGATAACAAATAATAATAAAAATTATTCAATAATGTAATCAAATCCAAAAACACTGAAATTTGCTCATTTGCAGAATTGTCTCTGTCGTTAGATTTAGTGTTTTGATGACGGATCTCCCCACAAATCGCTATTGCTCAATTGTGCAAGTGATTCTAATTTATTATCACTGTTTTCTAGCTGGTCTAAAATCACTTTTGACATAAAGGGACACTTTTTGGTTGCTACGGACAATCTCCAAATTCCAGGCAGAAAAAGACAGTATTTATAATATAAAAGTGCATGCAGGGCACTGGACAGACCACTAGGGGCAAAGGGGACGTGTATTTTTTTATACAGTACTGTAATCTGTAAGATTAACGTCCCTGGCGGTATGATTCAGTCTGCAATTAGGTGCTGAAAGCGGTACAATTATTTTGCATGGAAATCTGGCGTTTTTTTTTGTAGTTCTGTAATTCTTAGGAATAACGCTCTTAAAACTCTTCAAACCAGAGTCTAGCAGACATCCCAGCTATGATAAAGTTTATAATATAATAAAGAATAATTAAAATTATTCAATAATGTAATCAAATCCTAAAATACTGAAAAAGGGACACGTTTTGGTTGCTATGGACAATCTCCAAATTCCAGGCACAAAAAACAGTATTTATAATATAAAAGTACATGCAGGGCATTGCACAGACCACTAGGGACAAAGGGGGTGTGTATTTTTTAATACAGCACTGTAATCTGTAAAATTACAGTACTGTGTGTGTTTTGTGTCTTTTTACTTTTTTGAATTTGCCGCTGTTCTCCGCTCCCGTGCGCCGTAACGCCGCAGGGAACGGAGATCGGCGGCATTCGGTACTGTGAATCGAGCGGAGGACAGCTCGATCACACAGCGCGGCGGACATCGCTGGATCCAGGGGACAAGGTAAGTAATGCCGCGTACACACGAGCGGATTGTATGGCGTACTTAGTCCGTCGAAACACATTTCAGCGGACAATCCGCTCGTGTGTGGGCTTCAGCGGACTTTTTCAGCGTGCAGTCCGGAGTACTAAGAATTTTGTTTTTTTTCTAAATTCTGTCCGTCGTACTTTGGTTTCAGCGGACAATACGGTCGTCAGTATGCTAGTTCGACGGACTAAGAATGGCGCATGCCCAGAAAGGATTTACACGGCGGAAGGGTGCTTTGCTGTGTCTTGGACTTCCTATTTCTAGTCCCGTCGTACGTGCTGTACACGTCATCGCGCAAGCTTTCGACGGACTGTTTGTGTATCCGTGTGTGGTCAAGTCCGTTCAGTGGAAAGTACGACGGACTGTCCGTCGGATTGTATGACGGACTAAGTACGCCATACAATCCGCTCGTGTGTACGCGGCATAAGTCTCACTGTGTCCTCCCCTGCATCCAGCGAAGCGATCCTGAGTCTGGCTCGGGGTTACCGCTTCATTCAGTAAATTCCTAACCCGAGCCAGACTCGGGATTACCGCTAGGGGGGTTAAAGTACTGTATGTGTATTGTGTATTTTTACTTTTTTGAATTTGGCGCCGATCTCCGCTCCTGTGCCTTGCAACGTCGCAAGGAACGGAGCTCGGCGACACTCTGGCACTGTGTGAATCGAGCGGAGGACGACTCGCACACACAGCGGGGAGACATCGCTGGATCCAGGGGACAAGGTAAGTAAATCTCCCTGTATCCAGTGATGCGATCCCGAGTCTGGCTCGGGGTTACCGCTCATGGTACTGAAATTCCAGCCCGAGCCGGATTATCGCCAGGGAGGTTAAGAGCGGTATGGACTTCAGAGAGAGAGAGCTATATTTTCCCCTGTGCAAATCATTAGAAAGACCTCATCTGGAATATGCACTTAAGTTTTGAGCACCAGTTCTCAAAAAGGATATTGGGGAACTTGACAAAGTGGAGAAAAGTGCAACCAAACTGATAAAAGGCATTAAGGAGCTCAACTATGAGGAAAGGTTAGAGGGACTGAATTTATTCTCTCTTGAGCAGAGGAGATTAGGGGGGATATGCTCAATATGTACACATGAATAAGGGGTCCATATAGTGAACTTGGTGTTTAAAGGAAAAGAGATTTCATCTCCAAATACAGAAAGCTTTCTTCACAGTAAGCCCTTGTACACACGGTCGGACATGCCAACGGAAAATGTCCGATCGGACCGTGTTGTCGGATAATCCGACCGTGTGTGGGCTTCAAAGACCGACAAAGTTTTAGAGCTGGGCTATAAAATTTTCTGACAACATGATCCGATCGGAAAAAGTGCCACGCATGCTCAGATCAAGTTCCGAACGATCGGATTTTCCGACAACTTTGTCCGACCATGTGTACAAGGGCTAAGAGCTGTGAAAATGTAGAAGAGACTCCCTCCAGAGGTGGTTTGGGCCAGCTCACTAGATTGCTTTAAAAAAGGCTTGGATTCTTTCCTAAATGTACATAATATAACTGGGTACTAACATTTATAGGTAAAGTTGATCCAGTTAAAATCCAATTGCCTCTCGGGGAATCGGGAAGGAATTTTTTCCCCTGCTGTAGCAAATTGGATCATGCTTTGCTGGGATTTTTTGCCTTCCTCTGGATTAACTGTGCATATAGGATTGTGTATTTAGGATTGTAGGATTTTTTTTTCATTATTGGTTGAACTAGATGGACTCTTTTTTCAACCTTACTAACTATGTAACTATATCACTTTGCTGCAAGCTTGGAGGCTCTTTTTATAGGCCTTGCTTCTCTGCAACATGAAAGTGAGTACATAATGAAGCTTGTTATTTATAATTTAATTAAAAATATAAGTATGATACTAACATTTCATTATATATATTATAGATTATCTTCATCAAAATTATCCTGAGGAAGTGAATGAATTTCATGAAACACATAGAAAACAATAGTCCCAATGCAATATATACTGGGCCGAATGGACCCCTGTTCGGTTCGCACCAGAACTTTCAAAACCGTGAAAGTTCGGACCCAAATAACGAACACCCGGACGTCAAAAATCAAAAGTGCCAATTTTGAAGGCATATATGCAAGTAATTGGGCATACAATGGTTTGGCATACAAAGTTTGTGAAAAATGTCATTTTTAAATGATCAGTGTTTTTTTGATTTTTAAAGTGAAAGCATAAAAAGAAAAAATTCCTTCCAATACAGTGCCTGGGGAGTCCCCTAGTATACCTGTAAAGAGGCAGATCTGTACCATGTCTAGAATCTGCTGCAGCAATAATTGCATTTATTAAGCTAAAAAATGGCAATTTCCCTGCAAGCTGCCTTTATTTTGCTCTGCAACAGCTGGGGAGCCAGTGTGTATGATGAGGTCACAAATTAGTGCACCGGGAACAAGATTAGAGATTTTTTGGATACATTTTGGTGTCACTTTGACTTAGGATAGAAGTAACAGGTGCATAAAAATTGGTCTTTGGGTATCGGTGGCCCCTTCCCACCGTAACCCTATAGAGGTAATCTTGATGAAAGCAAGAATTGGCCTTGTGTAAAAAATTGCAATGATATGCACCTGTCAAACAGCTGCTGAAAAATCTTTGGGTGTTAATTGTGCCCATGAAACCTATATCAAAAACATTATTCTAGATGAAATGATTGAACGCCCTCAAAGCTAAGCAGCCTCAAAGTCCTGCTGAGATTCCACATCCAAAAAGACTTAATCAGTGATATCGGCATCAGGGGCTTCATAGCTGGTAATCCAGGATTGATTAATTTTTATAAAAGTCAACTGGTCCACGGAGTCTGTGGACAGATGCGTTCTCTGATCAGTAACGAAACCTCCTGCAGCACTGAATGCTCGTTTTGAATGCAAGCTATATGCAGGGCAGCCCAACAGCTCAATAGCATACTGGGCAAGTTCTGGCCAGTGGTCTATTCTCATGACCCAGTAAGTCAGTGGATCGTCAGATTGAAAGCTCTCCATCTCTGTTTTGGCCCCAAGGTAATCTTCCACCATGTAATGCAGAGGCTGCAGATGGGATGTTGAAGCTGACAGCCCTGGGCAGGGAGGACTAAAAAAGTTCCAAAATGCCTCACTTAGGTGGACGCCTTCTCCAACACTCCTCTCTTGACCAACAGTAATGTATTGGAGTCAGGAAAAATGTTCAATAAAATCCTATTTAACGCATCCTCAAGAGATTTTATCTTCTGTACTCTCTGTGGGGACGGGATGAGTTCTGAGACCTTCCCATTATAATGGTGGTCAAGGAGGGTTGGCAACCAGTAATCATCCTTCTCCTTTATGCCACATATTCTTGGGTACTTTTGCAGGTTTTGAAGCATGAGGTTGCCCATGAACCTCATTTTTGCCAACGCTTGAGAAGCAGACTCTTTGGGGTCAATTAGGATGACAGCATCTGGAATTTCCTCCTCCCAGCCACATACTACTACCAAGGATCCTGGGGTTGGAAAGCCATCACTTACAGATTGATGCATGTCTTCCTCTTCTTCGAAGCCTATGAAAGTGCCAGAATCCTCATCCCCCTCTCCTCCTGTGTGTTCTGTGACATAGAAAAGTCATCCAATCCTTCCTGCTGCTCTGCCTCCAGTACCCTGTCCATAATGCCAAGCAGAGTCTGCTCCAGCAGGAGCATAACAAGGATTGTGTCACTGATGCATGCACTGTCACTGCTCACCATCCTTGTGGCTTCCTCAAATGGTGACAATACAGTGCATGCATCCTTAATGATCAGCCATTAGCATGGGGAAAAAAAGCAGAGGCGACCTGAGCCTGGCATTGTGCTGTACTGGCACAGATACTCATTTAAACTATTTGGCGTTAAACTGGCAGTAACGCACGCAAAACAATATGGTGTTAAACTGGCAGTACTGCACACAGAACTATATGCCATAAAACTGGCAGTAACTCACAAAACTATATGGCGTTAAACTGGCAGTAATGCACGCAAAGCAATATGGCGTTAAACTGGCAGTAACACACATAGAAGTAAATGGCTTTAAACTGGCAGTAACGCAATCAAAATAGATGGTGTTCAACCGTCACTACACTGACGCTATCTGAACTATCCATATGGTCTCATTACACTACAGTGAAACTATCTCAGCTGTTTAGATGCACACTATGCAATGCTGAATGATGGTCATCCTCACTACACTCACACTATCCCTAGACTGACAATCACTGAACAGAGCCCTGTTCTATCTCTCTCTATGCCGAAATCACACTGAAAATGGCTGCCATTGAAAGAATACTTTTATACTGTGGGGCGGGTATGAGCCATGATTGGATAAAGTCATGATGAAAGTGTCCAATCATGACTCTGCCAGTGCTCTGTGCCCTGATTGGCTGAAGCTTTCACTGCTGCATCCAATAATGGCTTGCAATGCACTGTTTAGCGTCGCAGTGCATAGTGGTCAGTTCGGGGGCCAGACAAATGGTCGAACGAACAAAGAAAATTTGGCCCGAACTTATACTCGGGCTGAACCATTCACCCATCCATATTAAGCACTATATCTGGAGGTTTGAAGACAATATTCATTTTTATGTATATGCTGCAATAACTAGGCTTATACGTTTTGTTTTTCATAGGCCCATAAGTTTTTATAAGTATATACATATCTATTTTTACTCTTCTGTAATAAAGATTCATATTTTCTATTCAGTTTTTGAAATGTATTTGGATGCCAGGACAGAACTAATAATTCTATGTAAATATTTTTTTTATTTGTTTTATTGCATTAGGTCCACTTTCAAAATCCATACAATACCCTTATCAAAGTTTAAGGTCTAGTATACATTTTAAAATAAATTTCCATTTATTGTAGATAATATCAGTATCATCACTAAATGAAGGACTTCATAGTAAACAATCCAGCAAGTATGCAAAATTCTGTCATATTTGTTAAGTGACCTGGCAGCTTGTTGACATTCATCAGCCAGCAGGTGAACTCTCATTGATGGCAAAAGCCTATTGAGAGCAGGATTGTAAAAAATAAATAGGCATGGGGTGTCCAACTTATAAACCATACCAGAACCTTAACCACTTCCCGACTGGCTTACACACATTTACAGTGGCAGGTTGGCTCCCCTGCGTGAATCGCTATACCTATACATCGGCTCCTTTAAGAGACATAGCAGGCACGTGCCTGCCTGCTGCATGGTGGGGGACTCAATGCACATGGCAGTCAGCCGGCCAACTGTGATCATGGGTATGAGAGCCAGAATGGGGATTTGGGTATGTAAACACAAAAATCCCCATTCTGATAGGATAGGAGAGACAGATCTGCTGTTCCTAGTAATTAGGAACAGTGATATGTCTCCCCCTCCAGTCAGTACACTGCCCCCACAGTTAGAAACTGTCACGATCCCTACCATGTCTTTTAGACGTCCAGGCGTGGTCGCGCCCCAAGTGGCTGTGGGTGGTATTAAACGAATGACTGTTTGTTCTTGCTCCTGTCTCTTTACCTCTGAGCCACACCTCAGTTCTATTCTGCCTGCTTTCCAGCCATGCCTAGTTTTGCATAAGTACTGTGGCCAATTCTGTTTGTACATGTCACTCTTGAATCAGCTGTGGCAGATTACCTAATTAGCTGGGTATAAAGCACTGCTTTACTCTAAGGGCTTGGTCAGTTCATTGTCTCTTGTCGCCAAAGGTACCTGTGTTCAAAGTTACAGTGTTCCAAGACTGACCCTGGCTTGTATTTCATTTATGCTGACTTCTGGAATCCTGGACAACGGCTTTACTTCAACGATCCCTTGGCTATTCCTGTCAAGCCCCCGTGCACAGATTCACAGCCCGGTAGCTTATCTCTTTGTTACCGTGGGCTGTGTGTATTAGCAAGGGTAAGTATACATCTCTGCATCTTGGACTCCAACCTAGGTAAGCCCTCACAGAAACACACACAAGGGAACACACTTAACCCCTTGATCGCCCCCTAGTGTTATTCCCTTCCCTGCCAGTTACATTTACACAGTAATCAGTGCACTTTTATCGCTGCATAAATATCAATGGTCCCAAAAAGTGTCAAAAATTTCCGATCTGTCTGCTGCAATGTCGCAGTCCTGCTAAAAATCACAGATCACTGCCATTACTAGTTAAAAAAATAAAAAATAAACATGGCATAAATCTATCACCTATTTTGTAGATGTTACAACTTTTGTGCAAACCAATCAACATATGCGTATTGCAATTTTTTTACCAAAAATATGTAAAAGAATACATATTGGCCTAAACTGATGAATACATTTGTTTTTTAAAAACATTTTAGGGGATATTTATTATAGCAAAAAGTACAAAATATATATATTTTTTAAACTGTCACTTTTTTTTGTATGCAGCGCAAAAAATAAAAACTGCAGAGATGATCAAATACCACCAAATGAAAGCCCTATTTGTGGGGATAAAAAGGAAATCATCTTTGTTTGGGTACAATGTCGCAAGACCCTGAAAAAGTCAGTTAAAGCGACGCAGTGGTCTGGTCATTAACCACTACAGATCCGCGCTATTGCCAAATGACGGTATCAGCGCGGACCTACATTTCCGGGACTACGTCTATTGACGTCGTCCCGGATACGATACGGAGCCGGTAATCGGCTATTATTCCTCCTCGCGCTGACAGCGCGAGGAGAGAAAAAAAAAGCCGATCACCGGCGGCCGTGATCGGGACATCAGTCCCGATCACGGCCAGCAATACAGCTGACCACCTGCCCCCTGCCAGTGCCCACCTGCCCACCGCCGTGCCATCCTGAATAAAAGTAAGTGCCCCCCATCAGTGCCCCCCATCAGTGCCCATAGTGCCCACAGTGCCACCTACAGTGCCACCCACAATGCCACCCACAGTGCCATCCAGCAGTGCCACCAACAGTGCCACCCACAGTGCCCACAATCTGCCTCAAAGGTGCTGCGACCCAGTGCCGCCCATCAGTGCCCAGCAGTGCCGCCCATCAGTGCCCAGCAGTGCCGCCCATCAGTGCCCAGCAGTGCCACCTATCAGAGCCACCTATCAGTGCCACCTATCAGTGCCCATCAGTCCCATCTATCAGTGGTACCTATCAGTGCCCATCTGTGCCACCCATCCGTGCCACTTATCCGTGCCACCCATCCATGCCATCTTATCTGTGCCCATCTTTGCCCATCAGTGCCGCCTTATCTGTGCCCATCGGTGCCGCCTTATCTGTGCCTATTAGTGCCGCCTTAACTATGCCTATCAGTGCCCACCAGTGCAGCCCATCAGTGCCCACCAATGCAGCCCATCAGTGCCCACCAATGCAGCCCATCAGTGCCCACCAATGCAGCCATCAGTGCCGCCTAATCAGCGCACTTCAATGAAGGAGAAAAATGACCCGTTTGCAAAATTTTATAACAAACTATTAAAACATGATTTTTTTTTTTTTTTTGCATCTTTTTTTGTTTGTTTAGCAAAAAATAAAACTCCGAGCTGTAACTAAATACCACCAAAAGAAAGCTCTATTTGTGGGAAAAAAATGATAAAAATTTCATTTGGGTACAGTGTTGTATGCCCGCGCAATTGTCATTCAAAGTGCATCAGCGCTGAAAGCTGAAAATTGGTCTGGGACTGAGGGGGGGTTTAAGTGCCCAGTAAGCAAGTGGTTAAAGGTGCAAATCCTTCCGGAGTTGAAGTGTTTAACCCAGAGAAGAGTCTAGTGTGGACTTTTAGGGTAAAAACATGCAAAATAAACAAAACAAAAAAAGTTTCCCCTAAAGAAGCAAAAAACTAAAAATGGTATGGAGAGGTCCCCCTAAAGTCCATACCAGACCTTTAACATGGATATGGTTTTAGTAAGGATTTTAAGTGGGGGTCTCATGTCCAACCAGAAATCCATACCAGACCCTCACCCAAGCATGCAACCTGATCGGTAAAAACAAAAGCCCCCTGCTCCAATACAATACAATGGAGTATTGGAAGGAGAGGATAATTGTAGGACAAATACATTATAGGACATTATTTTTTGACAATATTTTCACAATTCATTTTGACATCATAAAACATTATAATTAAAAAAACAAATTTTTTTTTCTATGGTATGGTTTTTTATTTGCCATGTAGAAGATCAACATGTTCAAAGTAAAATTTGCAAAGTAAATGTCTCATGTTGAGGGCATGTAGTCTTGTCACATGCTTGCTGTACCTCCCTTTCTTGGCCAGCCAGACTGCATGCTGTGATTAGGCTTTTTTGTCTTTTGTGCAGTGTTCCCCTTAAAATTAATTCCAGACCCTTATCCTAGATGTGATTTAAACGGCTAATTTACATTAATTGTTGTTATCCTACCTACCTAGACATGGGAAAGGGTATATTAATGGGGGGTGGTTCGTTAGTAAGTTAGCTATAATTACGTCCCTTTATGCTGAAATGTATGTGCACACGTGCCTTGTTTTTATGGAGCTGTATGCATAATTATCAATACATTTTTGGAAGAACTCATGCCTTGTGTAGGATTGAAAGATCTGTTCGTCTAAGCACAAACTGGAGTCTTAAACCTACTATCGGTGTTTCCCAGCACCCAATAAGTATGCAACGGTTAAGTGGTAACATTTGGTTTTATTGTAACTATTTTGCTCTGTCTCTCAAAATACACATATTAATTCCTTTTATTTATGTAAGAATAGTAAATACCTGGTGATCCAGCCAGTCCCCTTCATAATCTTCTCCCTTTTCCCTTTGTTTCTAACAAAACTATGCATGAAAGCAGATCTGTGTCATCTTGGTCGGTGTGCATACCTACTTATCACAGGGTATTGTACATGCCTGCTTTGGCTATAGTGTCATAGTGAGACTACTGTTGATATAACCCCCCCCCCCCCTCACCCAGCCTCACACAGTTTGAGGCATTTGCTGTAGGCAGGGAGTGTCAAGGGGCATTGAACATCCCATCCATCAATTCTTGCCTATTACATGGAGTAACAGCTGTATCCAAGGTGTAAAAGATCCTGGGAACTTTAACATCCATGGTAGCTTCTGATTACCACTAGTAGTCTGTACCCCACCCAGTACCAGTGTTAGAAATTATAGGGCCACATACAGCCTACATGACAGGGCCCCCCAACCCCCAAAAATATCAAAACAATAGTTTCACAAAAATACACTAAAACTATTATTAGCACATATGAACTGATTATTTTTGAATTATCAGGAAGCAGCAGGATTAGTAGAGAAAGCTCATATTCACAGAATAAATAAAGTACTAGCAGGGAGATGCTTGCACTTCAGGTTTTTGGGTAAAGCTTCAAGTACAAAAAGCCAGTGCTCTTAAAAAGTTATACCATGCAGACATATATAAATCTTTATAGTGAGTGCTGGATAAAAAGCATACAGATATTGATATGTGTCAGACAATCCTGGCCTCAATCAAAGCACCTTAGGTGCAGCTTCCTCTCCAGCATATCCTCTAAAGAATAGTAGGAAGCACAATTGTGACATCACCAAATTTCACTTAAAATCCCATGTGAACAGCAGTTATCAAAAGCAGCAGTGGGCAGTATGTACAAAAAATTTGCACAGCACATAACCCCCCCCCCCCCCCAACCTAATCTCAATAAAAACAAACATCTTGTGTATAATAATATAAGGTACAGCCACATATAAATCCACAACTTTAAATAACTTTTTTAGAAAAATGAAAAAAAATAATTAAGTGCTCAAGTGATACAATTGCTCATTCAGAAAAGAAAGGGGCAGGTAAATTTTACATATTTACTGGCCCCAACCAGCTTTACAACCTGAACATGTCTCCCTGAGACGGTGGTAAGGAGATGAGGGGAAGTCAGCAGCACTACGTAGGTGGGGACCAGAAGGGCCTGGCAGGTGAATGAAGGAAAACAGAAAATACATCCCGCACCTCCTAATTTCTAAACCAGGTTCCTAAGCTGCTACCCCTTAACTAGGTGAAAAAGCACCAGTGCAGAATTTGGAGCGCTTGGTAGGGGGCGCTAATTGGTCTAACAAACCAAAAAAGAAAAAAAAAAGAGAGAAAAAAAAATGAAGGGAATTACATTCAGGAGGGGGTGATCGGTGTGATGGATGCCACATTTACTGGAACTGATCCCCTGTAGTTCCAGGGAGAGGATGAGAAGCCATCTGTCAACAGGGGATCAGTTTCAGTAAATGCCCCCCTGCCACACTAATCATCCCCTCCCATACAGTATCCTTCTGCTTGTCAGCTGCCTTCACCCCCCTGTTGAATTGAGGAGACTGGGCCCCATATAGGAGGACTGGTGGCAACCCCTTATTGGTGGCCCTGCCTCTACCTTTTAAAGCCTAGAAATTCAGTGAGGCATAGTGGTCACGTGACCACAGCTTAAATATGCCTAGAAAAGGTGATATTTGATTCATAAAGCTCTGCTGACTGACATATGGGGGGTTATTTACAAAAGGCAAATCCACTTTGCACTACAAGTGCAAAGTGCACTTGAAATTACACTGAAAGTGCACTTGGAAGTGCAGTCTCTGTAAATCTGAGGGCTAGATCTGAAATGAGGGGAAGCTCTGCTGATTTTATCATCCAATCATGCGCAAGCCAAAATACTGTTTTTTATTTTCCTTGCAGTTCCCCCTTGGATCTACAGTGACTGCACTTCCAAGTGCACTTTCAGTGTAATTTCAAGAGCACTTTGCACTTGTAGTACAGAGTGGATTTGCCCTTCGTAAATAACCCCCTTGGTTTTTGCACAAGAAGGGTTTGCATTAAGGCTTTAAACATATATAACATATGCTTTAAACATATACAATTATTTAAAAAATTATCTATTTGCAAATAATTTTCTGTCAATTAGATTGTTAATAAAACATTTTTTTCAGTTTTTTTTTCCAAAAATATATAATATTTGCTTCATCATTCCAAACATATTTTTATTTCACATACTCTATCTGCACAAGACTTTGTGTTTATTCTGCTAATCCAATTTGTTATCAGAATAACATTAAACCCTTTGGTAAACTGAATGTGCATAGCCCTGAGGATTATGTTGTCACAGATTGACACTGTGTCTGCACCTAAACTATGGACACCTTTGTCTGGAAATAGGACACTGATGTCTATCAAAAAAAAAAAAATCTAATCAAGAAAATCTATTTTGTTCCACTTGATAGCTCTAACCTTAAGTACATTACTGGGTGAGAAGGGATTCACATACAAAGATCACAATATATAAACTAATATTAGATCATTTACTTAGAAAAACTGATAAACCACAATGTTCTGCTTTCAAACTGCCCAGAGCTATTTTAGGCCAATAAAAATACATGGACTCGAAAGAAAATATGGATCAACCTTTTTTCAACTCTAGCAGTGGCTAACCTATTGGATAAACAGATATGAGATGGAGATCATGACTTATCCTCTGGGCTGAGCTTTTGAATTAGTTTTAACAAAAAGAATATAAGAAAGTTAAAGTGTCCTAGGCGAGTAAAGTATATTGAGTTTTACAAGACAGATTGTTTACACTGTCTAATCTAAAACCTGCAAATACCATACAGTTCTAATCTAAGTATAAAATGAAATAAGAACATGGCTACATGTCTAGGATTATAGCTATGGCACCAGTTTTCATAAATGTGTCCTAAAATGTGAAGGGTAAAGCTGCTTCAAATCCACATTCCAGCACTGGACACAGGTATATCTTGGAAACACCAGAGAACCCATCAAAAGGGCATTATCCTCTTTTTGTTGAGTTTTTCTGCTGATAACCTATTTTACATTTTATAAAACACATATAATGATTTATTACATTGCTTTGAACTCTATAATTAGTATAGTAGGGAGATAAAAATGCAACCTCTATAAAAGGACTATTTTTATTAGCGCCCTCAAGAGAAAAAAAAAAGCCAGAGAGTGGTCGAATCCACTGAGAAAAACTTAAAATGAAAATATTGCCTCTGAGATTGTCCTTTGAGATAGAACATTTCTCACCTGCATGTTAAGCATGGTATTTAAATCCATCCAAATCTGATAAGACCAACTTTAGTTTGAATGTTTTTTTAACAAGGGTCTAATTTTTTGTGAAAATTTAATTTCTGGAGGGGGGAACCTGTTTTATTAAAAAAAAACTATAGTGTGAGGCTAATTCCAACGCGTTTAAAGGGCACAAGGCTAGTTTCCACCCCCTGTGACAAAGTCCGAGTGTAACTGGATGGCAACTGGAATCACCGCTTTAACATTGTGAGAGCAATTGGCGTTTCCCT
Source organism: Lithobates pipiens (assembly GCF_037356315.1). Lineage (NCBI taxonomy): Eukaryota > Metazoa > Chordata > Amphibia > Anura > Ranidae > Lithobates > Lithobates pipiens. The sequence continues at coordinate 196,892,698 of NW_027507903.1, read as the reverse complement.
GGATAGTCGTCAGCCAGAGTGGCGGTGGTGAGACTGCAGGGGATCACTCGATTATGTCACGACCTATACAACATTTGATACAAGATGTTTTAAATGTAAGTGGACTGGGTATTGTTTTAGATTAAAGATTGAGCTTTACAATATTACACTAGTGGAGCCTTTCTTTTTCGTGTACCCATGGACGTGCACCTTTTCTACAAGGAACTGTGGAGAAGTGGATTGGCTTATTAAGGAATCTTTGAGTAAATGATTCATATGTCTTAGTAGCCTAACCATAAGAGTGGTAGGCAAATAAATATGGTGAGTTTCCACCTGATGGGAGCAGGTCGGATGTGACACATACAGTGGTGGATACTTTACAGTGTTTTTTCTTAATTAGGACATCACTGGGAATATCAACACATTTTTTCATTGTTTAAAGAGGACTGCTATTGGACTTGTTTTGTTTTTCATTTTCTTTTTATGGCATTTACATTTTATTATCTTTTATATTTTTTTATAATTTCTTTGCACATGGAATATTATATATATATTTGATCATTACATTTTTGTATTGAACACTGAATTAATTAGGTGTTATTGTTGCACCACTGTGAATGTTGCTATATATGCATGTTGGTATATATATATATATATATATATATATATATACTTCATTCCCCTTGCTTTTCTTCCTCACATCGGACCTCCTGCTATCTAATGAACTGATGATCTTGAATGATCAAGAAGCAGCAGAATTAGTAGAGAAACCCCATATTCACAGAATGAATACAGTAGCCGCAGGGAGATGCTTGCACTTCAGGTCCTTAGGTACAGCTTCAAGCACAAAAGGCCAGAACTCTTGAAAGTTCTATCATGCAAATATATACAGTGTATATATATATATATATATATATATATATATATATATATATATATATATATATATATCTTTATAGTGAGTACAGGATAAAAATCATACAGATGTTGATATGTGTCAACCAACCCTGGCCTTAATCAAAGCACCTTAGGTGCAGCTTCCTCTCCAACATATCCTATAAAGAATAATCAGCAGCACAATAGTGACATCATAAAATCTTACTTCAAATCCCATGTAAACAGCAGTTATCAAAAACAGCAGTGAGCAGCATGTACAAAAAAATGTGCACAGCACATAACCCTCCTAAGCTAATCTCAATAAAAACAAAAATCTTGTGTAAAATAACATAAAGTGCTAAAAAAAATAAAACAAAAAATAAAGTGCTAAATTGATTACATTTCTGTAACAATTTATTCATATACACCCATAAAAGTGAAACTCTGTATACAATCATACATACAGTGCAACAAGCCCTTAAACATAATAAGGAATCTTCAGGAAAAATATAGTGTCCAACCCATTCCAAAAAATCAACTGGTGTTCACCTCCACCTTGGTACACTCCAGCTCTCCTTGGAGGTACACTCACCAAATGGTGTTGACCCCTTAAATTAAATAAAAGGCCAAACCACACTTGTGTGCCTTTTCTTAGGAAGATCCCATTGTCCTCTCCTGATCTCTGTTCACACCTTTTCAATGATATACGCACATCAGTTGTTATTACAAAGAAGGGAGGAGACATCATTAAACTAACTTTAAAATTATCAAAACACTCTTGTGTTAGCTAGCGCTAAGAGTAGAGGCATTAGGAAAGTGCATGCTATAGTTGTGCTTCATGTGTGTGCCTTTTCCCCATGTAGTGAAATTACTGTGTCATAGTCCCACCCAGAATATGCCTTAAGGGCTTGTTCGGCTTTCAGTGGTGACCTGCATTTTTTTGCATTGGATAAACACAGGTCACTACTAGGGCACATAGAAAATAATTCGTGTGCAATGCAAGTGACCTGCAATAGAATCCAATGCACTAGATTGCACTGCATGTTACTGCACCACACTGCTGTGAAGTGCTACAATACGTGACACTTCAAATAAAGTTGGTAAGAGAAAAAAAAACGGTAAGCAGTGCAATGCACTAAAGCATGTATCTCTACCTAACCCACAATGTTATTATCTCACACGTTAAATGGTTGCATTTTAACATGCAGGCTACTGGGATCCTAGCCTAAACCATCTCACACTGTGTGTATGCAGCTATAAAACTATGGGGACTGCAGTAACTAGGCACAGCCACATGTTAACAAGTGGACTGATTAATTTTCAGTAGGAATTCTGGGCAAAAGGGACCCTTCCTTACAAATATTAGCAAATATTTTTGAGTATAGGTCCACTTTAACTAAAAGTCATGAATCAGTTTAAAAACAAACCATAGTATATAGCATCCCACTGTAACTATACATGTAATTCTTCAGTTTAAAATTGTCAGGCTGGTGAAAGTTTTTATTTCTGATTGGTTGCTTCCGGTCAAAGCTTTTGGTCTACAATATAAAGGGCTGCAAGATTTCCCAAAAGCAGATCTGTAAAATCCCTCTATTTTTAGTGAACAAATTAATATAAGCTTCATTTCACTTCTCTTAACTTTTGTAACATCACATCACTTAAAGAACATAATACATTTTAATATGGTTCATTGGTCAGCAGACTTCCTTTTCTTCCATTAATTATGAATTTTCTTAGCCATGGAAGCCTAACATTCTGTCCTGTTCCAATAATAATAATCTCCTTCTGGATCTCATGTACAGAAAAAAAGTTTATGTCAAAGTGGACATCTTGTTGGCATACAGCACAATTATATTAACCAGCATGTTAGACTTAGATCATAAAAAGACACCATAATTACTTTATGAAATATGCAAACGAAAGCATCATATTCATTTAATTGCTTGTCTCCTGGCAGGACATCTGCAAGTTAATTTTAAGGAACGAATTTCTTGCCTGCAACTTGTTCTATTCCTTTCAATAGAGTACTTGACAAGGGAGCAGTGCAGGAAACAGCAAATGAATCAAGCAGTGACTCTTTCTAGAATACAAACAGCACTATAACCCCTCAGAAATGTATGCCTTAGAACATGTCTTTGTAATAAATAAATAGATCCACGGATCTAAAAGCTAAATATTTCTTTAGAGAAATATGCATTGGAACAGTAGTCTTCTGTTAGGTATGATTTACAATTAGCTTGAAATGTAGTCGTCTTTATGAACAAAATTGAAAAGCTATTTTGATTATTTCAGTTGCAGATTGCCATCTGAGGCACACAATATCCAGACATTTTTTCCTGGGCATTCTTAAAAATAGCAAAGAGCATGAACTATCAGTTCTATCAAGCATTAAACTGAACCATTTTTTATGAAACACTCATGACTGAAAATTCATTCATTCAGGTAAATCAAGATTTGCTTTTTCTTTGTCGCTAATATAATCATTTTCTATTTTAATATATTTTTTAATAAGTTCACTAGATGTGTACTGTTGCTGCTGGGTAACCTAACACAGTTGCTTGCCTTTTCTTGCTCACGGAGGTGGCAAAATAGGCAACATGGTGTTCCACTAGATAGATGTGTCATGCTTGCACATCAGCTTGTGAATGGGTAAGCCATCCTGCCTTGCAAACATACATTTCTTTATTTATTTTTTCTATTTTTTTGGTCATTTTTTCAGGAAGACCATTTGTCATCTAAAGCATCCTTCCCTGATTATGTTTAATAGGGTTGCTTTTAGTACATGGATGCATCTTATCCTTGTAATTTTTGTCAGTCAATGCCATTTTTTTGGACACTTTTAGGTCAACTTTGAAATTTGTGATATCTTTCAATTAATTAAAATTAATTTGTGATATCTTTACATTAATTACAAGTCCCATCTTTCACTGTGGCAGACAGACCTGGAGTCCTCAATGGGACTGCAGTGATCCATTGATATTTCTTCGCCCTTGTACACACGGTCGGAGATTCCGACAACCAAATCCGTCGGATTTTGTCCGACGGATCTTGTCCGAAACTGTTGCATACACACGGTTGGACAAAGTTGTCAGAAAATAAGATTTTTCAGAACGTGATGACGTTACGATGGGACTACGTTCAGGCTAGTAGCCAATATCTTTGGTGTAGGAATTTGATCTGAGCATGCGTGGCACTTTGTCTGATCGGAATTCTCTACACATGATCGGAATATTTCCGGCAAGTTGGAAAATTTGGTCCAACAGATATTCCGACGAAAACAGTCCGATGCAGACCACACACAGTCGGAATATCCGACAAAATGCTCCGATCGGACACATTCCGTCGGAATCTCCGACCGTGTGTACAAGGGCTTCCAGTTCTTTGCAGGCCTATTTGCAAAAAAATAAATAAATGCACATTTTCCTGCAATTATATGTGTATTTATTATTATGTTGTTAATAACACCCTCCAATCCAAGAGAGCATTTTTATTGTCTGGCCACATTTGCATAGATCAGTTTCAAATACTTTCTTGGACATGTCTTTGCTCTGCAAATATTTCTAAATAATAGACAATATTAGTCTATATTTTTAAACTGAGACGGGTGCATTTTGCTCATGTTTCTGCCTCAAGTCAGACAGAATTCATTGTCTCCTTTAGAAGCACCCATCTCTGTATAATTGTGTATTTTTTGCTATATGTTGAGATGGCTTATCTTCATCCCCACCATCATCTTCTGTTGTCACTTTCTCATTATCTTGAACCAATCCTGCATCATTTTCCATGTACTAGTCCCCAATTCATCATCATCCCAATCATATTCAGCATCTTCATCATGATGATCATCAATATATGATAATATCATATATGTTTCATATTAAGAAATATTTTTATATTTTGGGTGTTCATAATTGTAATAGCTCTGATGACCATTTTAACCAGTAGAGACCAAATAATCATGGGAGTCTATATATATATATATATATATATATATATATATATATATATATATATATAATGTGTACATACACACACACACAGTATCTCGCAACAGTAAGTACACCCCTCACATTTTAGTAAATATTTTATTATATCTTTTCATGTGACAACACTGAAGAAATTACACTTTACTAAAATGTAAAGTAGTGAGTGTACAGCTTGTATAACAGTATAAATGTGCTTTCCCCTTCAAGATAACTCAACACACAGCCATTAATATCTAAACCGCTGGCAACAAAAGTGAGTACACCACTAAGTGAAAATGTCCAAATTGGGTCCAAAGTGTTTTGTGTGGCCACCATTATTTTACAGAACTGCCTTAACCCTCTTGGGCATAGAGTTCACCAGAGCTTCACAGTTGCCATTGGAGTCCTCTTCCACTCCTCCATGATGACATCACGGAGCTGGTGGATGTTAGAGACCTTGCACTCCTCCACCATCAATTTGAGGATGCCCCATAGGGTTTAGATCTGGTGACATGCTTGGCCAGTTCATCACCTATATCCTCAGCATCTTTTAGCAAGGCAGTGGTCATTGTGGAGGTGTGTTTGGGGTTGTTATGTTGGAATACTGTCTGGAGGCCCAGGCTTCGACGGGAGTGGATCATGCTCTGCTTCCTGATGTCACAGTACATGTTGGCATTCATGGTTCCCTCAATGAACTGTAGCTCCTGTAGCCTTATGAGTTTATGTGAAATCTCCATTAATACCTGTACAATATTGTAATTAGAAATATATTTCCGTTAGAGGGAAATATATATTTAAAGTATTGAGTGTTGTGTTGGTGTTACTGTAATTAGTTCAACTTCAAAGCTTGGCCTTTTGTTTTCCCTGATAACATCTCACCTGGGAAGTAAACAGCTTTCTTTGACTCATCCAATCAGGCTGTTCCCAATATACATTTACTTGGTACAGTGACCAATTAGGGAGAATTATAATGCTTTGTGAGCAAGCCAACTCACTCTGGTGTGGGAACACACGGCAGTCAGCATGGGCTGACCTGAAGTTAACAGGTAATCTAACTCTAAACTTGCACCTTATAATGTATTGTAAATATGGTTCTGTGAGTAATTTTTAAATATCATGTAAGCCAGGGGACCTACACTGTACATTGTGTTGTAAATACTGTCTGTGTAATTTGTATATATTATGTAACCCTATAAATAAATGTGTATTGCTGATTGAACTACCTCTTTTGTACAAGATCTCTCAGATCTATATATGTATATGTCCATACTACTACAATGATTGAGGTGTATGCACATAATCATAAATACTAGTCAACACTCCCCAGTGCCAGCAGCACTCATTCAGCCCCAGACCATGATACTCCCACCACCATGCTTGACAGTAGGCAAGACACACTTTTCTCTGCACTCCTCACCTGGTTGCCACCACACACGCTTGACACCATCTGAACCAAATACTTTTATCTTGGTCTCATCAGACCACAGGACATGGTTCCAGTTATCCATGTCCTCAGTCTGCTTGTCTTCAGCAAACTGTTTGCGGGCTTTCTTGTGCATCATCTTTAGAAGAGACTTCCTTCTGGGAAGACAGTCAAACAGACCAATTTGATGCAGTATGCAGTGTATGGTCTGAGCACTGACAGGCTGACCTCCCCACCCCTTCAACCTCTGCAGCAATGCTGGCAGCACTCATACATCTGTTTCCCAAAGACAACCTCTGAATATGACGCTGTGCACATGCACTCAACTTCTTTGGTCGACCATGGTGAGGCCTGTTCTGAGTGGAACCTGTCCTATCAAACTGTTGTATGGACTTGGCCACCATGCTGCAGCGCAGTTTCAGGGTCTTGGCAATCTTCTTATAGCCTAGGCCATCTTTATGTAGAACAACAATTATTTTTTTCAGATCCTCAGAGAGTTCTATTCCATGAGGCGCTATGTGTCAGGGCTGGGCTCAGCCCTTCTTTCTCTGAGCTGGCTGCTCAGCTGTCGGTTAATTGTCATCTCCTATCTTTCCACAGTGCCTCACCTGTTGATGATTTCCTGCTCGCCAGTCATGCTTACTTAAGCCATCCAGCCCAGATGATCTCTGCCTTCACCTGGTCAACATCACAGAGATTCTCTCCTGTGTGCCTGTTAAAGACTTGCTTGGCTGAAGTTCCCTCTGACTCGAGATCCTGCTTGCTGTTCCACTACACTGATTCCTGGCTTCCTAACCTTCTGGCTTGTCTGACTATTTATTCCGGTTACCGAACATTGGCTATGTTTTAAGCACGTTTGTTCTATTTACTTTTATTATTAAACAAGTGTGATTTAACTGTACTTCTGTACTTCTGTCTCGGTCTGATTCATGGTTTCTGACACCATGTTGAACTTCCAGTGACCAGTATGAGAGAGTGAGAGTGATAACACCAAATTTAACACACCTGCTCCCCATTCCCACCTGAGACCTTGTAACTCACATGACACCAGGGAGGGAAACTGGCTAATTGGCCTGATTTGGACATTTTCACTTAGGGGTGTACTCACTAGACATGTGCAGAGTAAAATATTTCGTTTCGGAATTTCGTTTTCGTCCGAAAACTTAATTTATTTAGTTACTCCCGAAATTCGTTTTTATTTATTTTGTTTTTCGTTCAAAAATTGCATTCGTCCGAAAATCCACATGAATTACGGTCGAATCTGTCTTGGAAGGCTTATGGTGTCTGTCGAATGTATAAAGAAGATTCGACGGAGCTAACTATATAGCATACTTTAGAACCCTATTAAAGTCTATGGGACTCCAACGTTCAAAATCTAAAGTGCTAATTTTAAAGGCTAATTTGCAAGTTACTGTCCTAAAAAGTGTTTGGGGACCCGGGTCCTGCCCCGGGGGACATGTATCAATGCAAAAAAAAGTTTTAAAAACGTCCGTTTTTTTCGGGAGCAGTGATTTTAATAATGATTAAAGTGAAACAATAAAAGTGTAATATTCCTTTAAATTTCGTAGGGGGGGTTGTCTATAGTGTGCCTGTGAAGGGGCGCATGTTTCCCGTGCTTAGAACTGTCCCAGCACAAAGTGTCATTTATGCAGGAAAAAAAGTCCTTTAAAATCACTCGCAGCTATTATGAATTGTCGGCTCGTAATACAGAGAACACTCATTGAAAGTCATTGATAAAAAAAATAAATAAATAAATAAATAAAAAAGCGTGGGGGTCCCCCAAATTCAATTACCAGGCCCTTCAGGTCTGGTATGGATATTAAGGGGAACACTGCCTCAAATTTAAGAAAAAATTTGACGTGGGGTTCCCCCTAAATATCCATAACCAGACCCTTCAGGTCTGGTATGGATATTAAGGGGAACCCTGCGTCAAATTTAAAAAAAAATTGACGTGGGGTTCCCCCTAAAAATCCATACCAGACCCTTTATCCGAGCACGCAACCTGGCAGGCCGCAGGAAAAGAGGGGGGGACGAGAGCGGCCCCCCTCCCTCCTGAACCGTACCAGGCCACATGCCCTCAACATTGGGAGGATGCTTTGGGGGTCCGTGACCCCTCAAAGCACCTTGTCCCCATGTTGATGAGGACAAGGGCCTCATCCCCACAACCCTGGCCGGTGGTTGTGGAGGTCTGCGGGCGGGGGGCTTATCAGAATCTGGAAGCCCCCTTTAACAAGGGGACCCCCAGATCCCGGCCCCCCCTGTTTGAAATGGTAAGGGGGTACAAAAGTACCCCTACCATTTCACAAAGAAAGTGTAAAAAATGGTTAAATAAAACAAACACACTTTTGAAAAATTCCTTTATTAAAAAAAAAAAAAAAAAAAAAGATTCCAGCGGCGGTAATCCACTCTTGCTATCCAGCGACGGACGATCATCTCTCCAGCGATGTCTCATGTCATCCAGCGCAGCGATCCTCCATCCTTCTTCTGTCTCCTCCACGGAGACACTGCAGGCATTCCGGCGGCTGACGTTTCTTATATACGGAGGGCGGGGCCACCCGTCACCTGACCCGCCCCCCTCTGACGCAAGGGGAAACCCGGGGTTCCCCGTGACGTATGGGTGACCCCGCCCCCCTCTGATGTAATGGAAACCTGCCTGTGTTACATCAGAGGGGTGCGGGTCACCCCTACGTCACAGGGAACCCCAGGTTTTCCCTTGCGTCAGAGGGGGGCGGGGTCAGGTGACGGGTGGCCCTGCCCTCCGGAATGCCTGCAGTGTCTCCGTGGAGGAGACAGAAGAAGGATGGAGGATCGCTGCGCTGGATGACATGAGACATCGCTGGAGAGATGATCGTCCGTCGCTGGATAGCAAGAGTGGATTACCGCCGCTGGAATCTTTTTTTTATTTTTTTATTTTTAATAAAGGAATTTTTCAAAAGTGTGTTTGTTTTATTTAACCATTTTTTACACTTTCTTTGTGAAATGGTAGGGGTACTTTTGTACCCCCTTACCATTTCAAACAGGGGGGGGGGGGCTGGGATCTGGGGGTCCCCTTGTTAAAGGGGGCTTCCAGATTCTGATAAGCCCCCCGCCCGCAGACCTCCACAACCACCGGCCAGGGTTGTGGGGATGAGGCCCTTGTCCTCATCAACATGGGGACAAGGTGCTTTGAGGGGTCACAGACCCCCAAAGCATCCTCCCAATGTTGAGGGCATGTGGCCTGGTACGGTTCAGGAGGGAGGGGAGGCCGCTCTCTCGTCCCCCCCTCTTTTCCTGCGGCCTGCCAGGTTGCGTGCTCGGATAAAGGGTCTGGTATGGATTTTTAGGGGGAACCCCACGTCAATTTTTTTTTAAATTTGATGCGGGGTTCCCCTTAATATCCATACCAGACCTGAAGGGCCTGGTAATTGAATTTGGGGGACCCCCACGCTTTTTTTTTATTTATTTTTTTTTTTTTTTATCAATGACTTTCAATGAGTGTTCTCTGTATTACGGAGCCGACAATTCATAATAGCTGCGAGTGATTTTAAAGGACTTTTTTTCCTGCATAAATGACACTTTGTGCAGGGACAATTCTAAGCACGGGAAACATGCGCCCCTTCACAGGCATACTATAGACAACCCCCCCCCCCTACGAAATTTAAAGGAATATTACACTTTTATTGTTTCACTTTAATCATTATTAAAATCACTGCTCCCGAAAAAACGGCCGTTTTTAAAACTTTTTTTTGCATTGATACATGTCCCCTGGGGCAGGACCCGGGTCCCCAAACACTTTTTAGGACAGTAACTTGCAGAATCTTTTCTCTGTCAAATCTTTTTTCTCTGTCGAATATTTTCTCTATATAATCTTGGACTAATAGAGGTAAGGTTAAGCACATTCGACCACAGGTTCTATAGACACAGATTGTTAGAGTCATGTCGAATCTCCTATTCTATATTGAACTGTTGTAACAATGAAAACGAAAATAAAGCATTTATTTATGTCGGATCTTTCGTTTTTCGGATTTTGTGCTTTCGTTATCGTTTGTCAAAACGAAAATAGCTGAAATTCGGACGAAAATGCATTCGGACGAAAACGAATGCACATGTCTAGTACTCACTTTTGTTGCCAGCGGTTTATCATAAAATTGTGTATCATAATATCAATATTGGAATTCACATTGATTGTTGTATGAGGGAAGGTGGTGTTGATGGCTGTTGAGCTATCATGATGAATGGCTTTTAAGGGATTGCACCCCAAAATATTTTTATGAAATATTTTTTACACATTTTTTTGTGGTTTTGTTTATTTCTAACGATGGTAGTCCACAAAGTGAGGGCAGGAAGCAGTGGGTCCCACTTACCCTCCTGATAAAAGGTTATTTTCCTATTAATTCCTTACCTTTATATCTGCCTTACTAAAAACTGTGTGACCATGCACTGCAAGAAAATTTTCTTTTCCCCGTCACTGCACAGTAGAATGTCAATCGCTACATCCCACACTGAGCACATATGTCCCATGCCTGGCTTCTGATTGGTTCTTGCTGGTTTTCAATCAGAAGCCGGAATCTGTACACGGCCTTGCTTTGAGAATGGATTTATTGACTTGTTGCTGTGCTGTTCCAGAAGAAGGAGAATATTGTTTTTCTGTTTTTCTTATAATTTTTTAACCTAAAACTGGCCATGAAAATAGAATTGTGGTCAGATGTGTTCAGATAGGTATTATCTAAGTGAATGATGACAATGCTTATGGCAAATAAATAAATATAAATATATACATTAAATTGATAGCCCAAAAACTGATCCAACTGGAAACAGTATCCACCCGTCACTAAAATACCAGTTTTGCAGTTTTGGCTGGGATGCCCCATAAAATAATTTCCAAACAAGAGCCTTTGTAGACTTCTAGCATTCTGTAAACTCTTTTTTTTATACAATATATACACATCTCTTCAGTAATGCTCAGTAGATGTATAAAACATTTCACAGCCCATGGCGTGGATATTTAAGGTGACTCATTTAACAGCATGTACTGTACTTTAAGAAAAAATACATTAAATAAAGCTTCAATTAAATTTAATGGAACCAATAATGTTAATGAAATATTTGTTACGATGTAAAATTGTTCTTTTATTGCGCACAAGTGGCTAAAATCAATAAAACTAAAAATGTGAATTTTAGAACCGAAAAGGATTTTATTTAATGAACAGGAATGGTAAGAATTGCTAAAAGGGAAAACTGTTTGTAGTTCGCCCAGTGTGTATGTAATTTAGTCTTGAGCTTATGTAAAGAAATGTATTTTAAATAAGCATTTTGTCCCTATTTTCAGTCACTAAACCTTGCAAAAGAAAATACACACTGCTTGCTAAATCTACAGCGGAGATAATTCATACTTTGCTGCATAGGCAGCTTATTACTGTACTTATTGATCAAAGCTAATTGTGCTCAAAATACAATGAGTATTATGGTGATTGAGGGCTTAATTTCATATAGTACTTTTCTCCCTGAGGGACCCAGCAAGGATATACCTACTGGTTCATGTGCAACGCTATATATAGAATTTTGCAAGCACATTTCATGCCCAGGATTGTTTGCAATCTACTATGTAATGTCGTTCCCAGTGCAAAAGGGAAGAACACTGCTGATAATGGAAGTGGACTAGGTTTACTTGTTTTTGAAAAAAAAAAATTGCACAGCAAACTATCACAGCTTTGCTGAAATAATAACTACAGTTCACAACTTCCACGGAACATTTAACACATTAGGGTTAATTCACTAAGTTGTAACAAATTCGCTTTTTGTCTTTTTCAGCAAGGTGGCTGCTATTCTTTGTTCTTATTGGGTCTTTTTTTCAAAAATAGAGGTTCTAATTGTATACGATGATTATTACATCTAAGTGACTTGATCCAAGAACTGCTTGCTCAATAACAAAGGAAAATAGAAAAAAGTATAAGTATAAGTGACTGCACAGGTGAAAAAAGTTTAAACAATCAAATACAATTGAATATCCAAAAAGATAGCAGCTGGCAATCACACAACAGAACACTCATGTAAAAGCAATATAAACTAAAGATTGCCACACTAAAAATATAGTGAGCATATATATCTGTGTAATAATCAGTCCACAAAGGAATCCAAAATGGCAATAAACAGTCCACTTAGGAATACAAAACTGTGGTGGTTTATTAAAAAAATATCATAGCACAAATCCAATCAGGCATATATAAAAAGTTCCTAGATAAAAACAATCTGCAGATCGCGTGTAGACTAGCGTGGTAAATCTGAGCATAGATTCTACCCTACTAGTATAGTCATAACTGATGTTATCGGGGGTGTGGAATCCATGCCAGAAACCACGCTATAAATAGTGTGTATATATATATATATATATATATATATATATATATATATATATATATATATATATATATATATATATATATATATATATATATATATATATATATAATATATGCGTATATTACATGTAGGAGTACTTATGCAGGAGTGAGCACGACCCTTCACTGCAGTGGCAGTATTGAGGGGACATCATGGGGGAAAATGTGTGGATACTAAGAGGGGTTCTATACCACCTGGATAAGATTTTATAACTGTTTTCTTGTGTCAATACACTGATTAAGCCCTTGTGGATATACGTGTAAATCTTTTCCCAGTCTTGGTCTGGGAGCTAGCTCTATGGATAACTTTTGTTCCCATCTGCAGCTAGCTATATTTGATTTGGGGTCGGGATAAAAGGCTACCTCTTTCAAAGAAGTGTTCTGCTCAGACATTGGGGTGAGGCCAACTGTCTGAAAGAAAGAAGTCTGACACACCTGACAGAAAATCTAGGTTATGAAGAATGAGGGTGAGGGGGCATGGGGAGGATGAGACTTTATATCTATGGCAAGCTGCTTTGAAAGCCAGTAGTGTAGTGCCTATTAGGGAATGGGTTTTGCAAGAGGAAAGTATCTGGTTGGTGGCTATGCATTTTAGGTTGCAAAAGAACATGCATTTTGATGAAAGTGTTCTTTAATACACCGTAACTAAATTGCACATAAAATGCACAGGTGTGAATGGGACCCTAAACTAAAATATGCTTTTAAAAACATCTGAAAAAACACCTGAAAAAAATCACCAGGAATATTGCCTGCTCTAGTGTGAATGCAGGCTCATCAGGCCAAACTGTAGCAGATAAAAGTAATTTATTGTAATAAATTGTTAGGTATTTATTGTTAGGATTCACATACATTTTGAAGTATGAGTAAATATTAGCTAGCAAAAGAAGGAAAGGGAGGACGTGAGAATAGACCTACATAGCAGAAAATTATGAGACAGGCTACTCACAGCATAATATCAAGTCAAGTAATAATACATTGACAATGAATGCATTTACATTCTTTAGTCTAAAAACATAATAAAGACAATACAAAAACACTATAGATGGCGTGTAATAGCAAGTAAAATAAAAAGAGGAAATCCATCAGCTGTCTTCAAAACACTTACAATTTTCAGATTGTACAGACTGAAATGGGCTTCAGCCTAACTGGATAATTTAATGTATTGTTCCTATAACAATAACATTTACTTAAATGGTAACAGCTTAGCTACAGCATAAGCTAGTAGATGCATTTAACCTTGACATTAAAAGACAATTTAACACATTTACACACAAAATGAGGTTGAAAATCGGGGGAATGTAGCGCACTAGAAAGATAGAAATTGTATATCAAATGTCATGACAAACCTAGACTAGATCATTAAAAATGACATTTCTAAATGGAAGCTACAGGAAGCACAGAATTATCAGCACCCAGATTACACTTCTTTGTGAAGTGTGAGTCTTAGTCATTCGTAGCTTTTCTGCACGTCTACAGTGGACCATTTCTGGTTTTTAATATATTCAAAACTGTCAATTATAAAAATTGTAATAAAATGCAGTAGTGACATTAACAATCTTAGCAACAGAAATGTAAATAGTGACATTTTGTCATCATTACGATTTCTGTTTTCATAGCCATGTTGAAGTTATTGCATTTAATATGGCACAAAATAAAAAAAAAAGTAAAATAAGCATGAAGTGTACTTGGATTTAGCTGTGTAATTAAAGCTTTGTTCCGGCTTGTCCAAAACAATCCAAAATGTGATCCCTTAGCAGCTTGTAAAAACAAAACAGCAGCTGCAGCTTCTATACTCATGTGTCCTCTGACGCTATCCTGAGGAGGCTCACCCACCGACCAATCCATTACTGTTCCAATTCTGGGTTTATGACATCCAGCATCATTCAACTGACTTCCTGTGAGATCAGGACGTCAAGGCCTCAGCTTCCACTGCGGGCTTACAGGAAAATGCCACAGAGAGTGACATGGTGCTGCTCTTTGCAGAATTTACCTATTCTTTTTTTTTAGCCAATGTGACAGAAGCACTGTCTGTCGCTGTGAACATGCAATACATTAGCTATTTTAGAACAGTCGAGGGATGTATAAAGTGCTTATGACACTTTTTAGAATCTAAAGGGCCTTCACATGCAGGAGACAGATTTATGTACCTGTTGTAAACAAGCACATGTATCTGGGGCATGCATCTGTGTTGCCAACCTACCAGATTGAAACTTACTGACACAACACACAACTGGCATTTCCAAAAGTTACAAAATTACATATTTATGTGCACATTTCAGTATTTAGGCTATAGACAAGTACCATATGCAATTAGCAATGTGACTTAAGGTAGATATTAAGGCAAAAAAAAACAATTTCTTATTTTATTTTTGATATAGTAAGTAGTTCAGGGACAGGACTCGGAAGGGCAAGAAATTAGAATGGGCAGGCGCACACACACACACGAAACTGACTCTCCCAGTGACGCTGACAGCAGTGTGCAGCAGCATGCATGATGACACCACACCAACATGACACGTCCCCTCCTGAGTCACAGTGACAGTCTCTCTACACATGAGGTGGTCGCTTTAGTCCACTCCAGTCCAAACAGCAATGACAGTTCCATTCCCAGCTTTCCTTGCTCCCATCCTACATACCCACACACAGGGCCCAAGCTGCTCCACTCAGTTTCCTTGCACCATGACATCATATGAAAGTATGTTGCACCTACTTGGTGATGACCATCAGTACACCGTGTGGAACAGTGGGAGCTCACTACTCACCCTATTAGTCCAGAGCAGGACATAGGGTGCTCTCTCATTGTACTGCTGCTGTCGCTGACCATATGGCAGAACCTCTCACTGACTGTGACTTGGTGGTTGAGTTTCATGGCACCCGCCATTCCTTTGTTGCTACAAATGATCTTCTGTTTTGTATGTATCGCTCACCACATGCTAAGACCAATATGTCTTCTTTCTAGAATACTGTGATCCTTCTATAACAGTGGCCCTGATGAAGGGATGTAGTCTGTCCTGAATTGTGTTGGGCTTTTTTGGCCCATTGAATGGAATCTACCACAGTCATATATATCCATTCTTTTAACCTCTATTGGTGATGTTGTACACCACTTTTTACCTGTTTTATATAATAAAAGTTTATATTTTTCATAATCTCTGTTAATTGTTTGCCCAAAAAGTCCCAATAGTACCGGGGGAGGGGGGGGTACTCTTTGTTCTATATATACATATATATTTGAAATAAAATCTTTATTATTTTTTGGCAATAACATGGTATGGGCAGATTTCTGCCAGTCACAGTCTGTGCCACCCCCCTCCCCCCCAGCCTGTCACTTAGAATAAGAGAAGTAAAGCTTCCATCAATCAAGATGTAAACCCAACCCCCATTGTGTTTAGCTGGTTAGTGGGCATTGAGGAAGCATGAGGGAGTGGGCTGTCATTTACCACTGTGTATACACCCACATATGTGAATCTATAGTCACATGGGCTGCTCAGATGTGATAGGGAGGAGTAAATCCTCACACTCCTGGTTTGGGAGAAGTAATATTTTGAAAATGAACATAGTACCTAAATTTCTCTACTTGTTCCAGGCGTTACCGATCCTGATTCCACTGGCCTTTTTTAGTAAAATCCGAACAGTTTTTACAAAGTTTATTTGGGCAAGTAAGGGTCCTAGGATTAATAGAAAGTTGTTAACATTACCTAAAGAGGCGGGTGGAATTGCGGCACCGGACTTATATAAATACTACGAAGCTACTCAGCTTGGCAGAATTGTTGATTGGTGCCGTCATAGAGACAGTAAAAGGTGGGTCGCTATGGAACAACAAGTAAGTTCAATTCCTTTAGATAGAGCCATGTGGTGCTACGCGGCTATACCCCCTATATTAAAAGCCCATCCTTTAATAGGACCCACGCTCTGTATGGGAACAAAAGCCGTGCGGATCCCCAGAATTTCAACAGCAAATTCTCCCTTATTTCCTGTCCTGGGGAACCCAAGCTTTCTACCTGGCTTGGAGCCAGGAGTATTTAGGAATTTAAAAGAGAAGGGATGTTTTCAGGCCTCACATTTTTTGAGGTCTAAAAAATGGCCATCAATAGAAATGTTAATGCAATCAGGAGGACAATATGAACTACCCTTTTGGCAGGCGTTACAGGTTAAACACTTTTTGGATACTTTGGGACCGATCGAAGGTTATGGTTGACCACTTACTAAGTTTGAAGGGTACTGTGAGGAGGAGTCTCTTCCTCATAATATTTCTAAGATATATGCCTTACTAATTTCACCTTCGGAGGATATTGGTATAATGAGTTTAGATAAGTGGGAAAGGGATCTTGAACAAACCTTCACTCCTGCCCAGCGGCAGAAAATAATACACTTAACTTTGAAATCATCTAGATGTACTAAGATACAGGAATTAAATTATAAAGTACTAATGTGTTGGTATTATACTCCATCACGAATTAATACATTCTTTTCAGAGTCATCGGACAGGAGTTGGAGGTGCAGTAAGGAGAGAGGCACCATTGCCCATATTTTTTGGTCTTGCCCGGTAATTAGACAGTTTTGGGAAGAAGTTCAGAGAATCTCTCAACTATTCACTGAATATCATGTTATGGAACATCTGGCCTTTTTTCTACTACAATGTACACATATCCCCCTAGAGAGATACAAGAATTCTATGTTATGTCATCTGGTGAATGCAGCTAAAAGCTGCATCACCATTTGTTGGAAGGAAACAGGGGCACCTCGAATTTCGCAATGGTCAAACAAAGTAAGAAAAATTGGGATCATGGAGAAACTGATCCCTATGCCTTCGGAGGAAAGGGAATCTATATTTCAAGTCTGGGCTCCCTGGGAAATATTCTTACAGTCAGAAGAAGGGAAGAGGTTGATTGGAGAGGAATTTGAGGATTCGACTAATTGGTCGAGTGATGTGAACCTTACTCTTTGGCGGGTAAGGGCGACGTACCTCTCTTTTTTCCCCTTTCCCTATCCTTTTTTTTTTTCTCTTTCATTTTTTAAAGGGAGGAGAAGGGAAGAGGGGAAGGAAGGGGGTTGCTATGGAGAATTGATAATGTTTTGTCTATAAAATTGGCAGAAATACATTATGTTGCTTCTTTTTGGCGTTGTCCAATAGAATATGTGGTGGTTAGAAAGTGCTTTGTATATGTAACTATATGTAAATATTACTAATAACCTATGTTATGTATCTCTGCAAAGAAATAAAGAATTTAAAGTGATAGGGAGGAAATACTCAGCTTAGATCAGCATAGAAACTCACTGAAAACTGAGCATGTGCAGAGTTCTACAGCTGCAACATTTCTAGCTGAATTAGGGACAAGAACAGAAGGTGGAGATAGAGAACAGCAGGATCTACCAGGTTTTTTGCAGAATACAGAAAACAAACATCATAGTGACTGCGTGAGTATGAACAGCGTGTGATACAGTATTTATTGATCATCTTTTATGATGTGGTTTAGTGAATATTAAGAGAATATTAAGAGAAGTTGTGCATCAGATCTTTTCCTCTTGTGATTGACAGTGGGCAGTGAGTGGATTCTTAGCCAATTGACAGCCTGCTAGCTAATCTGCCTACTGCTTACTGTAAACACAAGGAGATTGTGGATCAGATGGGGAACCAGTATATCAGTTTCCCCATCACGATCTGCACACTGAGCCTCACTGGTTGTTAGGAGGCATTCAGATGTGAAGCCTCTCTGCTACACAGCATACAGAGACAGGCACTCTGTCTGTCTCTATACAATACATCAACCTTTAGCTGTTTGGAAGTAATGAGGTTTAATACTAAAAATTGTAATATAATGCACTTGAGAGTTAAAAAATATGAATGCAAGTTAAGATAAGGGGAGAACCTCTGGGGAAATTGAGGTAAGAAAAGGATCTGGAGATGCTATGAGATCACGGACACAGCAATAACATACAATGCCAAGTCACAGCAAGCATGGCCTATTATCATGTATTACAGAGGAAGTAAACACAATCTGTTTACATTTACCTATAGGTAAGCCTATAATAAGAGCCGGTTCACACTGCGGGCGATGCGAGGCGACACGACTTGCCTCGCCTCGATCTGACAAGTCGCCCCCGTTCTGTACAATGGAACCGTTCTGAGAGGAGCGACTCGAGTCGCTCCGACTCAGAAAAAAGGTTCCTGTACTACTTTCGGGCGACCTCGGGGCGACTTGCATTGACTTCTATACACAAGTCATCTGCAAGTTGCCGCTGAGGTCGCGGCAGGTCGCGGCGAGGCAAGTCGGTGTCGCCTCGCATCGCCTGCAGTGTGAACCGGCCCTAAGGCTTGTGATTTACTAAAAGTGCACCCTTACACACTACAGTGCACAAATAATAATAAAATAGTAATACCACACTCATATATATCAACATGTGATCTACAAATTAAAGTGCAACCAAACCAAATTAATTTACAATTAATTTTGGACACTTACTATTTATATGCCATTATTGATTTGGTTTGGTTGCACTTTAATTTGTAGATCACATGTTGATATATATGACTGTGTTATTACTATTTAATTATTTGAGCACTGTAGTGTGTAAGGGTGCACTTTTTGTAAATCAGGGAATAGGTTTCCCCCAAGTATAGGTAGCACCATCTACCCCACTTCACTTACTCTTATCAATTAGCCCCCTAGGGGGTCTATTAGGGGCGGCTGCACACCTTGTCTAATCCTAACCACAGAGTCTTTCCCAATTTTCTATAATAAGGCCTACCTATAGGTCGTGAAAATATCTCTTAAACCTATATGGCGAAGTAGCCGAACACCGAAGAAACTCTGGGTAAAATGTCAGCTGTCTCAGTGGTGTGCGGGGACCACTGCAACAGCTTTGTTTTAAGGTAAGTGCTTCATAATAAGATAGTAAGCAATGCATACTAGCTCATTATGCCTTTGTCTTGGAGGGTTTATTTTTTTTCCCGTTTATTTTTTTTTTCTGAGGTTTACAACCTCTTTTACTCAAGTGATAAAACTATAATTCTACCTCTTTAACTTTGGTCTAGTAACATCTTGAATATACCATCCAGTTTTGGTCACCAGTCCTCAGGAATGGAATGAGTCCAGAGTAGGGAAACAATGCTAATAAGGGTGCTGGAGGACCTCAGTTAGGAGATAACTGCAGACATTAAATTGTTGTTAGTTATATGGTTTAAATAAGAGACAGCTATGTTTTAAAGAGAGATACTTTGAGAATAATTTGTTATGTATTAAATGGTCTTTGTAATGCAAAGGTACATATGATAAAAAAAATCTGATAATGCAGTAGTTTATAACATTTATACATTGAAAAAAATTATCAGAAACCACTATAATTTCTCTTTTAGTAAATCAAGCTCAAGGAATATGGGGTGCTTGACTCTACCTGGTGCTTACTTTGGGGTTCTTTTTTTAGGAAACTTGTCATAAGAGAAATATATAGGTTGGTGTTGATGCCCTGTCCTGAAAATGCTAGTTGTCTGGCTTTCGTGCCTATGCCATGTCTTAAATTATTCTTCTATTCTTCAGTCACTAGTCTGCAAGTATAACAACTAAAAATCAGAGTAAAAAAGATTAAGATCAGTGCTGTTGCAGACAAGGTCATCCAATGCTCAGGAAACAAATACCTTCTGTATGTGCTGCATTAGTGGACATTGGCAGTGTTAACTAACCCCTTTGTAATGCAACATAAAAAAGAATTGATACACATATACATTGCCACTGGCCACAAATGAAGTGTAATGTAGTTAATAAACAGTGCCATTGGCTACTAATACTGGTCACTACTGTAGTAGTGGCCAGTGACAGTGTTTTTTTATTTCCTTAATGCTGCATTAATAGCCAGTGCCACTGTTAACCCCTTCATAACGCAGCATGAAGGAGTTAATAAACACTGCTACTGGCCACTAATGCAGCAGTGGTCAGTGGCAGTGTTGTTTAACCCATTCACGTTGTATTACTGTAATTAACCCCTTCACCCTCCCCCACGACCACCTTTAGTATAGTGTGTTTGTTATTATCATGTTTTATTAGATGTGTTTCCCTTTGTATACTTACAGTTATTAATGAACAATGTAGTGTGTGTGTGTGTGTTTTTTTTTTTAAACCATAAACCTCCACAGGCTAAAAATTGCATTATACAAATGAACATATATGATGAGCTTTTTTCAACCTATTTATAGTGATGAACATCAGAATTTCCTATCTCCTCTTATTTATAGAACAGTGTGATCACACTTGGTAATTCAGCACCAGATGTCACCAGAAATCATTTTTTGGATCAAAATAGTTCTCAAATTCATTCAGTACTTTTCTAAATGTATCTGAGATCTTTAAGCTTGCTTCATTCATATATAGAGTATGAATGAAAACAGGCCGTAAAATCTGTATGAACATTTTTTTCTTTTAACACTCTTTAAATATTTTAAAACATCATGTTTTGCCCGTAAAATATATTTTGTACCTTGCGATAATGTGACCTTTCTAAAATGGAAAATAATGGACCTGAAGTCAAGAGATAAAGAGGGATTTTGATGGGGAAATTACACTAGATCATCATATTGTGCATTCATTCTGTCACTGCTGAGTTATATGCAGTTGAAAATCAATGTTTTGGTGACTTCTGATCCCATGATAGAAACCTACCTAGATGTGGGTGTTCTGGGCAATTCTCTAAATAAGAAAATAATAATTAAAAACTCACACTGAATTTATTATATTATTTTAAAATTATTCCAAACTCTAACAGACTCAGGAATAATATTGAGCTTTTTTTAAATAACTAGTGAACTTTAAATTGCTGTATCCTTGGGGAAAGCTGCGATTACTATATATTTCCAATAATTTTGCAGATTTTTTTCTTTAGTTTTCATCAACTGATCGAATAAACCACAGACTGAATGGTACTGTACACTTCTCACCACAGCATCAAACTAATTGCTATAATTATACACCGTTTTAGATTGGGCTCACTTTAGAAAATTATAGTCCAGTTTTCCACCTTGCCTGTCAAAATGACTTTCTTTTATCTTATGCGAGATCACTGTTGTCAGGGAGAAGAGAGTTATGAAAGTGCAACCCATTACATTCCTGTTCTACAGTTAACACTCCATGTTGTTTTAATAGGAATGATTAATGAACAGTGAGCAATGGGTGATGATTCTGGGAGGGGTTTTCTTTTTTTGCAAGTTTGCTACCATAATTGGGATTGGATCACAGAGAAGACTGTGATCTGCAATAACAAGGAAGCTACATTGAATGATTGTCACAGTTTAATGTTGGGGGGTCATTTAAGCTGGAGGCACTCCCTGATTGACTGGAAGTTCAGCTGTAAAGTTTACACCAGGGGGATGATTTGCTAAAAGCAGATGGACTGTTCACTTTGCAAAGAGAGGTGCACTTTACAAGTGAATTCTTCCCAGAGCTTAGTGAATGAGGTGAAGCTCTGATGAAAAATGTTTTTATTGTTTAATTTCTGTGCACGTGATTTATTTATTTAAGGTCAACTTTTTTTGCCCTTTTCTTAAAGAATTTTAAACTTGATTTGTAACATTTGAAATGGTTATTATTTTGAATACAGTATTTAAAAATTGTATGATAAACCTGTCTATAATTGATTACTGCTGTGTACAGTCCGTTCTAGGAATCTGATCAGCAGTGTACTCAAAAATACATCAAAATATCAGGTGCAGTATTTTTTCTTGATTCTTGGTCAAGCGCAAAATTGAGTAGGAAATTGAAGGTGTATTCCCTCTGCTTCCTGATGACGCAAAAACTGCGAAACGCATAGAAGCTGTCTGTGGGAGACAGATTTTCTGCAAGAAGGAGCCAGAGACAGGTTGGCTGAGTGGAGGGAGGAAAAAAACACCTGCGGAACATCATTGGCTTGCCCGATTCCACTCTGTTTACTTATGGCTGGATAAGCTTGGTGTCGGCTAGTAAACACATTGAAATGTGAGTGCAATATGTTTTTTAAATTTTATAATTAAAGGTGAAACGGTTTTACACTATGTTGGTTTCATTTACCTTTGTATGAATATACAAATAATTGAGGAATTGCTAACAGGAGAGCGGATTAAGGAGTGGTTATCCATTGAATGAACCGAAGGCGTATTATATGGTGAAGTCTGGTGAGTGGCCATTCTATAAGATGGTGGTGGCACAATTTGGCTTTTTCGGTGATACATGAAAATATAGAATAGTGGAACACTTACCAGAAGGTGAATTGGATCCGAATTGAAGCAGATTGATTTGGTTTAAAGAACCATTGCATAATAAGGACTCTGATTTAATTTGATAAACACTGTTATAATTAATAATTTTTGTGTTTTATAGTTCCAATAGAATATTGGATTGTGATTTTTTTGTATACTTTGGGGGGTCCCCTGGGTGATCAATATATTTATATGTTGTGAAGTAAGATATGGTAGATCGATATTAACACATTGAGTGACTATAAGTTATTTTGGAAAATTGTATACACATAGTAAAAGCACTTTTGGGTTTGTGGGGCATTAGCAAGAGGGGGCGCAATCCCCAAACATAGTCTATATACATTTTTACCTCACTGAGGTGAGGAAAACATTTGGGATTGCAGCGTACCTACACAGTAAGAGAGAAGTAGTTTTGAGCGCCGGTACAATTACAGATTTATATTTGATTACTGCTGTGTACAGTCCGTTCTAGGAATCTGATCAGCAGTGTACTCAAAAATACATCAAAATATCAGGTGCAGTATTTTTTCTTGATTCTTGGGCAAGCGCAAAATTGAGTAGGAGATTGAAGGTGTATTCCCTCTGCCTAAAGCTGAAGACCAGGTTTTTTACTATTCTATCAAAAAAATTTATGAAATTGACAACCATAGAACTGTTCTAAAATAAATAAAACATTTTTTTAAAGAACAATCATTATAAAAAAAAGGATTGTTTTTAAATGCTGAATACTTCAGATCACATAGGTTTGAGTGGATATAGAGGCATTTTACCCTCAAGATAAAAAAGCAGATCCTTATCCTGTCTGTTTATGTTCCTTACCGTTTATAAACATTATCTCAAGATTCGCCTTAAAGATGGTACATGTTCTGAAATCTTTAATGAGGTTCTTAACAGGAGGCTTATTAAGAATAGATAAATATCAGCTGCAAAGGCTTACAGTTTTTAGTTCTTTTTATTAAAAGAGAAGTCGTTCATTTGCATAGTGTTTTGGAAGACAGATATTGAAATTTTTAGATGCAAATTTACCCACAGGAAGAAAAGCAGCTGTGATGGGTTCTATTAGGGGTTAGAATTATCACTGATTTGCAGTTGTTCATTTTTATTCTAGCTGTAATCATATTAATTTAGTTCTTAGCAACTCTGCGTTTCAAGGAGGTAGCTGTTAAAATTGGCTAAACCACCCAGACTAAATTCAAAGTTCATAAAGTAAAGTATTTGTGCAATGAAAGGCATTATTTCTTAGAACAGTAGAGTTTATATTGGGTACCTGTCAAGACTAGGGTTATTCACATCTTTTTTGGTCTGAGTGCATTAACCAGTTAAGAACACTATGCTACATATGCTCAAAAAAAAGCCATCAACATATATAGGACATGCGTAGCATATCCAGTCTTTATGCTCCTCTGCCATGCCCCTGTGATTACGTACAGCAGCTCCACCAGCCGCTGTAAAAAAAAAAAAAAAAAAAAGAACCATGTGACTCATTGTTTTTCAAATACCACCAAAAGAAAGCTCTATTTTTTGAAAAAAAAGGACGTCTATTTTGTTTGAGTACAATGTCTTACGGCCGTGCAGTTAAAGCGACACAGTGTTGTATCGCAAAAAATGTCCAGGTCATTGATCTTTTAGGGCTGAAGTGGTTAATGAATGCCAATCAGAAGGGCTGTGTTTTTTTTACACCTTAATTCTCAACACAATTCCAGTCCCTGTGAGCTTATGTAAGAAAAACTGTAGGCAACAGCCAACCTGAGCAAAATAAAAACTTCCCAGGTCTGTTGGCGTGAACAGTAGAGTCTATGTCCACAAAAAAAATCACAGCAGAGTTACAAAATACATGCACATTACCTGAGTAAAAGAACAACATAGATAGTAAAAAAAAAAAAATCACTGCCAGGAAACAGCGTGAAAATAATATGAAAAGGTTCATAAAGGCAGACATGTCAATATTTACTGGACTTAAGTCCAAGACAACATGGAACGAAGATCCATAAGGTAAGGTGCAGCTCAAGAACAGGTAAATTAAAAATACAATGATAAGTGTGGCAAACTTATTCATGGCACTATGGGAGGAGGAGTCCATTTTCCATGACCGCCCTGGACAACTTGTTTGCCACAAATGCTATATTGATGACTTGATTATGGTCTGGGAAGGAGATACAGACAGCCTTGAAGCTTTCCTGCTTAGGCTGAACAACAACACTAAAAATATCTCTCTCACTTTGAGCATTGATACAGAATATCTTGTGTTTTCGGATCTTGAAGTTTTCAAGGAGAGGGATCATTTTAAAACACGCAATTATTTCAAGCCAACAGATAGGAATGGGTATATTCCATTAGATAGCTGCCATCACAGGACTTGCCAAAGAACTAGGGTCCCAAAACAAAGTGATCCAAAGAGTGAGGCTCACAGAGGAGCAATACACAAAAATCTCAAATTAATCTTTCTTTATTGAAAATTAATAAATATTAAATTTAATATAATTTACACAGTACAAAACGTATTTAACACATGTTTAAGGGCAGGATCAAGGACCACTTATTAAGATAAGTGACATGAAAACTGTTACCAACTGAACTGATTTGTTAGTTCAGAACAGGCACAGACAGGGAGGATACATAAACACAAAGAACAGTGCTTACACAGAAAATAAAACAAAAAACACACACACGTCTGGACACCAGAAAAATTGGTGCCGATCCAACGCTGATGCTAATAAATATGCATCAACTAGAGCTAAATAGCAAAGTGGGGTCAACACCAATTTCCCTGGGGGCTCGAGCCAGCTAAAGGACAGGAATAGCCGGCAAAACAGTGGTCACTGCGAAGCCTCAAACACAATTGCACCACCATCTGGAATCAAAAAAATTGGAATTGCTACAGTCACTTAGGATTATTTTTTATACATTATTTATAAAGGGACAGCCGTCCATATAGTGCAGTAATCCGATCAAGGCATAAAGTGCAAACAGTGCTATAATCCAGTAGAGGCACGAGATGTATATAAAGTGTCAGCAGTGAACCAGAAAGCATGGGAACTTAGCCAGAGTCTCATTTCTCATTTAGCATCAGGCAATTTGATGTTGCACTTAGAGTTGTTTTTGCTTCATCTTTTGTATATTCCAGGAAATCTACTGGAATTCCTGTCTTTGCCTGGATCATCTACCCTATGAAGGGACTTGCCTATTTGACCACGTGTTATTCAGTGGTCCAGTCCTTAAGGTGAGCGAAGAGATTGCTCTGAAGGTGGAGGGTCTGTTACCATTATCTTCCTTGAATTGTGTAATTGTCACGTGGAATTCTCTTGGTGCTTGCTGGGACTTTTATTCCTCTTCCCCTCTCTTTTGCATTTTACTTGTATTATGTGATGATCTTTTTGTGCTAGCTGCATTGGTTTTTAGGTTATTTAGGAATTATTTTTTGCACTGATTTCTTTATTTGTATTTACTTATGAAACAAAGATCAGCAAGGTTTAGAGTAGCTGCCATTATGGTTCAATTTGGAGTGTCTTTCCTGGGGCTGTGTTGTTTCATTGGACGGAGTGAGCATGAGTCGTAGGGTTTCCATAGGAATTAGTATTGAGAGAACATAGAAAGGCCTCTGTCTCAAAAGAAGACTTGAAAATTAGTTATTCCAATTATGGTAGTTATTCCCTATTAGGCAAACAGAGAAGCTACACAGTTGGATAGGCTAAGAGAACTGATTTACTTTTGGAACAGCATGGAGCAGATTTTGTGAAAGGCTTTGCATCTAAGTAACAGATCCAGAGAGCAAGCTGTGAAAAATACGATTTTTTGACTATCGATAATTAGTGAGCTTATATTTTGATAGCATTGTAGGATCACTAACTTACCTGTGTTGCCCTTTCATTCGAAGGAGTGCCCAAACAGTGGGCTAATGCAGGGAGAGCTAAGCTCTAGAGCTTTAGGTATACTTGTGTGACAAATGTCAACGAGGAAGCTCGCCTTATAAGATTTAGAAAGACCAATTACCCTCAAGTTACGGTGCCTTGAGCAGTTCTCCAAGTCCGCCACTTTCTCCATTAAAGTTTATTGGGTCTTAAAATATTGCTGGATAGTGATATTAACTTGCTGGAGATATTTTAATGATGGGACCCAGTGCTCTGACTCAGAGTTCCACTGTGAGTGCTAACTTAACTCCCATTATGTGTGACTGGGCTGGTGGGGTAGCTGCTGCGAACCTGTCCCACTCTTGTCTAGTAACTGTTCCATGCGATGCTGCCTGTGTAGAGCGGAGAGACATAAGGTGATAGAGGGATATTGTTGGGTTGTATACAAATTATTGGTCACAGCTCAGCTGGAACTGCTGGGGATCGCGGTCACTCCATGTGGCACCGGAAGACCTTAGTGTAATTTTTAACAGGACTAATTATAGAATTAAATGTATACTTTTATTCAACCATAGCACTTTTTGATTAACACTGGTCAAAAAAGAAAAAAAGTGATTTTTAGTTTTTCTACTTTTTTGTCTAAAGATTGAATGATAAAAAATATATAAATTTTTTTGCAGGACAAGGCAAGATTACAAAAAGAAGCTTTGTTTGTCTTTACAAAAACAATGAATGTATTACTTTGTTTTCTTAAGTAATGACAAAGCTATTGCCAAATGAAGAGGTCTATAGCAGAAATGTAAATAATGCACTGGTCCATAGAGGGTGTACAAGTCTGAGTGGGGAAGTGGTTAAAGATTTCTCTCCCAGTCCTTAAGAGGGCAATTCACCTTTTGTCTAGGTAAATGATCTTTTGTATGAATCCTTAAAAATGTTTATTGTAACTCATTTGTTGTTGTTTTTTTTGCATAGAGAGGTGCACTGGGATGAACATTCCTCTGCTGTTTCCCAAGTTAAGAATATGGTTTCAATAATAGTATCCATGATTCCTTCTATATACTTATCTTTACTTTTCAAATTACAGATTTCAGGGTGAGTGTCAGGGATGGGCTCAGCCCTTCTTTCTCTGAGCTGGCCGCTCAGTTGTTGGCTAATTGCCAGCTCCTATCTCTCCACAGTGACTCACCTGTTGATGATATCCTGCTGGTAAGTCCTGCCTACTTAAGCCATCCAGCCCAGATTATCTCTGCCTTCACCTTGGTCAACATCACAGAGACTATCTCCTGCGTTCCTGTGAAAGACTTGCTTGGCTGAGATTCCTTCTAGCTCCAGATCCTGCTTGATGTTCCACTACGCTGATTCCTGACTTTCTGGCTGGTCTGACTATCCGTTCTGGTTACCGAACTTTGGCTATGTTTTGACTACATTTGTTCTAGTTATTTTTATTATTAAACAAGTTTGATTTAACTGTACTTCTGTCTCGGTCTGATTCATGGTTTCTGACAGTGAGAGGCACAGACCTCTAAGAGACCAATAATAGAGTACAGAGGGGCAGAGGATGTCACAAGAGAAACCCAAGGGTACAGAATAGAAAATAGACCGAGAAATATTGCAGGAACTGTGAAAGGTTAAGGGTAACTACTAAGAAAAATACTGAGTAGAACTGGGAAAGGAAATATCTGTTATTGAGAAGAAATGGAAAAGTGCACAAGTGACTAGGAAAATAGAGCTAAAAAGAGAAAATGGTAAAAAAGTAAAAAGCATGGCTGCCAATTTATATGATGGAAAGCAGCACACAGCAAACCAGAAGTGAGGTGGTTAGAGAAAATCTGGCAAGACATAAAAACAGAAGTGGCCAAGCAGCAAGAAAAAAAGCAGCCACAATTGAGTATAGAGACAATACTTGGCAAAAAAAGCTTTAACAAAATACTGTGCGGTTGTCTTACCACATAAAGAAATCCCCACTCAGCATAGTACAATATTACTGCTGTATTTTTAAGACAATGCACATTTCTTTTCAAATGTTTTATTGTTATCTTCTACCAATAAAAACATTTTAGTGACTACAAGGTACTCCATAATTGTTAGAAATAAGAGATTTGCAGACTATAAGTGCATTAGTCTTATTTACTCCAAAGCCACAGTATAAGCGAGAGAGAGAGTTAAAGAGAGAGACTCTCATGAAATAATAGCATAAAAGAAAGTGGCCTGAATGCTATTCAGTTCTTTCCAGACCTATAGAAATTATATAAAAGATTGTTCTGGAAGTAGTGGCAAGTGCTATAAAAAGCTTCAACAATACAAAGAAACACGGAAAAGTAATATAAGGAATCTCAGGACTATTGAGAGATTGCCCCCAACAAAGTATTATACTGGGACCATTTAATAACTTTACAAGCCTGCAGGAATAAATTCCTGACATGCCACAATACACAGCGATGATTTATATATTTTTTAAAATGTTCTCAGTCATCGGCAGATAAGAAGACGCTCTTTCCCCTTCCCCAGTGATCCGACTGCAATGTTATATATTTGTTGCAAGTCAGGGGTGTTAGAGGCTGCAGAATGGGCTGCTCTGTGTCAGATATTTGCAAACACAGCAAAGAACTGAACAGGCACCATCATTTACATGGCCGTGTCATCTCTGAGACAATTAAATTTATATACTAAAGGCAAATAGGATGTTCACATTGCTCAAGTTGTGCATAGTATATGCATATCTATCAAGCTGTACTTTGCAAGTGGATTTTCCCTAGAGCTTAATGAATGTGGTGACATTTCAATTTGAAAAGATTACCCAATCATGTGCAAGGAAGAGAAAAACTAAATTTTTACTTGGATAATGGAAGTCAGCAGAGCTTCACCTCATTTACAAAAGCTGTGGGAAAAATTCTATTGCAAAATGAACAGCCTTTTTTTCTCTTTAGTAAATTAGCTTCATTATCCTATTACAGGAAGCAGATGCTGACCCTGGATGTTGACTGAGCATGTATGATGACATTCTCTTGAAGATAAAGTCATATGAAGGAAGTGTCAGGAAGAGTGCTGTAATTTCTGTAGAACTGGAGACAGTTTTTAGATATAGTGGAAAGTTGGATGGGGAGCTTCTATTGGTGCGTGAAGTTATAAGAAAACCCATCTCAATTATTCTAAAGTCCAAAATCCTGAGTAATGTAAAAATACTCCCTTGCATTGGGGCTGTGCTCACACTGCAAGGGTTATTTGCTTGTTTAGCCTAGGTTACAAGAGAAGCACTTTTACTTGCCTGAACCTCTACTCCCCTGGTATATGGCGCTACCCCATGCTCCAGCAGTTGGCTGTCCCTCAGAGTTCTCAAGTCCAATGCAGGTCTATGGTGACTAGTCCTGGTGACATCAGGACCTTAGACTATTGGAGCATGAAGAAGACCCTACAGAGACTGTTCTAGTAGCAAGGAGGAGAGGAGAAATGGGTAAGTAGATCCTATTTTCTATGTCCCCTAGAAATGAGCAAATTACCCTTGCGGTGTGGGTACAGCTTCACTGCAAGGGATCAGTTCAGAAAAGCGTATCTTCTACAGAGAATGAGTCACCAATAAGCATATGTTATAATCTAAATCTGGATTCTTACATTTTTATAATAGCCCAGTCTAACTTCTTAGATATTCCTTTATTCTTTACTATTTGCTTGTATTCTAGTGATAGCTAAGCAGAAGTTCCCCACCTAAGCTTTGTGCTGAGTAAAAACAATCAAAAACTGTTATCAAAAAAGGTGCTGCCAAGATTAGATAAAAAAAAGCTAAAGGTGTTGTTAATTGTCAGGTTTACCCTTCTAGACAGAGTGCAATTATCACCCCTAAGCTTAGGCAGAAGAAAGGTCATCCTGCACGAGGGCTTTACATCCAGAGTTGGCATTTCTGCTCTGACAAGAAGAAAAGTGAACAACATATACACCTATTCCTGAGAGCCAAGGATGCTCTATTATATTTACCTAAATGTGGAGTTTCGAGTATTTAATTTATTGCCATATTTGACCAAAAGCTGTTACTGATATCATAAATCTGAGTCCAAATCCCTGTGATGCTAAACATACACAGAATTGAAAAACAAAAACTTTTTATCCTGATGAACCTTTTGTTGCTGCTGGGAGATGGTCATTAAAGTGGAAAGGATTGCTCTCTTATTTTCCAATAAGATCAGACGTGTGAAAATTCCTTTTTCTAATTCACAATTTTGCTCACATGGCTATTTCTCCTGAAACCAAGGTTTCACCATCATCAATAAATATACCTCATCCCCTAGGGATGTTCAGGGGACATTGATGATGTATGCTGAGGAGAATAACAGTTTAAAGTTTTAACAAACTATAAGTAATAAAAAATGTTAGTTTATAGTGATGTCCTAAATGAGGAGCTCCTGTCTGTAAAAAAATAAATAAAAATAAATAAAAGTCAGCAGCTACAAATACTGTAGCTGCAGATGTTTAATATAAGGACACTTACCTGTCCAGGAATCCTGCAATGTTGGCACCCAAAGTTCAATTGGCTTCGGGTACAGGCTCCAGCATTGTGGGAAACTGGCAGTGAAGCCTTCAGGCTTTCTGAATGGTCCCACCATCTTCTGGGACCTGTGTGTATCTGTGTGGGACCTGTTTGTATCCCAGAAGGCAGTGGGGGGAAGGAGAAGGGGCCAGAAATGCTTTTAGATTTCCATGGTGATTAACCTGGAAGTAGGAGCGGGTACCTGTCAAGACCAGGTACCCACTCCCCCCAAAAAGTGGCAAATGTGGCAGTGGAGGAGGGTGTAAACAAGCAGAGATTCACCTTTAGGGTGGAGCTCTGCTTTAAACACTACTTGAACACCAATTGAAGATTAAATTGTTTACAGCCATAGCCCTAGCCTCACTCTAACAGTTAAAGTGGTTGTACACCTTAGTTTAGTAACATAAATGCCTATACTTACCTGCTTTGTGCAATGGCTTTGCACAAAACAGACCCAAACCACTTCTTTTAGAGTTCCCTGCTGGTGCTCCAGGCCCCTCCTCTTCATCAGGAGCCCCTAGGTAAAGGAGCTTGTGGGGGCTCGCTCCTGAGTCCCGCTGCTACGTGCATTGACACAGACAGCAGGACTCGGCCCCGCCCCCCGCATCACCAGATTTAATGGACAGCAGCAGGAGCCAATCACTCCCTCTGCTATCAATCTTTCCACTGTGCTTGTGCACATCACTGGATTGGATGGGGTCAGGTAAGGAAAGGGGGGGTGTCTGGGGGAGAGCAGCACAGAAGGTTTTTCATCTTAAGGCATAGAATGCCTTAAGGTGAAAAACCTTAAGGCGTTAGAACCATTAACCTTACCCCGTCCTAGTACATAAATCTTAACATTTAAAGGGAATTTGTGCTTTATGTGCATATATTTTCTTCTTGTAGCTAATATTTTAAGGAGCAATCATACATGTGAATTTGTTTAGCGATGTTTTATTCAGGTAAATCATCATTTTTTTTTTTTTTAGGAATAATTCATATATACCACATAATATACAGAAAAGTGCAGCGCATGCCAGAACTCTATAAAACATTTCAAATGTAATAAATAGTCCATAAAAATCCAAGGTAAAAAGTTAGTAAAAGGTGTCCACTAGAGGTCAGTGGTTCACTATTTCCAGTCTATGTGGCAATGTAATGATTGCTTCCTGTCTGTGGCTATAGAGGGAGTGGCTTCTCGCCACTGTCTTTGCACACAATGCGTTTCCTTGACAATGGAGTGTGTATATAAGTGGACGGGTGATGCTGAATGGCTCCACACCTCTGAGGAGGTTTTTGTGAACGTAACGTATACAGGGTAGAAGCCACGCCCTGACGTCACCCGCTGTCATCCTGAATCTCCATGCTTGCCTGTGTTTGCTCTTACATGCGCTGTTTTTACAGAAAACCTTGTGGGTAGCCAATTGATTATTAATAAAGCCTTTTAGAGGAAAAATCAGCGTGCACTTAGATTTGCTTTTTTTGCTCTCATTACTATACTCCTGGGAATACTGGTCGGTGGATCTGGATCTTGCCTGGAGGTTATACCCTTAAGGGGACATGCGTTGTTGACCATCTGTTTTCTCAGTGGAGGTGATCGAAGCGAGTGTGCTGGAAGTGGAGTGCATTGAATTTTCTCACGTGGACGCTCTGCTTGCTAGGACTGATGGTCCACCAAAGGTGGCTCTCTAATTAGGCAAATTAGACGGTTGCCTTAGGCCTCACACTTACAGGGGCCTCGTGGCTGCCTAGTTTGCCTGCCATGTGTTGAAGTGGCAAAGAATGTACCCTAGGTATTATCCCTGGGTCAGACTGGCTGTAGGGTACACTGGGACCACGGGGTTGCATATCCGAACAAGTGCTGCCTTCCCCTGGGCTCCCCTTTCACTCACTGTGTAGTGTACGGATGCTTCAACACTCTGCCCCGCCCACCACATGCTCTGCAAATCAGACGTTACATCACAACAGGGCTCTGTAGCCATGTATCCAATGAGGACGTGGCTGAAATCTTCTTCCTCACCCACCACGTGTGCCTGGCTCTCTGTACTAATTATGCAGTGAGTGCTCAGAGGAGCACGAAGATGCTGGGAGGAGGGGGAAACCGGAGATGACAGGGGAGGCATGCTTAGGACTGGACACCGGTGAGCTGTGCCATTGCTGCATATTATCATAGTGGCTTTGTACTGTACATTGTCCATGGGAGCTGTATAGTGTGTGCTGGGAGCAGACTGAGACTGAATCTGTGTGTCATGAAAATCTCACGAAGAGATTGTCCTCCAGGTCTTCTGATGTACGATCGTCGCGGGTACGCACGATCGTACGAACGCCCTTACGTTCGTACACAGGTGCGCGTGCGCGGGCACGCGCACGGTCGCGTGCGTGCGTCCGTATTGGCGCCAAACGGCCTATTTAAACCAGCCTCTTGCCAACAGTCTTTGCTGTCTGCTCAACAGCGTTATACATGTGAGACCTGATCTGTGTTGTTTGTTCCTGTTTGACCCGGCCTGCCTGTGACCCATCTGCTATCCGCCTGCACCCGACCTCGGTTTGTTGTGACTATTCTCCTGCCTGTTCCCTTGTACTTCGTTCCTGCCTGGTATCCGATTCGGCTTGCTCTGACCATCCGTCTGCTAGAAGGGTAACGTGCTTATATACTGAACTGTTCATCTGCTATAAGTGCCTGCTCATATTGAACTACCTATCTGCTGCAATAACCTGCTATACTGGACTGTTCATCTGCTATAAGTGCCTGCTCATATTGAACTACCTATCTGCTGCAATAACCTGCTATACTGGACTGTTCATCTGCTATAAGTGCCTGCTCATATTGAACTACCTATCTGCTGCAATAACCTGCTATACTGAACTGTTCATCTGCCATAAGTGCTTGCTCATATTGAACTACCTGTCTGCTGCAAGTCACCTGCTTATACTGGATTGTATTATCTGCTACAAGTGATCTGCTAGTATTACACTATCCATCTGCTTCTAGTACCTGCTTATATTGACTGTTATCTGCTGCAAGCACTTGTGTGTATTACCCTGTTCACCTGCTACTAGTGACCTGCTTCCCTGCACTGTTTATCTCCAAGTTACCTGCTCCATTGAACTGTGTATCTGCTATAAACTACCTGCTGGTCCCTTCACTGTGATCACCTGCTCCACTGATCCTCGCCTACCCATCCTACCCATCTGTTGATCCTGCCAGGCACCTGTACCCCTCCTTACTCCTGTGTTCCCTGTTGTATTGCCAGGAAACCGGTAGTGGGAGTCGTAAAGGAGGCCTCTCTCCGCAATCCGGGCTCGCTACTAGAAGGTACGTGACAGTAGCAGACAGCCAATGTCTGAGCCCGAGCGGGGAGCCTCCGCCATGGAAGAACTTTGTCAACACCTGGCAGGACTGTCTGAGGCAGTTAAGGGCCTTCAACAAGGCTACACTCGGCTGGAGGAACGGGTAATTGCTCTTTCCAACCCCTCCGGATCCTTGGGGGCCCCTCAACCATCAGTTTCTTCAGCTGAAGCAGTTCCACCACCTACAGCTGTGATGCTACCACCAGAACCTAAAGTTCCCATACCCGAGCGATTTTCTGGGAATCGCAGTGGCTTCAGGGCCTTCCGCAACTCCTGCGAATTATATTTTGCCCTCCAACCACGGACCTTCTCTTTAGAGGCTACCAAGGTGGGTTTTGTGGTGTCTCTACTCTCTGGAGACCCCCAGACCTGGGCCCACCGCCTGTTAGAAAACCAGGACGCAGCGTTGACTAATCTTTCTACTTTTTTTGATGCTATGGCTCAATTGTATGAAGATCCTCAACTTTCAGCAACTGCAGAAACCGCTTTGCGGACCCTCCAGCGGGGACGAAGGGCGGTGGAAGATTATGTGGCCGAGTTCAGGCGATGGGGTGCGGATACGAACTGGAATGATGCTGCCCTTCGCCATCAGTTCCGCTTGGGACTCTCTGATTCTTTGAAGGATGAGCTTGCTAGAGTCGGTGTCCCACAGACATTAAACGCACTAATTGACTTGGCGATACAGATCGATCGTCGTCTGAGAGAGAGGAGACCTGAGAGGGCCACTGGTTTCTCTCGTCCAACCTGGATGCTTCCAAAGACCCCAAGCCATTTACATCCAGCACCTGCCACCCGATCCACGTCTGACACACCTGAGCCAATGCAACTTGGAGTCTTGCGGCCATCTCTTACCCCCGAAGAACGTCAACGCCGGCGGAATAATAACTTATGCCTCTATTGCGGGGAATCTGGACATTACGTCAGGAACTGTCCAATAAAACTTCGTAAGTGTCCATCCGTGCCTCCTGATCTCCCAGACTCTCTAATAAAGTTTCCATCTCACCTTATCATTTCTGTCTCCTTTCAGTTCCCAGGAAAGACTTTACAGACACCCGCCATTATTGATTCCGGGGCATGCAGCTGTTTTATGGATTCATCCTTTGCTGCCCAACATCAGATTCCTCTCCTACCTAAGACCCGTGGACTCTCTATCCATTTGGCCGATGGCTCCGCTATTAAATCTGGTCCTGTAACTCGAGAAACTGCACCTCTATCTACTGTTATCTCTGGTTCTCATCGAGAACTTCTCCGGATGGACATTATCACCTCCCCTCTTTTTCCTGTAATCCTTGGGATGCCCTGGCTACAGGTTCACAATCCAACCATAAATTGGACTACAGGAGAAATTACCTTTTCTTCACCGTATTGCCAGAAGTTCTGTGGTTCATCCGGTTCTCTGAGACCAGCAACTTTATTATCTATTGACTCAGAGATCGATTTACGTCAAGCCATTCCCGAAGTCTACCATGAATTTTTGGACGTGTTCAGTAAACAAAAGGCAGAGGTGCTCCCGCCCCACCGGGCTTATGACTGCCCCATTGAGTTACTTCCTGGAGCCAAGATTCCGTTTGGAAGGGTTTTTCCCTTAACAGAAGTAGAGCAGGAGAAACTCAAAGAATACCTCGAAGAAAATTTAAAGAAGGGGTTCATTCGCCCGTCTACGTCCCCAGCAGGTGCAGGTATTTTCTTTGTTGAGAAAAAGGACCACACTCTCCGACCCTGCGTAGACTACCGTGAATTAAACAACATCACTATAAAGAACCGGTACCCTCTCCCTCTTTTTCCAGAGTTATTCCAAAGACTGGGAATTGCCACGGTGTTCACTAAACTCGATCTCCGTGGGGCTTACAACTTGATCCGTATCAAGGCCGGAGATGAGTGGAAGACTGCTTTCCGTACCCGATTCGGACACTTCGAGTATTTGGTGATGCCCTTCGGTTTGTGTAATGCCCCCGCCACCTTCCAATATTTTATCAATGATGTGCTCCGGGACTTTCTGGACTTATTTGCTGTCGTTTATTTAGATGATATTTTGATTTTTTCTTCCTCCCTTGAAGCCCATCGCAAGCACGTCAAAAGTGTGTTGGGTCGGCTCCGCCAACATGGACTATATGCAAAAGCAGACAAGTGTTTGTTCGAACAGGAAAGTATACCATTCCTGGGGTTGATCATCTCTAGTAAGGGTATAAAAATGGACCCCCAGAAGATTGCTGTGATTTTGGACTGGCCGACTCCTGTAGACAGGAAAGGAATCCAACGTTTTATTGGATTCGCCAACTTCTACCGCAAATTTATTAAAGGTTTCTCAGCTATTGTTGCACCCATCACACAACTAACTAGACAAGGAACCCGTTTTCATTGGACCTCTGAAGCTCAAAAAGCATTCGAGACTCTCAAGGGACTTTTCACCTCCGCTCCTATTTTAAGACATCCAGATTCCTCCCTGCCATTTGTTTTAGAAGTGGATGCATCCGAAATCGCCGTAGGAGCTATATTATCCCAGAGACAAGGAACTAAGGCCCTGCTTCATCCTGTGGCTTTCTTTTCACGTAAGTTATCTGCAGCCGAGAAAAATTACGATGTCGGAGACCGGGAGCTGTTGGCCATTAAATCCGCATTAGAAGAGTGGCGTTATTTGTTGGAAGGAGCTTCACATCCAATTCTAATATTTACAGATCACAAAAACCTGGAGTACTTAAGATCTGCAAAAAGACTAAAACCAAGACAAGCCAGGTGGGCACTCTTCTTCTTCCGGTTCTCTTTCCATGTGACGTATCGCCCAGGGTCTAAAAATATAAAACCAGATGCCTTGTCACGGATGTTCCACAAGTCCCAGGAGAATTCTCCTCCGGATACCATTCTCGCTCCTGGGAATTTCCTTCTGCTTCAGGAAGATCTTCTCTCTCGGCTTAGACAAGCCTCCATGGGACAAAGACCCTTCTCAGAACCAGAACTACAAACCAGAGGTGGGTTACTGTGGTATAAAGACAAGATCTACATCCCTGAAACTCTGCGGGTATCTGTTCTGGAGCTGTGTCATGACCACGCACTCGCCGGACATTTTGGTATCACTAGAACCATTGATTTGGTACAGCGTACTTTTTGGTGGCCTCAGTTACGGGAGGATTGCAGGAAATACGTGAACACCTGCACTACGTGCATTAGGAGTAAGAACTGTAAAACCAAGGCCTGGGGCCTCCTTAAACCGTTGTCTGTTCCGGACAGGCCATGGAAAATGCTGTCTCTAGACTTCATTGTTGAATTGCCTCCGGCAGACGATCATACCACTATCTTGGTGGTGGTCGATCGTCTGTCAAAGATGGCACATTTTATTCCCATGAAGGGTACCCCTTCAGCCTCTGAAACTGCACAAGTGTTTATCAAAGAAATAATTAGGCTCCATGGGGTACCAGCTAATATAGTTTCGGATCGAGGAGTACAGTTCACCTCTCGATTCTGGAAGTCCCTCTGCAAGGCCTTGAATATTGAGCTATCGTTCTCATCCGCTTATCATCCTCAGTCCAATGGGCAGACAGAGAGGACAAACCAAACTCTCGAACAATATTTACGCTGTTTTTCCTCTTTTGCACAAGATGATTGGATCTCCCTGCTTCCAGTAGCTGAATTCGCGTATAATAATTCTCTCCATTCCGCCATCAAACAGACACCCTTTTTTGCCAATTATGGCTTCCACCCTTCATTTTTACCCAACTCCCTTCCTGAATGTTCAGTACCTGCGGTCCAGGAAAAGATGAACTTTTTTTCAACCAACAACAAACTTCTACAAGAAACAATGACTAAAACTCAAGAGCACAACAAGGCAACCTTTGACAGGAAGAGACGAGGAGAGTTAGTACTGGTACCTGGTGATTTGGTGTGGCTATCCACGGTAAACTTGAAAATGGCGTGTCCTTCAAGGAAACTAGGTCCCAAGTTTTTAGGACCTTTCTCAGTCAAAAGGAAGATTAACGAGGTTGCTTTTGAACTAGAACTTCCAGACTCACTAAAGGTTCATCCGGTTTTCCATGTATCCTTATTGAAACCTTTCACTCCCAATCCATTTCCTAACCGAAAAACCACTCCTCCTGATCCGATCTTGGTTGATGGTGAAGAAGAATTTGAAATTGAAGCCATCCTAAAATCCAGAAGAAGAGGAAACCAGAACCAGTTCTTAATCAAATGGAAAGGATATGGTCCTGAAGAGAACTCCTGGGAGCCTGAGGACAACATTCATGCGAAAAATTTGATTTGATCCTTTAAAAGGGCCCATGCGGAAAAGTTTGCCCAAAAGGGCATCCGGAGGCTGCCCCTTGGGAGGGGGCAATGTCATGAAAATCTCACGAAGAGATTGTCCTCCAGGTCTTCTGATGTACGATCGTCGCGGGTACGCACGATCGTACGAACGCCCTTACGTTCGTACACAGGTGCGCATGCGCGGGCACGCGCACGGTCGCGTGCGTCCGTCCGTATTGGCGCCAAACGGCCTATTTAAACCAGCCTCTTGCCAACAGTCTTTGCTGTCTACTCAACAGCGTTATACCTGTGAGACCTGATCTGTGTTGTTTGTTCCTGTTTGACCCGGCCTGCCTGTGACCCATCTGCTATCCACCTGCACCCAACCTCGGCTTGTTGTGACTATTCTCCTGCCTGTTCCCTTGTACTTCGTTCCTGCCTGGTATCCGATTCGGCTTGCTCTGACCATCCGTCTGCTAGAAGGGTAACGTGCTTATATACTGAACTGTTCATCTGCTATAAGTGCCTGCTCATATTGAACTACCTATCTGCTGCAATAACCTGCTATACTGGACTGTTCATCTGCTATAAGTGCCTGCTCATATTGAACTACCTATCTGCTGCAATAACCTGCTATACTGAACTGTTCATCTGCCATAAGTGCTTGCTCATATTGAACTACATGTCTGCTGCAAGTCACCTGCTTATACTGGATTGTATTATCTGCTACAAGTGATCTGCTAGTATTACACTATCCATCTGCTTCTAGTACCTGCTTATATTGACTGTTATCTGCTGCAAGCACTTGTGTGTATTACCCTGTTCACCTGCTACTAGTGACCTGCTTCCCTGCACTGTTTATCTCCAAGTTACCTGCTCCATTGAACTGTGTATCTGCTATAAACTACCTGCTGGTCCCTTCACTGTGATCACCTGCTCCACTGATCCTCGCCTACCCATCCTACCCATCTGTTGATCCTGCCAGGCACCTGTACCCCTCCTTACTCCTGTGTTCCCTGTTGTATTGCCAGGAAACCGGTAGTGGGAGTCGTAAAGGAGGCCTCTCTCCGCAATCCGGGCTCGCTACTAGAAGGTACGTGACACTGTGTTAGGACAGACCTGGAGTGTGAATATGGGATGGGCACTTCAAGTTACTGCTCTCTTGTCTTTTAGCTATGGGGGCATAAAGAGTGATGTACAGCTTGGGGGCTCCCCACCACACCATTTATTTGCCACAGTGATAAAAAAAGCAAGCTCTAGCTCGTTAAGAGTTTCTGCAGGACAAAGGACTCTCTACTTACCCCCACATGAAGACAAGTGAGTATAAGCACAGGAGAGTCATGTCCGCACAGTCTCTGGCCATCTCCTGTACTATGTCTTCAGTCTCTGATCATCTCCTGTATTATGTCTGCAGTCTCTGACCGCTTCCTGTACTATGTCTGCAGTCTCTGACCACCTCCTGTACTATGTCTGCAGTCTCTGGCTGCCTCCTGTACTATGTCTGCAGTCTCTGGCTGCCTCCTGTACTATGTCTGCAGTCTCTGACCACCTCCTGTACTATGTCTGCAGTCTCTGACCGCCCCCTGTACTATGTCTGCAGTCTCTGGCTGCCTCCTGTACTATGTCAGCAGTCTCTGATCGCCTACTGTACTATGTCTGCAGTCTCTGACCACCTCCTGTATCATGTCTGCACACTTTCTGACCATCTCCTGTATCATGTCCGCACACCCTCTGACCATCTCCTGTATCATGTCCGCACACTCTCTGACCATCTCCTGTATCATGTCCGCACACTCTCTGACCATCTCCTGTATCATGTCCGCACAGTCTGACCATCTCCTGTATAATGTCCACACAGTCTGAACATCTCCTGTATGACGTCTGCAGTCTCAGGGAAGGGGGATACAGAGGAGTCAAGAGCGGGAGCGCTGCCTGGACAGGGGTCCCGGGAGGAGTCAGACGTGTGTGGACTGTGGAGAGGAGAATAAGGGATGAGCCACCAAGCTGGAGCCCAGAGAGGGCCATCTGACTGAGCCCTGCATGGTGCACCTGAGAGGAGGTCAATGACAGCGCTGCAAGGCCAATCTGAGGGGGGGGGGTCAGTGATGTAAGGGGGAGTGAATAAAGTAAAGGAAAGGCAGCATTGATATAAAGGTTCCCCTTCAGTAACCCCCCTCCCCTTACCTTAGTGCATTAACTCTGTGGAAGATGGTCTGGGGTCACCAGAGCCCCCCCCCCCACATCATAGTTCTCGTTGGAACTCTGTGGACCATGATGTAAAGGGGAACTCTAATGTAAAGGGGAATGCTGTCCACTCTGATATAAGTTGATCTCTGGTCACCAGAGTTCCCCTTTACATCAAAGGTTCCCTTGCACTTTAAGGAGGAATCCTGCAGACTCTGATGTAAGGGGAACTCTGTGCTGGGTGGGTTATATTACCCTGACCTTCAATTAAATGGAGAAATATCATTTTTGACTTTTGTTGCTAGTTGCAGCTGCACACATTTTATCCATATTTGTGTGCATGTAATAAATATGTATGTATGTATATATATATATATATATATATATATATATAGTCGAAGCCCTATGGCCGATAAATATCCAAACAAGACAAACTTACCATAAGATTTACCATGTGAAATGGACCTGAAGTGTGCCCTGGTCCAATGGACTGTATACCAAAATAAGGGGGCATACCCAAGATTAGAAATTAATATTCTTGAAGAGAAATGATTTGAGAAATGCCCTAAAAAGGGGATGGGAGGGTGGGTAGCGTGCACAGGAAACTGACAAAG
The DNA here is from genome assembly GCF_037356315.1 of Lithobates pipiens. Classification (NCBI taxonomy): domain Eukaryota; kingdom Metazoa; phylum Chordata; class Amphibia; order Anura; family Ranidae; genus Lithobates; species Lithobates pipiens. The sequence goes on along the minus strand of NW_027507903.1, from coordinate 196,851,128 downwards.
ACCACAGGCGAGTGGGCTGGTTAAATACCCCCGGCTCCTCCCATAAATTCAGGCCACCATACTGGCCTTCCTAATTATGGTCGAAGCCCTATGGCCGATATGCATCCGAACAAGACAAACTTACCATAAGATTTACCATGTGAAATGAACCTGAAGTGTGCCTTGGTCTAATGGACCTTATACCAAAATAAGGGGGCAAAAACACTCAGGTAGGGGTGAAAGTTCTTTATTCATTTCCAGTCTTCATTAAGCAAGTTGGGTGAATGCCTGTGACATCTCCACCTGAGGATTAGGGATATACCGGGCGAAGCAGGCCAACTTCCACCTGCCTAGTGTTTTAATAGCGTGATCTGGGACCCCATGCCGTCGAGGCTTCTCCGATACGGAAAAAGTGGCCGGAGTACTCACCGGGGTTGAGAAGTAAGTTACGAAGGAGAATCCTCACATGTTTCATGAACTGGCCCCACATTCTGGCCCCCTAGCCACATAGGGTAGGGGGCCAGAATCTGAGGGCCCCCTTATTAAAGGGGGCTACTGGATTCTGATAAGACCCCAAAAACCAACGGCCAGGGTTGTTGGGATGAGGCCCTTGTCCTCATCAACATGGGGAAAGGTGCTTTGGGGTGAGGGGCTGCAGGGCTCCCTTCACCAAAGCACCCCACCATGTTGAGGGCACGCGGCCTGGTACGGCTCAGGAGGGGGGGCGCTCACTCGTCCCCAACCCTTTCCTGACCAGCCGGGCTGCGTACTCGGATAAGGGTCTGCTATGGACTTTGGGGACCCCTACGCCGTTATTTCAGCTATTTCCTTGGCTAGTTCCTTCTACCTGGAGTCACGTTCAAAATTAACGGACTTTTCTCCGTTCATTTCAAAAGTCCGGCGGTCTGTCTGCCGGACCTAGTCCACCGGAAAAGTCCGGGCATGTGTGGGCAGGTCCACTCATTTGGAAAGTCCGGAGGACCTTCACTGCAAAGTCCGGTGGGTTGTCCAATCATGTGTATGCGGAATTAGTGTCAGTGTCCATGTGTTTTAGGTAGGATAAAAAAAAGCAAAATGCACAATATTGTTTTGGAGCTGTACTATGGGTACAAACAGCAACTATACACTACACATATATGGTATTGCTTCAATCAACAGGAGCAGGAGAATTTTATTTTGGGTTGTTCTTTGGTGGTAGGTTATGGTAGTAGCAAGAAATACACAGCTTAATTTAAAAAAAATGATATTTTTTACTATTTTGGGTCAGTTTGATAATAAAAAAGAAAAATCAGGAGATATCTATTACCATTTACCACCAAATGAAAGCCGAATTTGTCCTGAAAATTGCGGTATAATCCCCCTGGATGCACAAACTTGTCATGATGATAGGTAGTTTTACTAACACATTTCAAAGTTGCAAAACTGTGCTTAGGCATTTACAGTGCCTTGAAAAAGTATTCGTACCCCTTGAAGTTTCACATTTTGCCATGTTACAACCAAAAACGTAAATTCATTTTAATGGGATTTTATGTGAAAGACCAACACAAAGTGGCACATAATTGTGAAGTGGAAGGGAAATGATAAATAGTTTTCAACATTTTTTACAAATAAATGTGTGAAAAGTGTGGCGTGCATTTGTATTCAGCCCCACTAAGTTAATACTTTGTAGAACCACCTTTCACTGCAATTACAGCTGCAAGTCTTTTTGGATCTACCAGCTTTGCACATTTAGAGAGTGACATTTGTGCCCATTCTTCTTTGCAAAATAGCTCGAGCTCTGTCAGATTGAATGGAGAATGTCTCTGACCAGCAATTTTCAAGTCTTGCCACGGATTCTCAATTGCATTTAGGTCTGGACTTTGACTGGGCCATTCTAACAAATGAATATGCTTTGATCTAAACCATTTCATTGTAGCTCCGGCTTTATGTTTATGGTTGTTGTCCTGCTGGAAGGTGAACCTCCGCCCCCGTCTCAAGCCTTTTGTAGACTCTTAACAGGTTTTCTTCTAAGATTGCCCTGTATTTGGCTCCATCCATCTTCCCGACAACTCTGACCAGCTTCCCTGTCCATGCTGAAGAAAAGCATCCCTGCAACATGATGCTGCCGCCACCATGTTTCATGGTGGGGATGGTGTGTGCAGGGTGATGTGCAGTGTTAGCTTTCCATCACACATAGCATTTTTATTTTAGGCCAACAAGTTACTTAGCACCTTCTTCCACATGTTTGCTGTGTCCCCCACATGGCTTCTCACAAACTGCAAACTGCACTTCTTATGCCTTTCTTTCAACAATGGCTTTCTTCTTGCCACTCTTCCATAAAGGCCAGATTTGTAGAGTGCACAACTAATAGTTGTCCTGAGGACAGATTCTCCCTCCTGAGCTGTGGATCTATGCATCGCCTCCAGAGTTAATATGGGCCACTTGGCTGTTTCTCTGATTAATGCTGTCCTTGCCCGGCCTGCCAGTTTAGGTGGACGGCCATGTCTTGGTAGGTTTGCAGTTGTGCCATACTCCATTTTCAGATGATGGATTGAACAGTGCTCCATGAGTTGTTCAAAGCTTGGGATTTTTTTTATAATCTAACCATGCTTTAACCACTTAAGGACTGCCTCACGCCGATGTACGTCGGCAGAATGGCATGGCTGGGCACAGGCACATACAGGTACGTTGCCCTTTAAAAGCCCAGCCGTGGGTCGCACGCGGTCCTGAGCTCCGTTACTGTGGCCGTGGGACCCGCAGATTGCCACCGGTGTCCCGCAATCAGGTCACAGAGCTGAAGAACGGGGAGAGGTAAGTGTAAACAAACTTCTCCCCATGCTTCCAAGTGTGGCTGTCACTGATTGTCTGTTCCCTGTTATAGGGAAAAATGATCAGTGATGTCACATGCCAAGCCACGCCCCCAACAATAAAAAAAACACACACTCACACTTAACTCCTACACTGCCCTTTAGTTGTTAACCCCTTCACTGCCAGTGAAATTTTTACAGTAATCAGTGCGCACCGATCACTGTATTAATGCCAATGGTCCCAAAAATGTGTCAAAATTGTCCAATGTGTCACAGTCACAATAAAAATCGCTGATCATTACTAGTAAAAAATAAATTATTAATAAAAATGCCATAAAACTACCCCCTATTTTGTAGACGCTATAATTTTTGCGCAAACCAATCAATAAACGCTTATTGCAATTTTTTTTTACAAAAAATATGTAGAAGAATACGTATCGGCCTAAACTGAGGAAAAAATATTTTTTCATATATATTTTTGGGGGATATTTATTATAGCAAAAAGTTAAAAATATTGAATTTTTTTCAAAAATTGTCGCTCTATTTTTGTTTATAGCGCAAATACCAGCAAGAAAGCTCTATTTGTGGAAAAAAAAGGACGGCAATTTTGTTTGGGAGCCACATCACTTGACCCCGCAATTGTCAGTTAAAGCGACGCAGTGCCGAATCCCAAAAAGGGGCCTGGTCCTTTAGCTGGAAAATGGTCCGGGGCTTAAGTGGTTGAACTTCTCCAGAACTTTTTCCCTGACTTGCCTGGTGTGTTCCTTGGTCTTCATGATGCTGTTTGTTCACTAAGATTCTCTAACAAACCTCCTCACAGCCGAGGGCTTCACAGAACAGAACAGCTGTATTTATACTAAGATTAAATTATCACAGGTGGACTCTATTTACTAATTAGGTGATTTCTGAAGGCAAATTGTTCGACTAGATTTTAGTTAGGGGTATCAGAGTAAAGGGGACTGAATACAAATGCACGCCACGCTTTTCAGCTATTTATTTGTAAAAATTGTTGAACACTATTTATCATTTTCCTTCCACTTCACAATTATGTGCCACTTTGTGTTGGTCTATCACATAAAATCCCCATAAAATACATTTATGGTTTTGGTTGTAACATGACAGTATGTGGAAAATTTCAAGGGGTATGAATATTTTTTAAGGCACTGTAGATTTGTTTTACCCTTAGGCACGAAGGAGTGAATAAATAAGACTGAGGAACACTATAATAAACCATAAACAAACTATTCAAATTTGTTGATTTTTATCTGAACATACTTAGTAGATCACAGGTTTATTGCCCATGCCTGGAGGGCTGAGACATTTTTGGAATAGCATTAAACTCTTTGCAAGTACGTGGCTGCTGTCATAAGGGATAGGTGTCAGTAATGCAAGTGGTATTAAGTAGTGTATAACTGGATGAGGGAGAACATTTAAAATCAACGGTGAATTACTGTGGTTAAATTAGAGCAGATGACATTCCAGAAACACTTAAAACTACAATAAGCAAGACCAGACTAGGGGGAATGTGTTTTATTCTAAATCCAATTATGTTAAATATAAGACTTTCCTTTCCATCTGCATCTTGTTAGGACACATGCACTATGCAATTATGGCAAATACATTTAATGCAAATCATTTCAGTATTTGGAAAATAAGTCATTTGTCTATGACAAAATGCTGGGCACATAGGTACTATATTGGATGGTGCTTTCTCAACAAATTTTTAACCCAAGCATGTTTTCGCATTTTGTTGTGTGCATTTTTTATGCTTTTACTAGATACAAGGCATCTTATTAACAATAACCAAAGGTTTATGAATGAATGAAATATGAGAAAAGGAGAACATGTTATTACAGTTTTAACATGTTTGTGTAGTAACATGCGACCCCTCCATGCTCATGAAATCATGATACACAGTTTATGTACACCTGTTCCACCTGTGGCCTGACATGCCAAGGTGAAGGCTTTTTCAAACCATAAAGGTTCTACTGCAATACATACAGTGACTGAACTCTTGGAAGCAAGAAAAAATGTACAATCTTTATTAAATTTTAAAGCTAAAAGAATCCTCATTTTAAGAAAGGTATTTTATTATGAGCATAATGATAAAAGCGGGACAATTCTTGCTAGGGCACTGAAAGAATCTATATTTGCTTCCAATATACCTGCCATTAAAGACAAAAAGTGAACCCTGTTACACTCCACTGATAAAATTGGTAAGGTATTTCATACATACTATTCAGACCTTTATAATTTACCTAAACCTCACAAACCAGCTGACTTACAGGGAATGCAACCACAGATTCTACAGGACTCCCTGACTAATAGTAGAATGCTCAAACTCCCAATATCTGACATAGAAAACCTAGAGAAACCGATTACCGAGGATGATTTGATTGAAGCTATTAAGAAGCTTAAACCTGGAAAAAACCCGTGTCCTGATCGTTTCACAGCTCATTATTATAAAACATTTGCTAATATTTTGACCCCACATCTTTTGAAAACCTTGAACCACTTACGTAATCCGCAGGAAATCCCTGAAGATTTTCTAATGGCTTATGTAACAGTTTTACCCAAACCAAAGAAAATTGAGTACTGTCCCCTTCTTCAAGGTCCAAGCAGTACTGATTCACAAGTTTTTAAGCAGAGTGATAAAAAACAAAAAAAACATACCTCTCAGGGAAAGGAGAGAATTGCACAATTGCACAAATATAGCTACAATCCCATGAAGTATGATGGAAGATACCCAAACCAAACAAAGATGTATTCAATTGTTCTAATTATTGGCCAAACTAATTACTAAATATTGATCTTAAATTATTGTCAAAAATCCTGTCTCTTCACCTAAGACCCTTGCTACATAAATTGATTGGCCCAGAGCAAGTTGGTTTCATGCCTGGAAGAGAGGATTTCCTGCCATGAACGGGATAATGTCCCCAAAGCCTTGAATCACATACACAAGACATGAATAAATTGCATTACAGGTCTCTTGTTGTCTACAGATGCCTTCGACCAAGTTTCTTGGGATTTTCTAACAGCTACATGCAAGCATATATGTACATCGCTCTAAGACAATTTCTCTTACCCTGCTGCTCCAAAATCCTCTATCCCATGTGGAGCATACGAGCCCTGTATGCAAACAGGTGCTTAAAACAAAAGAAGGCTGGACAGCCTGTGCAATTCCTTTATTCAAATGCTGGATTCACACAAACATATTGGGCTAAAATCACATATGGTTACATGGATATCTACCCTTTACAATGATCCTAAGGCTAAATTGAAAATGAACGTAACTTTCAGATTCAGTGAATATACAAAACGGGACATGTGAGGGATGCCCTCTTTCGCTGTTATTGTTCATATTGACGTTGCAACCTTTCATCCATGCTATAAATGCTAACCTGTCAATTTATGGGTTTCCAATAGTAGACAGACAAAATAAATCTGCAGTGTATGCAGGTGATTTGCTATTTTTCCTCACACAACCTCATATATCTTTTCCAAATTTGATGAAAGCATTTACAAATTACGGTTATGTTTCCAACCTCAAAATTTATTATAAAAAATCAGAGGCGTTGCATTTGTCTCTCTCCTGTCACACGTTGGCCTTACTTCAGAAAGATTGTTCCTTAACTTGGGTAGACAGGGTGCTGAAATATTTGGGAGTCTGGATTACACCCATCTTAAACGCTCTATATAAAAAAAAATGTATTCTTATAATACAGATTTTAAAAGGAGGATTTAGGGAAATGGTCCCTTAAGTATTTCTCCTAGCTTGGTAGGGAAGCCATAGTCAAAATGATGGTATTACCAAAATTATTATCTCTTTTTTAAACCCTACCAATTTTTTTAACCTCGGAATTCGTTTTCTCTTTGCAGTCATTACTTAGGAAATTTCTGTGGACAGAAAAAAGACCACGTAATTATTTCCAAATACTTACATGTCCAAAACAAATTGGAGCAATTGTGTTTCCCAATTTTAAGATTTTTGCATCTTATCTCATGAGAATTATTAATTGGCATTGTAATGCAGCTAAGATTGGGTAAATTTAGAATGAATTACGTGCTCTACCAGTGAAATTCTCTCCTTGGATACTATATGATTTATACCCTAATATTCTAAAACAACACCCACTAATTGGTGCAACCCTAAAAGTTTTTCACCAAGTGATTAAATGTTTAAATTTATCCACTTCACCAGGTCCTTTAACCCTTTAAACATTCTACTCCACCATTTGGTAGCGCACATTTTGAGTCACGCTAACTCATTGAAAAATGTGGTCTTTAAAGGGTTAACACCACTAGGCTCTAACCTGGACTTTAAATCTGGAATGGCCTCTTCATCTAAATTACAAATAAATGAACACAAACCCTTGTTGATTACAAACTGTATTCAAAATTGCAAAATAAAATCACAACTATGACAACAGAATTAGGAGATCAAGTTATACCAAAATAGATGTACTGTCACATACACAATTACATCTCCACTATAATGCGAAAACATTCCTTGTTAAGACCCTTCTCGAATCTGTTTGCCTTCAAGGAAATACTATGGAAAAAACTCAGCAGTCTATGCCTAGCTACAAACCTCTTATACTTTAAGCCCGGTCAGATTTAAAGCACTCTGGGAATCAGCTCTTAATACATTTCATGATGAACAATGGCAACATGCTTGTATCTTTGCACTCAAATGCTCCATTAGCTCCTGTTTTCAGGAACTTTCATATAAACTACTATCATATTGGTATATAACTCCTGATAAGTTGAAACAATGGTTCCCACAGTCCTCTGATTTGTGTTGGCATTGTAATCAAGAGGTGGCTTCTCTGGTGCACATTTGGTGGAAATGCCCTCTAATAACCCCATTTTGGCAGAAACTTTGTGCATAGATAATAAGTATTACTGACACTAATATTAAATTGACACCAGCCTGTTGCTTACTTCATATTTCTGACTGCTCTATGAAAAAATTAAAAAAACAAGATACCAATTGATAGCATCTAAAGTCCTAATACCACGATATTGGAAATCCACCTGCATTCCATCAATTAAACAATGAATTAATACACTTCAGGAACTTTACAAGTCAGTAGTAATCTAATCCATATGCTTTACCTTAACACATTGCCCAAACATTAGTCAAACTAGCTATCATTTCTACAGTCATGTCTATTCCAATACTGCCCTTTATGAGCAAAAGTTAAATACAGCTTGTATAAAGAAACCAAAAATAAACCAAATCTTTTTTAAGAAAAAAATATATAGGGACTTATTGATCAGTTTCTTGGCAAATTTGACCAGCCACATCTGAGGTCTGTAGTTGCACTTAATTATTTTCAAAATTGGTTTAGGAGAGCGAAATGTCCAAGCTAAATATGGGCTTCCTTACAACCTTACAAAATTAAACTCAAAAACTGTTCTAGTTATGCAACTTAGATATCTGTCATTACCTTTATGAGTCTTCATGCACAGTACCTCATCTTTTCTAAATACCAAATTCAACTTGGCAACAATGCCTATTATGAAAAGGTCATCAGTTTTCAGTAGTGTGGCCACACAAAACTACTAAGATCTTTTATCTGATTGGTGGCACTGGCTTAAACCAGGCTATCATTCAGTTCATACAATATTATATTATTAAAAGCTCCAAAAATTCTGAGTTTTATCTAAACATCTCTAGTTTCGCTGCCGATAATAGAAACCATGAAGTGCTCCAAATATAAATCCTATACATTATCATGTTTTTGTACATTTCAATATAAAATTGGTAGCAACAGCTAATGGATCAATAGAGAAATGTAATAAGATACGGTTACCATGGGTTGTTTTCAGAAATTCACCAGACTTCGCTCAGGTTACAACTTAGAGATACAATCAATTAGATAAGTCTGGACCCTTAAGTCTTCATTTATGAATTTACACTAAATCAGTTATTGTTACATTTATTATTTTATTATTTTAACTCAGATCTTTCTTTTCTCTTTTTTTTATTTCTTAAATGGTTCATAGTAATATATTTTCATATTATTATTATTCATATTAATATACTTTGATTACTAAATGTTAATTTGGTTTTAAATTATTATAACAATGTTGTTTATGTACAATCCGATGTATACATGTTGTAAAATGTTTGCGATCGTATTTAAAATACAAAACCTCATGTATGTTTAATATGTTTCAAAAAAATGTATGGTACTCTAAAATACATTTAAATTGCAGAATTGCATTGTCTGCATCCTTTTATTTGCTTTGAATTCATCCTTAGTAACATTTTAAATCTCTAAGCCAATAATTATTTGATTTATTAAAATATCTCAAAATAAAAATCGGTCTACTCTAATAGATTTGTTGGATTATTTTCTTAAACTACACTGGGTGAAGGAATGAAAGAATCTGGCTAGTTGCCTTGAGCAAGACAATAGTAATAATAAGTATTGTATTTATTGATACCTATTAATGTGTAATACAAATCAGGGGGCTCATGCATAAAGTATTTGAAGGAAAAATTGTGATTGTCATTCAACAAACAAATAAACTGTCATTTATAGCTCAAACACAGCATAGGAATTTTTTTTATTTTTTTTTTTTTTAACTTATCTTCCTTTAGATTTATATATAAGGCCCAGCAGTTCCTAACCCCTCTATACCTGACCTATATTATAGTAATATTATTTTAGCAAATGCTGTATGACAGGAAGAGGGCTCATTTACACATGGGGCTGCCAGAGGAATTTGACAGGCAGCAAGGAGGTAAAATGTTGCCTCCTCACCTCCTGTTTTAACCCCTAAATGCTGCACGATGACGTTGCAACTGCATATGGTTGTGAGCCAGTTGAGGCACAGTAAAACCACAGCTTAACCTTGTGTTTTTTTCCACTCCACAACTACAAGTGTATACGAGCCCTAAGAGGGGAATTTACCCAATTACTATCTGTTTTCCCCAACTACTATCTCCATGACTGAAAGTAACAGAGACTCTCCCCTATGGGACACAGAAAACAAAAATAAACTAAAAATGTATTTTAACCCTTCTTTACTCTATCCACAAATGAAAAAAATGTGCATACATATGCTTTAAAAGAGAAACTGTAATGGTTTTGATATTACACTAACTTAACTTGTCTTAACTCTGCCTGTTTATGCAAATTTATTTGTTATCATTATTATCTCCTTTATCTAGCAGTACATGCTGTAGGGACTGATAAGTAGCAAAGGCAAAATAAAAAAAAAAGCAACACTGGAGCCTGCATATTTAAAGCTGAAGTTTAGATATACATATTTTTGAATGATTACATTGATCTAAGAATGAATGGGTAAAAACAGGGAAAATCAACACTTGATTGAATTAGAAGTGAAGTGAAAATTCCCAGGCTCACCCCTATTGAGAGGTGGGGGATCCTGTAGTTCAATAAGGAGGGGAGGACTTGGATATAAAATAAATATACCAAGAGAGAGTAATTCCAAAAGGAACCACTCGGGCTTTCACACTGGAGTGAGAGGAGAGGGACTTTACAGGTGCTTTGCATGTTCTATTTCTAGCATAATGGCGTCTGTAAAGCGCCTCAGTGTGAAAGGGTCTAACTCATTAAATATTAGGTACAAGGTGTGCATGTGTGAGGTTTTTTTATGCAGTACAAAATTTATACAAGTGGTAGGTGCTCTTTGTTTTACTTATATAGCTGAACTACAGCCAAGTGCAGTTCAAATGCATATATCTTGTCAGGATTACCTAACAAAGGATTTTTATTTTTGTTACATACATGAGATTTACACACCTTTCTCAGACAGTAAAGCCAGGTTGGTACTTTTCTCTGCTATAGTTAAGTCATAAAGATATGTCATGTTGCTGCCCCCATCCTGTGACTGGGCAGTGAAGGAACAGCAGAAGTTCATCATCTGTGCACTGTGAGGAAAATTTACATTTTAGATCTGGAATAGCCAGAATCTGGAGCAGTTGTGCATGCCAACCAATCAGCTCCCATCTTCCATTTTCAAAGCTTCACTGAACAAGCTGAAGATAGAGAGGAATGCTCCAGTTTTGAAAAAATGTCCCCTCTGTACTCAACTGCTATTGGCACCTACCTTGTCAGCATCCTTGGTTCTTTTTACTGTCTCTCCTTCTCCCAGTTTGAATGTTGGGGTATAGGGGATTACAAGATGCTTACACCAAGTCAAATATTTGTACTAGTTGCATTTAAAATGTTATGCATTGCATTTCTGTAATGAATTTATAACTATATTGTTTGGTCCAAACATATTTTTTCCAACACGGTGAACCACAATGGATGGTAATCCACCAAACAACCTAAAAATCACTCATATATCTGGTATAAGTCCTAACATCCCTTTCTACATAAGATAATTCAACTAGCAACAAAGATGTGAACTTTTTAGGCACTATAGTTGTTCACTACACATATATACAATCAAAAAACATTTTATTTATACAAAATAATTTACATAGTTAGTCTGGTTGAAAAAAAGACACTTAGTTCAACCCTAAAAAAGAAAATACAAAGAAAAAAAAGAAAATACTAAAAAATATATATATCTTACAACCTATACACAATCCTATACCCACAGTTGATCCAGCGGAATGCAACAAATCCTAACAAATCATGATTCAATTTACTCTGGCAGGGGAAAAAAATATTTCTGATCCCCCAGAGGCAATCGAATATTATACAATTTTCTTTTTCAATTTCATTTAGATCTACCTTCAACTGTATAGTGCAAAGGCCTGCCTGACTGCATAGAAATTGAAAGTGTTTAGATTTACCAAAACCATATAATATGAGCTCAAACCTAAAGGAAGATTTTACAAGAAAATTGTATGGCCAGCCTAAATCTTAGTATCCAGTTACTGTATTTCATGTACATTTAGGAAAGAATCTAGGCCTTCTGTAAAGCAATCTACTGAGCTGTCCAGATCCAGCTCTTGAGGGTCTCTATTCCACATTTTCACAGTTCTCACTGTGAAGAAACCTGTACGTATTTGGAGATTAAATCTATTTTCCTCTAGATGTAAAGAGTGCCTCTTGTACTCTTTGAAACCTTCAAGTGAATAACTTAAAAAGGAAGTAAACCCTGGTGGGTTTTACTTCCTCTTTATTTCCCTGCAAAGGTAAAACATAATGGGCTACTATGTATCACTTACCTGAAACTGAAGCCTGCTATGTCACTGCTGTCTCCACTAGCAACGAGAATCCATCTTCACCCCTCTTCCTTCTGGGACTGCAAACTCTGGCTCTGTGACTGGCCGGAGTCACGTGATGTCACTTCTGCACATGCACGCGGGAGCCGCCAGTCACCGCATGACCCCTATTAGAAACGGCATGATGTGCCCTTTCTAAAGTGTGCATGCACCATAGACATTGGCGCTCAGCTTTTTTGTAAATATCTCCTAAACTGTGGAGGTTTAGGATGTATTTCTAGCACCTACAGGTAAGCTTGAATATAGGCTTACCTGTAGGTAAAAGTGGTTGTACAGGGTGTACAATCAATTTAACACCAATTTCACTATATGGACCACTTATATATTTATACATGTTGATCATACCCCCCCTTAATCTCCTCTTGAATGATAATAAATTCAGTTCCTCTAATCCTTCCTCATAGCTGAGATCCCCATGCCTCTTATCATTTTGGTTGCCCTTCTCTGCACTTTCCAGTTCCCATTATCCTTATTTGTAAACTGGTGCCCAAAACTGAACTGCATATTCCAGATAAGGTCTTACTAATGATTTGTACAGGGGCAAAATGATATCTCTCTGGAGTCCAGTGGCAGTTGCTGTTTTTTTTGGGGGGCGGCAAACATTGAACCCACAGCCACCACCCCAGGGATCGGTCGGCCATTTGCACCCCCCTATCGGTCGGTCGGCCCTGCACTTACCCCATCAAGAGGACAGTGCTTCCCTCCGTGCGATGGGCAGTGGCTTCTCATGCATCTCCTCCCTCCTCCTCCTAGGTGGCCAATAGGATCGCCTGTCCTTTCAGCCAATCGGGTGACAGGTCACAGGACCCATTTCCTGATTCTCCACCCGGTAAATCAGTGTGATAACAGTGAATACTCATTCGCTACTGTCACACAGCTGGGTGGGTCCAGGGCACAGTGCTCTGTGCCCTGAGCCCACCCTTTTATGAAGCCAATTAGATCCTCTGACTCTAATCACATGCTTAAAATAGAAAAAAATCCCATTGGAATCCATGCATCTGGTGCCCTGCATGTAGATTAGGGGACCAGATGCATGGCTAGGGGGGTGCAGTGTCCGTGCACCCCTATTGGATGGGCCACCTCTGCTGGAGTCCATACCTCTCTTAATATAAGAAAAGATTTTGCTTGCTTTGGGAACGGTAACTTGGCATTGCATGCTTTTATTAAGCTTATGATCTACCAAAACACCCAGATCCCTCTCTGCCATTGATTCCCCCAGTTGTACTCCTCCTAGTATGTAAGATGCATGCATATTCTTAGCCATTAAAATATAATAAAATAGGCTGAAATTGTCAGCACATCACAAATGAAGTTAAGCCCATTAGCCCAAAATCACATATGGCTAGATCATCAATTTGTTCAGTATTATTGTAACAACATGTGTGGGAGTTGTCAACATGTTTCTGTCAGAAACCATGAAATCAGGCTGAGACAGAAGTACAGTTAAATCACACTTGTTTAATAATAAAAGTAAAAATAACAAATGTAGTCAAAACATAGCCAAAGTTCAGTAACCGGAGAGTCAGTCAAGCCAGAAGTCAGGGACCAATGTAGTGGAACAGCAAGCAGGATCTGGAGTCAGAAGGGATGTCAGCAAAGCAAATCTTGAACAGGATCGCAGGAGATAGTTTCTGTGATGTGACCAAGGCAAAGGCAGAGCTTCTCTGGACTAGATGGCTTAAGTAGGCAGGACTGACAATCAGGATATCAACAACAGCTGAGTAACTGTGGAGAGATAGGAGCTGGTAATTAGCCGACAGCTGAGCGGCCAGCTCAGAGAATTAAGGGCTGAGCCCAGCCCTGGCATTTTCAAACTCTTCATCATAGAAAGGAGCACATTCTTATCTATAGGAGACAAGTAATAAAAGAGTTAAATCCTCATACACCAAGTATTGGCATTGTTGCTCATGGCAATGTGAAACCACTTACAGATATGTGAAAAAGGTATCATCAAGGAAGGACAGAGTGACCCACAAGGACCAAGGGGCGTTATATAAAACAATGAGCCAATACAAGTTTAAGTTATCCCAGAAATTAAAAACATCAAGGTAAATATAGCTAGAATATAAAGATAGGATAACATAGCATAACATACCCATGTATTGGCTCATTGCATTATATGATGTCCCTAGGTCCTTATGGCTGTCCTTCCTTGGGCTGAGAGTGGCTTTCCTGGGTTCCAAGATTAGGATTATTTTATTAGCTAACAAATTGTACTGTTTCCGCATATCTGTGGTTCCACATTGCCATGAGTAACAATGTTGATAATTGATGCATGAGAACTTAATTCTTTTTTTTTTATACATGCGACTTATAGATAAGAATGTGCTCCTTCCCCTGAGGAAGAGTTTGAAACATGTTAGGAACTGATACACATGCTGTCACAATAATACTGAATATGTTGATGATCTAGAAATGTGTCCTGTATGAGCTATGGTGGGTTAATTCCTTTATGATGTATTGAAAATGTCAGCCTGTTGTTTTATTATGTTTTAATGATTTTGTACAGACAAAATATTTTTGATTTGATATATTTGTTGAACTACTGTAGTGCCTAAAAATGGTTGTTTCTAAAAAAGGTTGTCTCTATTGTTAATTGCATTACACAATGGATGGTAGTGTGTTACTATGCGTTGTAGTGATTGCAACATATGTGTGTCAGTAGTGTGTGAGTAGAGTGGGCCGAATGGAAAATAAAGGCATCTAGAAAAAAACAACACAAGCACGAATGATATGTGTGAATGCACCCTATATCTCCATCATTTGGCCACAGATGCACTTTAAGCCTGGGAAAATAAATATACAAAGAGGTGGATGGAGGGACCTAATTGCAAGGACTACAATGTGGCTTTTTTTCTTTAACTAGTTCTCTTACTGAATGTGTGATAATATTGATCACTGACATCTTCAAAATACTACAGATCTCTCGAGTCTATCTCACACATTACAAATAGCCAGGTAGAAGTAGAGGTTAAGCCGAAGGTTAAACCCCGCTCCATTCAACAGATTCATTGTTTTAAGCATGTGGTGCGGCATACAAAACAAGTACGCCGTTTGGGCTTCTGTTGCAGCACAGATTCAGAAAAGGTTCTGGAACATTCTGCGCTTGTGTTTTATTTACAGTGATCAAGTAAATTTACATGATGAAAACACATTACTTAACATAAACGTGTCACGTTATGAATTGAATTGTGGCAGGAGTATTCAGGAAGAAATTGTGCCAGTGATGACACGGCTGAATAGGCTGTGAAGCTGGCACGGGAGACATGAAATCCTGCCACACATCCAGATGATGTTTAGAGAATCAAGCAGCATATTCAAATTGCATACAAGAAAACAGTGTCAGTGACATCTATAATAAAACAGTATTGAAATATTACAATTCTTCTACTGAAGAAAAGATTGATTCATCAAAACACTACACAGAGCTTTCAAAATGCTCACAAGTCAATATTTTCTTTCAAAATAATGACTTGTCCTCTAAGTTTGCAGCGTGTGTAATTTTTTCATTAGGGTTTTGGAAAGTAATGACACTGATAGATGATAGTGCCTGCTAATGTTCGCTTGTGAGACAAGCATATGTTCCTTGAGACGAAAATAAAAGCTCTAAAGTAAATGATAATGATTTAATTTTTATGCAGAGGGAGACTATAAGCAGTTCTCTTATGAAAAGAAGAGACACTAGTATGCAATGCTTATTACACGCCATGGTTTTATTTATTGTCCTCTCTGTGAAGTATCAAAGTGCCGGTGACTTTTCATGCTTTGTGAGAAGGCATAATAACGCTACTGACCTGCGATATTAGCACTGTATAATTTGGCTTATATGTGCCACAAATGTAAATAATATATGTAAAGTATATGTTATTAATGCCATATAGAATTATATAGCCCACTTAGTGAAATAATTTTTTATATAACTTCAATATTCATTGCTTTAACATGCTTATAGTATACAGTAGTATGCTATGCTAGTCCGTAGCCCCACCAAAATTTTGGCTTTGATTTAACTACATAGGAAAATTTCTCCTGTTGTGCATCTACTGCCTGCTTTCTAAATATATATATATATATATATATATATATATATATATATATATATATATATATATATACACGCACACGCACACAGTGGGGTTGATTTACTAAAGGCAAATCCACTCTGCACTACAAGCCCACCGCAAGTACACTTGAAAATGCAGTCGCTGTAAATCTGAGGGGAAGATCTGAAATCAGGGGTAGCTCTGCTGATTTTATCATTCAATCATGTAGAAGCAAAAATGCTATTTTTGATTTGCCTTGCATGTCCCCCTCAGATCTACTGCGACTGCACTTTCAAGTGCCCTTGCAGTGCACTTGTAGTGCAAAGTAGATTTGCCTTTAGTAAATAAACCCCAGCATCTCACAAAAGTCAGTAGTGGATTCCTTAATATAGTGCCTGTGCAAATGAATGCAATAAAAAACTGCAAAGATGCAAATCAAGTGCAAAATGTGCAAATAACAATGTGCAAGTTGTGCAAAAAAAATCTGAATAATTATTACAACCTAATATGCTGTAGCTACAAAATACTGCTATGGTGACTGGAAAATGAAGCAAAAATGCACAGTCTCATATGCTAATCCTAAAACACAGATTAGTTCCAATCCAATGCTACGGGCCTCCTGTGCAGAGGACCACAATTCTAAATCAAAGTGTCCAATGTGATAATAGATAAAACGCATAAATCATAAAAACAGTGTCAGTGTACTGAAAGATATGTATATATGCTCCTGTGCAATGACCGCAAGTGAACCGATGTTCTACTGCGTTGATGGTGTATTTCACTGGGCTCAGCATATACATAAGCCATGCTGGTGCACTACAAATTCAGAACTGTTTATTCAGTGTTTTTTAAAAGGTGCCCCATAGGAAACTCACTCACCGCAATTATTTACCCCACATGGAGGTACTTCACCTTCATAGTATTTGCCACTGTGTAGCACACGGGAAAGCCTGTCGTCCTGTATCAGCTGTTTGCTTCCGTGTTTGCAGTGTAAGTGATCTCCTTGTAGCTAGCCTCTTATTGCTCCCACATGGAGAGAAGGAAAGAGCTCAATAGTGCATTACTGTAAAACTAGGTGTTTTTATTCATATAGAAAAAAGGGTAAATCAGTTTAAAGTCAGGAAGCCAGAATGATCTGCGATCCACGTCCCGAAAACCGGAAGTGATGCAATGATGCTGTTAGCCCCGCTGTTAGGCCATATATCTTTTTATGTAACGACACTGAAGAAATGACACTTTGCTACAATGTAAAGTAGTGAGTTGCATCTTGTATAACAGTGTAAATTTGTTGTCCCCTCAAAATAATTCAACAGACAACCACTAATGTCTCAACTGCTGGCAACAAAAGTGAGTACACCCCTAGGTGAAAATGTCCAAATTGGGATCAATTAGCCATTTTCCCTCCCCAGTGTCATATGAGTCGTTAGTGTTACAATGTCTCAGGTGTGAATGGGGAGAAGGTGTGTTAAATTTGGTGTTATCTATCGCTCTCACTCTCTCATACTGGTCCTTGGAAGTTCAACATGACACCTCATAGCAAAGAACTCTCTGAAAAATCTGAAAAAAATAATTTTTGCTCTACATAAAGACAACCTAGGCTATAGGAAGATTGCCAATACCCTAAAAATTGAGCTGCAGAATGGTGGCCAAGACCATACAACTGTTTAACAGGACATGTTCCACTCAGAACAGGCCTCGTCATGGTCAACCAAAGGAGTAGAGTGCACGTGCTCAGTGTCGTATCCAGAGGTTGCCTTTGGGAAATAGACATATGAGTGCTGTCAGTATTGCTGCAGAGGTTGAAGGGGTGGGAGGTCAGCCTGTCAGTGATTAGACCATACGCCGCACACAGCATCAAATTAGTCTGAATGGCTGTCTTCCCAGAAGGAAGTCTCTTCTAAAGATGATGCACAAGAAAGCCCGCAAACAATTTGCTGAAGACAAGCAGATTAAGCACCTGGATAACTGTAACCATGTCCTGTGGTCTGATGAGACCAAGATAAACTTATTTTGTTCAGATGGTGTCAAGCATGTGTGGCAGCAACCAGGTGAGGAGTACAAATACAAGTCTATCTTGCGTACAGTCAAGTATGGTG
Organism: Lithobates pipiens; assembly: GCF_037356315.1. NCBI lineage: Eukaryota > Metazoa > Chordata > Amphibia > Anura > Ranidae > Lithobates > Lithobates pipiens. Next base: position 196,833,004 of record NW_027507903.1, on the reverse strand, counting down.
GTGGGAGTGTCATGATCTGGGGCTGCATGATTCCTGCCGTCACTGGGGAGCTATAGTTCATTGAAATTCTAAAATTCCCTGCATTTTGGCCCCACCCCCTTCCGGCACCAACATATTTCGTCGGTCAGGTCTGACAGAACCCTGCGTCCCGCGAGCACTTGTTCTTCACAAAATCCATTGAAAGTAAAGATGGATTGTTGTAGCAGGAAAAGTCCCAGCATGCAATATGCAGGATTGCCCACCTGGACAACAGTAGACAAACAAACAGGCAAAAAGTGCCAGTATGCAGCAGCAAGAACAGACATACTCATAACTGTCACGCCTTGACCAGGAATCGATCCTGGGATCTTGGGTCAGTTCCCTACTGCCTGAGCCACTAGGCAACTTCCATCTGTATAGAGCCCTTGTTATTTCCTGCTACTTGATTGTGGACACAGGCTCCCCCCATTGACCAGCTGTAGGCAGTTACCTGATCTATCATTTTGTATTTCCAGTTGCTGACGTCTGCCTGTTTTTGCCTAAGATTTTTGGACTACTCCTTTGGATTTATACTGATTGTGGTTGCTGACTCTGCCTGTTCCTAATGTCTCTTTCTGGGATACCCCATGGATTGCTGCTTTGGTTAGCTGACTTCACTCTCTACTAACTGTGAGTTGCTTGTTTGGTGCTCCTTGATATAGCCTGTTTGCACCTTCTATAGTGGTCCCTTGATAATGGCTGCAGGATCTCAACTGTCCCTCCACCTGATACTGGGATAACAAGACTACCGTTCAGGAAACCGGAGTGACGGTTGGAATCTCATGGCAGACCTGACAATATACTAGGGTCTTTGTCGCTAACAATATCATCAGGTATATTGTGAAAACGGATACAATTTTCAATAAAGGATAGAGCCAAGCTTGGGGTAGAAGGTAGGGCAGGCATAGTATACAAGTGCAGGCGCAAGGACTAGAACATTAAATGACCCACATTAAATAAAGTGTATATAATGTATTGGTTAAAAACATTCTGATTTAGGCAATAACATAACAAGAGTTCATAGTCTTGTAATACGTTAAGACATGTACACAGCTGGAAAGAAATGTAAGCGCAGGACATACATGACAAGGTGGAAGTAACTACCAGACTGGAATAGGTTAAGTTAGGGCTGGTCAGATAAAAAGAACTTGCTCTTACCGGATTGGAGGAGTCACGGGGAGACGGGGAGGAGACATGTGATAATAGGGTGAGAGTGGAGCAGAGGCACATCAGTTGGAGGCAGAAACTGTGGTGGAACATCCCTCCCTCCTGCCCTAGTGGAAGTATTTGGATGTGGTGAAGAAGATAAAGTGGCAATTTGGTCCTTGATGATGGGTATATAACATGAGGTATTTGAGAAAACGGTGGGACCCATCTCAGGTGTAGAGTCCTCCCGGTTGGTCTGGTTCAGTCTAGACTAATGGGTAGTAAGGTGGTAGGGGTCTGTGGTCAGTTAGCGAGTCCTCGAGGCAGTATTTGTTGGCTGGGGACAGATCCTAACTTAGAGGTACCACAGATTCCAAAGTTGGGAAGATGGGGTCATCAAGGAGAGATGACGTCGCTGGAAAGTGCTGCGTTTCCTGAGCGTACAGGCTGTGAGTGACGTGACAGCCACACTCCTTCTTCAAGCTAACGTATAAGACTTGGAAACCACAATATAAAGTGTACAAAGGGGAGGATAGGAGAGGGGAAGGGAAGGGCCAGTATGAAGGCTGCATAGTGATCGGCAGCACACTGAGTCAAATGGCTGAATTGTAGTCCAGAACCATGTAATGGCAAGTGATGACAGATATAAATTACATTAAGGGGTAGATAAACAAATGACTCTCACATGATTGAATACAAGCATTAATATTAAAGCGGGATTCCACCCTAAAGTGGAACCTCCGCTGATCGGAACCCCCCCCCCTCCGGTGTCACAATTGACACCTTTCAGGGGGGAGGGGGGTGGAGATACCTGTCAAAGACAGGTATTTTCACCCACTTCCGGGCATAGACTCCCACGGGAGTCTACGCCATTTCCTGCCCTGCCGCGCTGTCTGCTGGGACACACACGGGTCCCAGTGACAGCGCGGAGATCTCCCATTGCGCGGCGCGGCTCGCGCATGCGCAGTAGGGAACCGGGAAGTGAAGCCGATTCGCTTTACTTCCTGATTCCCTCACCTCGAATGGCGGCGGCAGCAGCCGAGGCCCGAGCGGTCGATCGGCCTCAGCTGCCGGCATTGCTGGAACCCGGGACAGGTGAGTGTCCATTTATTAAAAGTCAGCAGCTGTAGTATTTATAGCTGCTGGCTTTTAATATTTTTTTTTGGGCGGAATCCCTCTTTAAATGGCTAAATAAATTAGAAAAAACAATGGTGTACACTCACAGACATGAGTTATAAACAAACAGCAGCAATAATAAACAAACACCCCCACATAAAGGGTAATGATGAGAAATCGATTAAAAGTAAAAAAAAATAAGAAAAACATGCTAATAATACACAATTATTAAAAAAATAAATATATATATATATATATATATATATATATATATATATATATATATATAAAGCCTGTATTAATAATAAAATCAAAATATCTATTATATCTATACTCTCTCTCTCTCTCTCTATCTATATATATATGTGTGTATATATATATATATATATATATATATATATATATATATATATATATATATATATATATATATATATATTCCTCGACTCCCCACCCCCCTATTAATTAATATTCCCTTCCTAGTTTATTTTTCCTGCCATAGCAGTCTTTTCATCCAAATTTTATATAATATTGTGTGATTAGTCCCATGTTTTCCTTCATGTAGTCATATGTATACATACATATATGTATATATACGTATGCATTTGTCCATCTATTCTGGCCAATTCAATTGCATTATTGTTACTTGCCCCCCCCCCCCCCCATGTATTGCTGTATGAGTATTAGATTCAGCAATAATAAATAAGTCCCCCCTCCTTCATTTCCCCCCCCCCCCTTATATCATCATAATCTATGAATCTAATTCTATCACTAGATTAATACTTAATACCGACTCTGTGCATACATATGTATATATATATATATATATATATATATATATATATATATATATATATTTGCCAATAATTTGCTGTATCGGAGACAAACAAGTATAAGAAGAGCCGGGGGACCAGGGTTAGGGAGAGTTTCAAATTGAGTGTAATTGCACCAAAGTTACAGTCAAACTTTATAGTAAATCAGGTCACTTCTCTTGCTATCCCATTTAGCTATACCTAATCAAATTGGCTGTTACAAACTCTTTATTATTATGTCTTTCATGTCAAAAATCTCTAGCAGTCCCTGGCTATTAAACCGCAAACTAGAATTCAGACATTGGAAAGTAAAGTGGATTATTTTGCACAGGCTTCCTACATAAAATGCCTTTTACACATTGGTTGAGACTATTTTGTTCTATTAACTAAAGTCAGCCAACACAGAAAAAAAGAAATAATTGAAGTCAATAGTGAAAGGAGAAATTAAGGAAGGTAAAATTAGTCAAATGGATTTTTACACAGAGATTTCACAGCTGCTGTCTAGGAATGGCTAGATAACTGTGATATGATGGAGGGAACAATAAAGAGCCTTTATGCATTCATACTGTTTGATGGGATAGAAAGAGGAGTGGCTTTCTTTAATTGGATTTTAAATTACACATTTTAAAACATCATAACAAAATAATATGAATAAAGTTGGTGACTAGTGGTAATATAAGTGATAGTAGAACAAATTATTATTATTTAGCACTTCTCAAGCCTAAAACTGATCTGCCATCTGCTCCTGTGTCTAAATGGACATAGCATATTTTTAAATGATATAATCTATAACTAATGTTATATAACTAGTGTTCTAATAGAACACTGCCAAGAAGCAAATTCTTCAGATATACGTCATCTTTTTTTCTCAATGCATCATAAGAAATGTAGTTGTAGAAATGCTCTTCAAATACTCTTTTACCTGAACTATTTGAGAAGCTCAGATCAGAAACAACCCATTACATTTAATGGAGAAATGTTACCTTTGAAGTTAATGGGTAAAGAGGTGTAGTTGAAGTCAATGTAGTAGTGTTCTTCCCATAATGTAAAAGGAAAATGCTTTACCCAATGATTTCCGGGTAATGTTTTTAGCACATTAGAAGTAACAAACAAAAGTACAAACATAGGCATAGGGGAAGGAATGTTATTATTGTAAGTACTTTAAATGGTAATAATTTCACCACTTATAAAATCAAAATAATGCAATATTTTATAAGTGGTAGAGTAAGTGGATCAGAAAAGAGTGTTCCCTCTTCTTGCTCTTGTTCTTTTGCAGAAACAGTAAAGTGTCGTTATGTGTTTTCAAGCAGTAATAATTAAGTAAAAACCCAAAGCATACATGAAACACAGATGAGTATATTTAGTGAAGTTGTACAAGCAGCAATATTGATGTGCAAAGTGCAATAATCCTCAGCAACTAATAATATGCTTTTTTTTTATTTCATGAATTTAGTGAGAAAAAAAATAAATTAAATATGATTGCTGCCTATGCAGACCCAATGCATGTAGTTATTTCACAGTGAAAAGTTATGTTTTAAGCAATATGTATTAGAGAATGCAAAGTTCAGGTGAATCGAGAAAAAGCCAAAAAAAAAAAAAACCTGGCACACATTCAAAACAGAAATAGACCTTGATTCTTAGATAAGCTAACAGGCCAGTGTCTTCATTTTGCAAATGCACTCGAAAAGTGACCAGTTCATTTGTCTTTAGTAAATCAAATTATTGAATTCCTTCCCAAACACCCCAACATAACAGGAAAGAGAGTTTCCATTCTGATATATGTACCTATTTTGTACAAGATACTGGATACTGAGCATGTTTTTGGTCATACAAAAGGCACCAATAATGTGCAAAATATTGGAACTCTATGAAAGATTAAGACATAGAACATTGAGCAGAGTCCCAACATTTGATTAAATTAAATGTATTGTTGGTAAGAATAATATTTAATAATAATATAATATTTAATTGAAAGAAACCAGCAGGATAACTTCTCCCTCTCCACATGTAGACAGGTATTGTAGAGAGAAGGAAGGGGAAATATACTGTATATTTCTGTACTGTATTTATTTCCTAGTTACCACCTCCATTACAGGAGTGTTGAGGTATTAGACCAGGAGAGACATTTTTCAAACTTTAACAGAAGCAAAGTGTATCAATCAGGTTTCATCTTTCAATTTCTGATCTTCAGTAGGAACAGACTGCCTGCTCTGATCATTACCTTTCTTAGCGACATTTCAGAATTAAGCCCAATGTATTATAGGATAAACTCTAGCATAGTACCACTTTGTAAAACCATTCAGCCTTGTTCTACATTGACTATAAAAGCTAATAAACATTTAGTCTTATCAAGTGAATTATGTATATAATTTGGGGTAAATACATAAAGAGTACCTTGCCATTGTTTAGGATTCCCTGGCACCTGCTCACCAAAATTGTTGGTATTTGTGACAGATTCATGTACCGGAATGTATCAGGAATAGGCAATTGAATCTTTCTTAAGAAGTGATAACACAGAGGCTGGAGTGTCTGTACTAGAAACTCTGCCCTCAAGACATCTCAGCATTAATGAGCTCCCTCCATGGCAACTGCACTCAACTTACAGACAGGAGCATGGCCAAGGTATTTTTGTACTGGGGTGTTAGAGCCTGATGGGAAACTGAAAGACTAACTCCCCAACAGGAGCCTGATGGTAAGGTTGAGCCTGATGGGGAACTCTAAGACTAGTTCCCCATGAGGACTGCCTCTCATCTGAGTCATCGTTGCCTAAATCTGGCTATTGCCAGATTTGGGCAATTATGTAATTTGGGTAATGATGTAAATGTCCTGCTTATAGCCAGAGAATTTTTTGCCTGGCAGCTGAATGGGGCCAGGGATAAGTCATGGGTTTCCAGGAAGCCAGCAGCTGTCCATTATCCTAGGAACCACAAGCCTATTGCAGGAAACGGTCACATTCATGACAGTTTCCCAGCACATATGACCAACTTTGAGCACTAGTGTTTCTCTGTATGCATCTCACAGTTGGTCCTAATGAATGTCAGTTTCCTAATATACGACCTTGTAGTTTTAAAGAAACCTACTAGCAAAATGTTGTAGATGCTCTGTAGGAGTTGTAAACCTAAATGACTGATATTGGAGAGGCTATGCAATTGTTGAGTGCTTTGCCTGTTGACGCTTTTTAGAACTGAGGCAAAAAGCTACTGCTTTAAAAATAAATAAATAAACAAACTACATCTTGACCATAGTTTGACAGAAAGCACCTTGAAGATTGTGAAGGTAACTGAAAGAAGGTTTTGTGCATGCTGGGAACAAAGTTGAGCTTTTATGCCTTCAGCTAAATATCGCACAACATCATAATGACACGTTGGCCTTTTCTGCAGCATTCTCCTATAACTCCAGCCTTGACTCTCTGGGCTCACAGGAATTTGCTTAAATTATACTTTGCATCATATAACCAGAAAAAAGGAGTGGAAGTTGGGAAATCTGGAAAGTATAACAGGTAGAGTTGATTTTTTTCAGTCTAAGCTGGGGCATCCATTTTTCTAATGTATGCCCAAGCAGGACTTTAAATCTAAAGTTCAGGCAAAATGTATTTTTCTTCTATGGCTGCAATCACAGACATGAGAAAGCCTGTGCATAGTGTACACTACAGGATCCAGCTGCCTGCATGACTTGGGACATACTTAGTTACAGGTAAGTGTTGTGACTGCAGCCATAGGTGAAAAGTATTTTTTGGCAGAATTTTTGCTTTAAGCAGTCAGCTATTGTGGGGTTTTGTTGTAATTAATTTAAATCGTGTTGCAGAGTCTGCTATCACTTTGACATTATAAAGTGTATTTCTGTTTAACAGTTTTAAAAAGAAGTCCACTGTGATTCAGTGATTTATGACAATAAAATATGAAAACGTTCCAGAAGACAAATGCTTTTAATAGGCACTACATTTAATATCCCACATTTAATACTTTTTTTTCTTTTTACTCATTTTGTATCTAAGCAACCATATATATTTTACATTTTTTATTGCTTGCCTTTTAAATTTTGACAGATAAAGCTTTATCTTGACAGTGCACCGGCATAATAATACAGTAGTATTTAAAGAAATTGTGTTTATAGTAATAGATTATAAATAAGTAATTGTGTTATTTCATGGAATTTTCCACTTCGAGACCATAATTGCTTTTAGCAATGCTAGTCATGGACATTAAAATAAACAATATGTTGAGTTTATCCAATAAACCAGTACATTTGTATCGAGAAAATATGTGTCATACTGTACAGTTGGTTTCAAATATGCTTTTATTTTGTGTTGTGAAAGGTTCTAAAATATATCTTTAAAAACTTATATCTGCTTACACTTTGGATAAAAATCCTCTCTTTATAAGCCCTTGCATAATATCTGAGTATCCTTTTAAAGAGTATTTGCCCTCTATGAAACATCTATGGAGGTTCTTTCAGGTCATGTTATACCACAGGTTTACATTAAAAACCTTATTAAGATCAACAGTAAAGGTTATCATGCTTCTAAACATGGAGTATAAATAATGCAGATGATAAAAGATGACCTGGAAAGCAGCCAACTAAACTGTGTTTTTAATTATGGTCAGTTTCTTAACAATATTAATGTGAGATGCTATTTAACAATCCATATCCATTTTCTATCAATCTCCCCTAACTTTAATAAAAAAAAAAAAAAAAACACTTTTTCTATATATCTGCCGCTACTTACGCAAATGCTTTGTATAAAGTAAATCCAATTTTTATTGTACATAAAACATCAGATTGCAACTACAGTGTTCCAATGAACCTGTTTTGATTCAATCATGCTGTGCAGTGTTAAGCTTTTGTATATGTACTATACAGCATTTTCCTCCTCTGATGATTTAGGATGCTCCATAAACTTTTATGAAATGTGTTTCAATACCTTTCTTTTAATGAAAAGGCAACTCTACAGGGGATTTCCTTCAAAAGCTGACAGAACTATATTCACCATGGCTTCATGGGGTCTGGAACAAGAAAAATGATATAAAGCATGATCTTTGCACACATTGGGTCAGAAAAGTATCTGGATAGTCTAGTGTTAAATTTCAATAATGAATTATTCATAAAACTTTGATAAAACATTTAGTCTGGCATTCAAGATTTGATCTGATTTTTACAGAATGTATCTCCGTTTTGTAGAATATATCAGAAAAAGTTATTTTTGACCAAAATAAATACTTTCAGCTTATGTTATATTAGGCAAGACTTATGGGCTGGGTTGGGTAACAACGAGAACAGACATTTTTTTCTACTAGAGAGAAACATAAGTAATGGCAATTATGTTACTGATTGGAGAAAAAAAAACAGACTTGTTTTATAACATAAGTTGTGAGCCAAATGGTAGCTGGATCTAGAATAAGATGTAATCTGGTGAAAAGGAACAGTAACCTTTGACCTTCTGCCTGATGTGCGTTTAAGGTTCAACAAGAAAAGAAAAAAAAAACAATGAAAGGATAACGAGTTTGGGAAGCCAAGTATGGACATCTGACAAGTCCAACATCTTCTGGATGACAAGCAATTATCTCTTCCGTGATACTCATCTTTTTTAGTGTCCTAACAAATTAGTTTTTCCCCCCAACTAGTTTACAATCAACCTAAAAGATCAGAGGTCCAAGTCTGCTAAAGTACTTATTCGGAAATTTATCAGACACCCTCAAAAAGAAATATTTTCAGATATTTTATTTTGTTTCAGTAAGCATGTGGACATAAAAAAGACGTTTATATTACATTGTATTGAATCGCATTCAGGATCAGGACCTCAGAATGGCAATGCAAAAGAGCTAATATTCTTTTGTAAATTAGCCATAAGGGAAAAAACATAATAGCTAAGGCCATGGTGGTTTAAAGGTTAACTTACTAGTTATTTTCCCGACTGTTCAGTCTAAACTAGAGCACTGTTGTTTGTATGTTCTCCCTAGTTTTCTGCCCCAATTCTACAGCATAAACAACGTTTAATTGGTATCTGTCAACGTCAAAATGAAATAAATACGCTGTTTTCTGTGTCTAAAGGTCTACGTTAAACTATTCACTTTATACTATTTTTATTAAGTAGCAGTTTGAAAGGTTTCATTTTCAGTTAAACTTTTTATGATTCATCCTATCTTCATCATTAGTGTTATACTACATCACCTATAAGAGGTCTATTACTCATGCCTAGAGCAGTGAATTTCAAAGCATGTGATCTCTAAGAGGGATTCGATGAAAATAAATGCGTATAATAGTTGGGGCTTTTTAGAACAAAATGAACCCTTGTGAAGGCATTTTATATGGAGTACCTGAATCATATTTCACTTCATTTTCACAACGCTTTGAACCCTGTCAGTCTGCCTTCTCTTTGTCACTGCTTCGGAGCTGAAAAATAGTCTAATTCTGTAAAATAAATACATAATCTATCAATGGCATGTCTTTTTGTGGACTTCCTTGGGTTTGAGTTATGATACATGGGGAATAACATAAATAATCCCTGCACACATCATCACACACTGAATGCGATTTGACCATGTGTGTCAGAGGGACTGTACAGCATGCTGTTTCTGAAATTGAAATATCAATTTAGGATTAGGTAGTAGATAGGCAAAACATTTACTGTGTCGCATGCCATCGTCTGCATTTCAACAGCGCTGAACACATTTCTGGTAAAGCAACAGTATAGCTAATTTCATTTTATAACCCACAGCCAAACACACAGCTATTATGCAACCAACAAAAGAAGATCTCACCTATAAACTCATGTTCAAATTGCAAGGCTTTTACACGACGATCAGCTTTGCTTACTTGCAGGAACATAAATGCAAAAAATATTACCAATATTTCTGTTTTAGACAGGAAACAATGAAAGCATCATAAAAAATCCAGTAGATGTGGGAGGGTGTTATTTTGCCATGTCTCTCGGTATTGAAGTCATTTATTCATGTTTCAGAAGGCAATTACTACAACCTTGGAAGTACACTATGTGTCTCTGCATACTGAAAATAAGAATTTTATGTGTTTTATCCCATCAAAGCTCCATTTCCCTTGGAGTAAATATTTGCTAAATAAACTGCACCTCATTGAATTCACAGTAACCCAGGGAATTCTGCTTTTATTTTATGCTACAAAATAAAGTGTTAGAGCTGATACTATATCTTCCACTGATTCTTTAATTATGTCACTGCAGGAAAACAATACAAGAAGCATCAAACGTTGATACATGCCCCTGAGAAAGGGCTTAGGAGTGTGCTCAGTGTGATTTAGAAAAAGAGTGTGACAGAAAATATGATTCATTCATGCTGCCAGTTGATGCCAGCTTCTGCAGGTTTTTCCTCTATTCCTCATTTTCTTAATATACTGCAAACTGATTTATAAATGTGTTAATGCTAGCAGAAAAAAATATTGCAGTCAGGATACAGACTGTCAGTAAATGTATGCAAAATCATACTGTATGTACAACTGCTATAGCATACCCCCAACTGTCCCAATTTCTACAAGACTGTCCCAGGATTTTCACACAGTCCCTGTATCTTGCACATCTGGGTTTATTTCCCACAACCAAGTGGTAAAGAACGTGGTCCAGCACCCAGTTTCAGCTCTCTGAAGAGCTGTTTGCTGGAGTTATCTCCTGCCAGACAGAGCCTGGCATATAAAAGGAGGGGGAGAAAGAGCAACAATATAACACACATAAACCTCTTCAGAGTAGGTGTTTTCTATCAATGCCACAACTGCTCTCGCCATTCCCTGCTGGACGCTATTGCTAGTCCACCTTTGCTGAGCTCTGTTGTCACTTTGCCAGGCGCTTTTGCTCTCCCCCACTTCTTCTGTGCACTTTTGTTCCTCCCTATACTAACCCTCCTGTGGGCACTATTATTATCACCCATCTCCCCACTGGATACTATTGTTCTCCTTCAGCACTATTATTTTCCTCCAACCGCTGTCAGGCATTATTTTCTGCTCACCCTCGCTGGGTGCTATTGTTTCCCCCACCACCCTCTCAGCTATGTTGCCCCCCCAAACACCCCATTTTACGCTGGTATTACTATTACGAAGTTTCCCCTACCACCTGCTCAGTGCAATTTTTCACGCAATCCCTGCTGAGCACCAGTCATCACCTTCTCCACACACACACAACCTTCTCTAAAAATAACATTTCTAAATGTTCCATATCACATAGCAGATTCTCACTTTTTGAGTTCAGATCCACTTTATGACTAAGGGGTCAATTTAAAATTAAAAACAAATGTGCATTTCTCAATATGTGGTTTGCCATTGGAGACCTATTCATAATGTGTAGGCCACAGTTTTAAGCCTGTAATACTTCACAGTGCACAGCAGAGAGAACTTTATACTGGTCATTGGAGGAGAACCAGTCACGTGAAATTTCAAGACATATCATTATGCTTCCTAAATGTTTGTTTTTGTTTTTTTTTTAAAGATGAATTCCAGGCATGGCATATTTTTACATAGTTGCATAGCTGGGCCAATGTAAAATGTATATATCATACCTGGCTGATGCCCGTGGAAACTGGAATGCACTGACGTAGCCATTGCTACTCCAGTGATCTCAACTTGTTTCTCGGTCCTATGCTGAGTGGTTAGCCTGATGCACTGTTAACACAGGAGATGTTAACAGTGCATCACACAGTACTTGGCGTGGGCACCTTTCAGAGAAGAATTTGCATTTTTTAAATTAATGCAAGGTGTTCCCTGATTGAATGGGATGGAGAGTATGACTTTACCTCCCCACTTTATCAAATCAGAGAACACTTTGCTTTCATTCAGACAATGCAATGCATTCTCTGAATGACGACTGTACCAAGTGGATGACCACCTGTATTCACAATGCATTAAGCTAGCTGATCAACACAGAACCTGGAGTAGCAGTGTCTACTTTGGTGATTTTTAGCCTCTAGGGAGATCGGCCAGGTATACTGTGTACTGTATGTATACAGTGCCTTGAAAAAGTATTCATACCCCTTGCAATTTTCCACATTTTGTTATATTACAACCAAAAACGTAAATGTATTTTATTGGGATTTGTATGTGACAGACCAACACAAAGTGGCACATAATTGTGAAGTAAAAATGTTTTTTTAAATTTTTTTTTTACAAATAAATATCTGAAAATTGTGGTGTGAATTTGTATTCAGCCCCCCTAAGTCAATACTTTGTAGAGCGTCTGTGAACAGCAATTTTCAAGCCTTGCCACAGAATTTCAATTGAATTTAGGTCTGGAGGACTTTGACATGGCCCTTGTAATATATGAATATGCTTTGATCTAAACCATTCCATTGTAGCACTGGCTGAATTTTTATAGTCGTTGTCCTGTTGGAAAGTGACCCTCTGCCCCAGTCTCAAGTCTTTTGCAGACTCTAATGCCGCATACACACAACTGGACTTTCCAGCAGACTAAAGCCCCGTACACACGAGAGGACTTATGTCCGACAGACTTCCGAAGGAGTTCTGCCGGAGTTCTGCCGGAGTTCCGACAGAGTTCTGACGGACTTTTCGACTGAGCGGACTTGGCCACACACAATCACACCAAACTGCAACGGATTCGAACGTGATGACGTACGACTGGACTCGAATAAGGAAGTTCATAGCCAGTAGCCAATAGCTGCCCTAGCGTCGGTTTTAGTCCGTCGGAATAGCATACACACGAGCGAATTTTTCGGTAGGAACTGGGTCCGACGGAGTTCCGTCGGAAAAATTTGAAGCATGTTCCATTTTCTAAAGTCCGTCAGACTTTTGCGAATCAAAAGTCCGTTGCAGCCCACACACGATCGAATAGTCTGACGGAATCATTCCATCGGACTTTGGATGTTGAAAAGTCCGCTCGTGTGTACGCGGCATTAGTCCGACTGACTTCCTGACAGACTTTCGGTGGAGTTATGACGGACTTTCCGAACGAGTGGACTTGCACACACACGAACAGACTTTCCAGCAGACTGGGTCTGATGGTCTTTCAGATGGACTTTTGATGGAGTTATGATGGACTTCCGAATGAACGGACTTCCCCACACATGGACTAAAGTCCGTTCACTTTGAACGTGACTCTAGGTATGATGGGACTAGAAAAGGAAGTCAATCTCGCCACTTTTATCGGAAAGACGCTTTGCGAGCCCCGTCACGGGGATGGTATGGATTATAAGGGGAACCCCCTACGCCATAAAAATGGTGTGGGGTCCACCCAAAATCCATACCAGACCCTTATCCGAGCACGCAGCCAGGCCGGCCAGGAAAGGGGGTGGGGACGAGCGAGCACCCTCTCTCCTGAACTGTACCAAGTGGCATGCCCTCATCATGGGGGTGGGTGCTTTGGGAAATGGTGCACCCTGCGGCCCCCCCACTCCAAAGCACCTTGTCCCCATGTTGATGAGGACAAGGGCCTCTTCCGACTACCCTGGCCGTTGGTTGTCGGGGTCTGTGGGCGGGGGGCTTATCGGAATCTGGGAGCCCCCGTTAATAAGGGGCCACCAGATCCTGGCCCACCACCCAATGTTGACACAATGCTCTCTGCCGCTGTAATGCTGTGTACACGGTGTGCAAAAACTTATATAGGCATGGGGCAGGGTCACTGGATGATTACAGTGGAAGAGAGCATTGTGTCAACATCAGAAAAAGAGAACAGGGAAGAGGACATAGGAAAAAACCGAGCCACCACTAGCAAAAGAGCAACAAAAGAGCAGAAGATAGCGGAGGAGCCCAGGAGAAGAATCGGAGAGCGGGAAAAGAGGGCGGAGAGCGGGAGAAGAACCAGGCATTTTTTTTCTTGCCAAATACCACCAAAGCTAGACATATTTTCCTTCTACCCATCTCAGAGCATTTGGTTTTCTTCCCAGGGACCACTGACTTTAGGGCAGGGGTCTCAAACTGGTGTCCCTCCAGCTGTTGCGAAACTACAAATCCCATCATTCCTCTGCCTGTAGGAGTCATGTTTGTAACTGTCAGCCTTGCAATGCCTCATGGGACTCATAGTTTCGCAACAGCTGGAGGGCTGCCAGTTTGAGACCCCTGCTCTAGGGCTATTCCCCTACCAAATACCCCCCCCCCCCCTGCAACACTGATCACATGCTTTTTTTTCTGAACAATTGACACTGGAACATTTTTCCTCGCATTAAACAGCAATGTATGATACATACTCCTTAATGATGTATATTGTGTTACCTAGACCAGGCTCCTGCACTTTGTTGTCTATTACATAGTCCTGGCAAAGGGGTTTATTTTCTCAACAGTTTGATTGTTGCCGTGTATTTTGTAACTAAAAAATACTTAAAGTGGTTGTAACCCAAAAAAACTATGCTCTTGTTCCTTTAAGGCATAATATATAGCACAGTGCTTTTGCAGTGTCAAATGGCCCTTTCCATGTTCAACAAAACCTAATTTGTACTGCCTGTTCCTGTGTTCCCTGTTTAACTACTTGCCGACTTGCCACTAGCATTATACTGTGGCAAGTCGGCACGATCCCGCAAACCGTCATCGCTGTATGTCGCTCCCTTTAAGTGGGATAGCAGGCGCACCCACTGCACTTCAGAGATGCTGATGCGTGTGACCAGCGGTCGCGATAACCGCCGGCCATGCGCGTTCAAGGGTACAAGAGCAAGAACAGGGGCCAACATACTGATTGCTGTATAGTTGTTAATGGTCCCAAAAATGTGTCAAAAGTGTCCAATCTGTCCGCCATAATGTCGCAGTCCCACTAAAAACCACCATTATTAGTAAAAAAAATTATAATAAAAATGACATAAATATTTCCCCTGTTTTGTAGACACTATAACTTTTACGCAAACCACAATATACACTTATTGTGATTTTTATTACCAGAAATATGTAGAATACATATCAGCTTAAACTGAGGAAAACATAGCTTTTAAAAAAAAAAAATTGAGGGATATTTATAGCAAAAAGAACAAAATACTGTGTTTTTTTTTCAAAATTTATGCTTTTTTTGTTTATAGCGCAAAAAAATAAAAACCGCAGAGATGATCAAAGGCCACCAAAAGAAAGCTCTATTTGTGGGGAGATAAAGGGCATCAATTTTGTTTGGGTACAGCACTGCACGACCACGCAATTGTTAGTTAAAGTGACACAGTGCCGTAGAGCAAAAAATGGCCTGGTCATTGAGCAGCTAAATCTTCCGGGGCTGAAGTGGTCAAACTGACCACACTAAGCATGGCTGCTGATCCATGATAGCATGGTCAGATTACTTGCTTTCATCATCCTGCTCTCTCCTCTGTGTCTTTGCATCTTCCTCTCTCCCCATTCCTCTCTCCCTGTAACTTCCGTAGTCTGTGTTGAGCCGATCTCCCCCTACCCCTTCCATCTCCTCTTACCTTGATTAAGCAATGCTCTTCCCCTGCAGCTGCTCCCCCTTCCTCCCCCACTCTTTTTTTTTTCTTTTTAACATGTTCAGCACACAAGGTCAAAGTGTAGAGCTTCCTATGCTGATGTAATTACATACTTCAGAGAGGAATATCAGCCCATCCCACTGGAGTCCCTCTGCTTGGGAAAGAGAAAGAGAAAACAACATCACAGCACAGAAGCTGTGCTTAAAAAGCTATTTAACAATATAATACAAACAAAAAGCCAGTGCCATTACTATCGCCCTTAAAATAATGTCAGTTTAAAGCTTATGCCACATACACACGACCGGTTTTCCCGTTGGAATGAACTCTGAAGGTTTTTCCGACAGAGTTCCGATGGAGTTCTGCTGAAACTGTCTTGCCTACACACGATCACACCAAAGTCCAATCGATGACGTACAACACGTACGCCGCAACTAAAAAAAGGAAGTTCAATAGCCAGTAGCAAATAGCCTCCGTCTTGTACTTGCTTCAGAAAATGCCTCGTTTTTGGTCCGTCGGAACAGCAAACAGACAAATGGTTTTCCCGATAGGGATTGGTTCCATCGGAAATATTTAGAACATGTTCTATTTCTAGGTCCGTCAGCATTTTTGAAAAAAAAAGTCAGATGAAGCATACACACGATCGGAATATACGATGAAAAACTTCCGTCAGACTTTTTCTGTTGGACATTCCGCTCGTGTGTACGCGGCATTAGACTTTACATTAACTTTAAGGTAGGCTCAGACAAAGTGTTAGCTGTGTGTGTGTGTGTGTGTGTGTGTGTGTGTGTGTGTGTGTGTGTGTGTGTTTAGTATGAATGCAATATACTCTGACATTCTGTAACCCAAGCAGAATGTCTGTTTTTGTTTTTTAATTTCCATTATCCAGTACAAGTAGCAAAATGTATTGTGCCTTTTAAATAGGAATGAGTATAGTGATTTTGCAAAACTGTCACATAAATAGTACAGGCTATTGTTCAGCCCCATAGAAGCAACAAGCATGTAACCCGTGCAGCGTGGGAGCCCACTGCTAGTGGTTTTCTTTAGCCCAGAGGTGAGCATTAAATATGCAGATGTCACATTACAAAAATGCTTGGATCATTTTTAAAACCATAATGTCTAACCACACAGTGGTTTTTAAAGATCATAGCAGCATAACAAGGACTTACCAAAACAGTTTTTTCTATTAAGTATTTTGTGCAGCTACAAGCATTTATTTTTGATGCAGGAGAGTGTCGTATTCCACATGACATGTGTATGGAAGTTGTACAGAAGATGCTTGGTGCATAAATGTTTACTAGATGCTTACAGACATCAAGTGCTTTGTTCACACAAACAAAAAAATGGTGGCTTTGCATGCAAATACTACAAAATACAGTGTGGTCAATTGGCAACCTCCTCTATAGACAATTAGGCAAATGCACTAGCAGAATGGTGTAAGAGTCTTAGATCTACAAAAGTAAAGCTTTTTTTTTAAACAATCTGAAACAAACTTAAAAAAGGGTCCAGACTGCGTCACAGATATTGTTTTGGTAATTTAAAAAGTACACTGGAACTAGTGTTAGTGTCCAATTCTATTAAAAATAGGCATCGGTGCTCTATCTTTGTATGAGTGTCAGAGTTACAAACTGCCAATGGCGTTTTATCTCAGACAAATGTCAATAATGTAACAATTTTTAATTCTGTTAGGAAGTAAAAAAGTCCAGCCTGGGGCTCCTTTGTCAAAAATGCATTGAAACATTTGTACTTAGTTGACTAGTTTGTAGAAAGCCACTGGCAATTTTCCCTGCAGTGTTTGAGACAGATAACACTGAAAACGCACAACCCAAAAAATGCAATCTTTTTTCTGTGTACTAAGACTTTTAAATAGGGGAAGGGGAAGGGCAGGGTGGGGAGTCAAAGCATTTCACTCAGGCTCAATGGCTGCAAAAAACAGCAGTAAAGTAGTTCCCTGGGTCAAATAAATTCTAATGATGACAGTAGGGGGCCATAAAGAAGCATAAGTTAAGCCCCATACACACTATCAGATTTTCTGATTATTTTTTTCCTTCAGATTTACCAAAACCATATAATGTGAGGTCAAACCTTAGGAGTTTCAATTTGTATGTATTCAGACAGGCCCTTGCACTACATGGTTTTGGTAAATCTGAAGACATAAATCAGCAGAAAATCTGATAGTGTGTATGGGGCTTTAGGCACAAAATTAGACAACTTTTGTCAGGGCATATTACTATTGCTATCATTGTGACCTCAAACTAGTGTGGATTGGCTCTTTAGTTGCTGCTTCTAACATCACGGGAAGAAAAAGACTATATAGGACAGGGCTACATTGTGTGTAGTTCATTTGCAGTCTAGGACACTTAGGGATCATTTAGATCTCCAGTTGGGAGGCATTTAAAGCATGCAGTTGAACCATGTTTTTAGTGCCTCCCCAACTGCTGCTCCTCTACCTTAAGCTGAAAAGGTGGCAGACAGGGATCTTCATCTGCTGTGATTGCAAAGCTGGCTTTACATGCTTGGCAAAAACTATCCCCCCTGCTGTCGAACATGACCCATTCAAGCAATGGTAGACACGCTATCAACACCCGGCAACCCCTCATGCAGTTGTGGCACATTGGCATGGAATTTACGAGAGTTAAGACTCTTTATTCCATACACACGTGTGAATACTCACTTCAATTATCCAACCATGTGAGAAGCAAAATTCCTGTGTACTTTTTCATCTGCACATTTTTCGGTATTCACAGTAAAAAAATAATCTGCCTTTCACATGACTGGATAATTGAAGTGAATATCCACACAGTCAGGTGAAGATTCTTAACTCCTTTAGTAAGTCAGCCTAATTGTTTGAGACAAGCTTAATTTTCTGTTATAAATCCAAGACTGAAAGAAGATTTTTTTTTGTACTACATCCATAAAAAAAATGTCACTGACATTGCACTATTCCTTATTTAGGCTGTTTCCAACAGTTTTTCTTTAAACTTTAAACTATAGGAAACATTGAAATTTAGCTAGAGGATGCATTGCAAAGAGGTGGTCTCCTGTGTCCCATCAACAACTGTGATAACTGTGTAGCAAAGTATACCACTGATTATTTTTATATTGTGGAATAAAGCACTGCTGAAAATATGCAGTAAGCATTCACCTATTCATCTCTAGGGACTTTAAGTCTTCGGTTTCTATATGATTGTTGACATTAATCCGGTGCTGATGCAGCCAATAACTATTCAGCGAAAGACAGGTAACTGAGTGCTTTCAGCCTGCATTAGTGACTGCATAACAATTCCAAGACTTGACATAAGTGAGTTTTGACAGAGGAACAGGTATGAGAGAGCTAAGTATGTCATGGAATAAAAGTAAGACCTTTACAGTGCAAAAAAAAATTACTAAGCATGGTCTCAAGTGTACACTAGCCACCAGAAAAAAAGCTTTACATGTTTTGGTAGAATCCAGACGCTGAGCTTCATATTGTGCAAACTGCACCAGTAAATAAGCTTTAACTAGAAAATAACATAAATTTTTTTTGTTTGTTTTAGCTTAAAGCAGGGGTCTCCAACTGGCAGCCCTCCAGCTGTTGTGAAACTACAAGTCCCATCATGGGAGTCATGCTTGTAACTGTCAGCCTTGTAATGCCTCATGGGACTTGCAGTTTCTCAACAGCTGCCGCCAGTTTGAGACCGCTGGCTTAAAGTCTTACTAAACCCACAACAGTAAAATCAGTCTGTACGTGCAGTAAAACATGATTGTTATACTCACTGTGGAATCTAAGGGGTTAATCCTCTGCATTGTGTAAAAAGGCGGTTTGATCCTGTCTTATCTGTCCCTCTCCTTCTTCTGCTGTCCGCAATCCATCTGCTGATAGAACAGAGGCTAGGGGACAAGCTGCACATGCCCAGTTTGGTGTGTATTTCTAGAGTTTTTATTTCTTGGGAGAATGCATGTGATCAGCACAGGGCCAATCAGCGCTGTCCAGACAGAGGGTCAGGGGTTCTGCAGCCTCATAGGACAACCAGAGCGGAATGAAATCTCCTCCTACAAGCTTTATCCAGACACTGATAGAAGTCACAAGACTGCTATATACTGCTGATGAAAAAAGATACTGTATTTATCGGCGTATAACATGCACCTTTTCCACCTGAAAATAGGAGGGAAATCGTGTGTGCGTGTTGTACGTCAATATAGGCTGCCTTGGAGGGAAAGGAGGGAACAAGTGCCGTTGAAATACAGAGCCGCAATCTCCTGTGTACTCGGCTTTGCTCGGCTCGAAGTCCCACCCAGTCCCACCCCCTGGGTGGCTCCTAGCTTTGATGTCCAGGCAAGCCGAGCCAAGGGGGCGAGACTGGGCGTGACTGTGAGCCAAGACAAGTACACAGGAGATCTGGCTCTGTCTATCCCAGCATAGACAAGGCTGCAGATGGGCAGGGATCAGCCTGCAATTATGGACAAGGCTGTAGATGGGCACTAATTAGGCTGTAATGATGAGCAAGGCTGCAGATGGGCACTGATTAGGCTGCAATGATGGGCAATGCTGCAGATGGGCACTGTTCAGGTTGCAATGATGGGCAGGGCTGCAGATGGGCACTGATCAGGCTGTAATTAGAGGCAAGGTTGTAGATGGACACTGATTAGGCTGCAATGATGAGCAAGGCTACAGATGGGCACTGATCAGGCTGCAATGATGAACAAGACTGCAAATGGGCACTGATCTTGCTTCATTAATGGGCAATGACAAGGCTGCAGATGGGCACTGATCAGCCTGGAATGATGGGCAAGGCTGCAGATGGGCACGGATCAGGCTACAATGATGGGCAAGGCTGCAGATGGGCACTGATTAGGCTGCAATGATGGCCAATGGCAAGGCTGCAGATGGGCACTAATCTGGCTTTAATAACGGGCAACGGTGAGGCTGCAGATGGGCACTGACCCTTATTTTGCTTCAAAATTCTTTATTTAAAATAAAAAATTTTCCCTAAAACTTCCCTCTTAAAATTAAGATGCATGTTATACACTTGTGCGTGTTAAATGGTATTTAGCAGTTTATATTTACTATTACATGTCCCTGTTCTGTGCAAGACCAGATATAGTGAATGCAGGGTCCTGTGTAAGCCCTTGTACACACGGTCGGAGATTCCAACAACCAAATTCGTCAGATTTTGTCCGTCGGATTTTGTCCGTCGGATTTTGTCCGAAACTGTTGTATACAAACTGTCAGACAAAGTTGTCGGAAAATCCGGCATGATGACGTTATTTTGTTACGATGGGACTATGTTCACGCTAGTAGCCAATAGTTTTGGTGTAGGAATTTGATCTGAGCATGTGTGGCACTTTGTCCGATCGGAATTCTGTACACATGATCGGAGTATGTCCGATCGGAGCATTTTGTCGGAAAATGTTACTGACATGTTGGAAAACTTGGTCCGCCGGATATTCCGACGGAAACAGTCCGATGTAGACCACACACAGTCGGAATATCCGTCAAAATGGTCCGATTGGACAAATTCCGTCGGAATCTCCGACCGTGTGTACAACGGCTAACACTTTAATGAATTAGGTCTAAAGCAGGGCTCCACACAGATGTTTGCAATTATTAGTGAATCTTTAACCCCTTCCCACACAGTCCTATTATCCCTTCAAGTGTACACCTGATTTAAATGGTCTTACTAATCATGCGACCAGTGTAATTGGCTGTCACAGTGGTCACATGATCAGGAGTCCATCTTTTCAGCTCCCAATCATTACTGTAGATGGGGAGTTATCCATGAGAGTTTGGTTAATGTGCAGGGTGGGCATAGTGAGCACTCTCTCAGCACAGGAACTTTGGTTAGGTATGGACACGTGTGCAGTGAATTGGCATTAAACCATTAAAATATTGCATTAGCCTATGCATCACATGGGCAACAAGAAGTTAAATGCATTTTTTGAAAATGCAGCTTGTATAAGAACCTGAATTTGACTTATGCCGCGTACACACGGTCAAACTGTTTGACGTACTTAGTCCGTTGAAACACATTTCAGCGGACAATCCGCTCGTGTGTGGGCTTCAGCGGACTTTTTCAGCGTGCAGTCCGGAGTACTAAGAATTTCGGATTTTCCAAAAATCTGTCCGTCGTACTTTGGTTTCAGCGGACAATACGGTCGTCAGTATGCTAGTTCGACGGACTAAGAATGGCGCATGCCCAGAAAGGATTTACACGGCGGAAGGGTGCTTTGCTGTGTCTTGGACTTCCTATTTCTAGTCCCGTCGTACGTGCTGTACACGCAAGCTTTCGACGGACTGTTTGTGTATCCGTGTGTGGTCAAGTCCGTTCAGTGGAAACTACGACGGATTGTCCGTCGGATTGTATGACAGACTAAGTACGCCATACAATCCGCTCGTGTGTGCGCGGCATTAGTGTCAGCCATTGGCAATCCCCTATACAGTTGCTGTTGGTGGGGAAATCAGGTATCCAATCAGCTATTATGAAGAGAAGAGAGTAGAGAGGGCATAGAGATGACCTTATCAGTTGCTTCTTCACTGTCCAGTCAGCAGGCTGTGGGTGGAGGAAAGACAACAACTGTCTATAACTGTAACATAGAAATAAGTAGCATCTGTCTGGCTATGCTATGTAGGATGGCTGTGAAATAGATGGACAGAAATACAATTCCTTTGGGATATAAAATAGCTAAAATAAATGCATTTTTATTTATGAATTAGGCTGTTTGCTTTGATTTAGCTTTAATGTATCTATCAAGCCTAAAGAAAGAAAACAGCACACAAACCAATAAATTATTGCTCATAGAATAGCGCCATGTGAGAACACTTTATAGTCTGGAAACATGTTTGATTTATTTTAGGGGAAGTTCAATTGACTGGGCAAATCTGAAATGGACATGTAGCCATGAACCATGGACATTAAAGTGTTACTAAACCCAGGACCCTGTATTCACTATATTTGGTCTCCCACAGTACACAGAACATGGAAATGCAATAGTTGTATAAACCACTAAGAACCTTTTCTCATCAGCAGTTAGAATTTTGACTTCTATCAGTGTCTGTTTAAAGCTTGTTGGAGGAGTTTTACGTAAACAATATGTATGTGATTGTGCTGCCCCAATACTGAATTCAGATAAAAATAAAAATTAATATAACTGCCGTCACTTTTCAATCAATACTGATAACTGTCATATAATGCCATAGCCAAGTGCCAAAAATTAGAAAATAATAAAAAATAATAATAAAAAATATAAAAATATCCAAATCAATCAAGTGAATAGAAAAAGTCCAAACGGTCCAAAAGAAGGTGCCCTAAAAGTGCTTCTTCATGCGAAAAACAATATGTTTTTAATCCTGATATCCACTCTGTGCTCCACCACACCATTGAGTAGTGTTCCCTACAGCCTCATAGGACAATCAGGGGAGAATGAAAACTCCTCATATATGGATTTATAAGTGCATCCAAACACACCCAAGCTTGTGTCTACTGATCCTGCACCATGCAGTCTCGTGAATAGGTTTAAAATCAGAGAACATGCTAGCTTGTGTTTTGCAAATGTAAATTCATTTTCATTCAGACTCTAATAATAATATAGGGATTTGGCAAGAGTAGCAGGCTGGTGAAATACATGCTCACCTTAATTAGAGACCTACAAATGGGCTAACCAATCATATAGAAAATCAATCTTGCACATCAGGCAATGATCCTCCCCATAGATTCTCCCTACCGGTATAACCTCCTCAGAGGGAGTAGCTCTATGTAGCTGAAAACTGCCAAAACAGCTTCCTCCGGGTAAGGTGGCATAACAAACAAATGGAGGGTCAGGAGATGGTACCGACTCATAAGCTACCAAGCGTTCACTTGGAAAGACTGCTTTTCTCTCTTCTTTGTTCTCCCAAAATTCTTGCAGTAAGGCAACCACATTTACTGCTGCATGGCTTTCATTTTCATCCAGCCATTTAATTTGTAAAGCTGCCTGCTACTCTTGCCAAATCCTTATATTATTATTAGAGTCTGAATGAAAATTAATTTACATTTGCAAAAACACAAGCTAGCATGTTCTCTGATTTTAAACCTATTTATGAGACTGCATGGCGCAGGATCAGTAGACATAAGCTTGGGTGTGTTTGGATGCGCTTCTAAATCCATATATGAGGAGTTTTCATTCTCCCCTGATTGTCCTATGAGGCTGTAGCCCTCTTTCTGGACAGTGATGATTGGCCCTGTGCTGATCACATGCCCTTTCCCAAGAAAAAAAAACTCTCTAGCAATATACACCAAACTGAGCATTTGCAGCTTGCCCCCAAGGCTCTGTTCTATCAGGAGATGGTTTTGGGAATGTGGAAGAAGGAGAGGATCAGAGAAGATAGAATCAAATAGCCTTTTTACACAATGCAGATGATTAACCCCCTAGGTTTCACAAGTGTGCTTTACTGCATATACAGACTGATTTTACTGTTGTGGGTTTACCAACTAAATGGTTGCCATATATAGAATAAATATTTGTCCTATCTAATGAACGCTTGACAAAATGAAATGTAGATAACTGTCAAAAAAATGCTAATTATTGCTATGTGAAAAATCAGTCCTATCAAATATACTAGTGAGGTTGAATATTTTACACAGATATCACAGCAGCTTTAATGCGCAATATGAGATTAAAATCCATAAATGACCAACTGAAAGAAATTTTCTTTTCTATAGGAAAATCAGTTCACTTATTTTTTCCAGTTTTATCATTGTATACAGGAAACAAACCAATCATTGTAGAAGTTTGTCAACTCTTCATCAGATTGGAGGAAACATTCTTCCATCCATGGGCAGCCTGAGGCTATATGAGCTGTCATCGGACCTATCTCTCCTGTGTCATATTGTTCTTTGCAAAGACATACTTGCTGAATTCGCACAAACACCCATAAACATGTTTCAGGAACCAAATGCACTTTTCCCTGACATTTTTCTGATGTGTATTTATGGCAGATTTTTGTCTTCAGTAGATACGTTTTTGCACAGAGAAATTGTCTACTGCTGTAGTCTGCTCTCATCTTGCCATCTCTCACGCCTTCCGAGACAAAAAAAAAAACCCAGTAGGGAGGAATGGAGCAGAATATGGGTGTATGCACATTGCAAATCTGCAATAAATAAGTAGAAAACAATGCTCGTCTTCATTCTGTAACAAATATATTATAAATATGTATCACACCATGTTTTTCTTTCCTAGTAAAAATGAAGACATTAGAAAACAGTTACATTAAGAATTTAAAATCCATTTTAACTCATTTAAATAAATAGGAAGACAATGCTGCTAAGGCACTCTGTAAAATATTGTTTATTATATAACGAGAGCTCATTGTGCTACTGTTGTACGGGATGTTGAGATTAATTTAATGTGCAAAACAGATCTGTTATACATTCATGACTTTTACAACAAAGCAGTATGCCTGCTGAGAAACACAAATATTTTATGAAATCTAAAATGTAATCTCAACAAAGTTTCTCTTGTGAATTATGATAAGAGATTGTATGATGAATGCATGAGAGAAACAGCATGTTCGAGTGATTGTATTTACCTTTCATCTGCTACTCAATGTAGCACTACTTGTAACGTGGCATGTTCTGTATTAATATTTACAATGAATATAATCAAATGTGATAAGAAACCTAGTCATGGATTAACAGAATTTTTTAACATTTCAATACAAATTTAGTAGTTAAATAAATGCATAGTAAATAAGTAATGATATAAGATGGCTCATACTAAAATTAAAATGAAACTTGAATACTGTCGTAAAAAAAAAAATCTCGTCCCACTTACCTACAGTATATGCAAGTATTATTATTATACAGGATTTATATAGCGCCAACAGTTTGTGCGGCGCTTTACAACATGAAGTATTGTGATAAACGTATTGTCTTCATGGACAGTCCCATCAACAGTTGGCTGTGCATATTCTTTCTCTCTTTTACAAATACCATGGGTTACATAAAGCAGTATCATCTCAGTCTGAAACACTTGCAAATTTATTAAACATAACGGACCTTCTTTGTCTGGCAGATACAAATATCCCTGTATATCACTGTGCTTATCCTTGTTCTCACAAATGCAATACCGTCCGGCTGCTGGACAATTTCTATAAAACTTTCATTAAGAATTACGAGACCACAGATTATACAGCAGTGTAAAACTGTCCAGTAACAGGACATTTTTAATGAGAGGGCATTGGGTGAAATGTTC
Organism: Lithobates pipiens; assembly: GCF_037356315.1. NCBI lineage: Eukaryota > Metazoa > Chordata > Amphibia > Anura > Ranidae > Lithobates > Lithobates pipiens. The sequence continues at coordinate 196,807,347 of NW_027507903.1, read as the reverse complement.
TACATAAAAAGGTACAGGCAGGAGTTTTACCACAAGAAATAAGAGACTACAGATGACCCAGCAGTGTAAAATTGGCCAGTGGAAGGGCAGTTTTAATCAGGAATAATAGATCTACATGGTGTATGCCTAATGCCCCATACACACGGTCGGAAATTCTGACAGAAAAAGTTTGATCAGATTATGTTGTTGGAAAATCCGATCGTGTGTGGGCTCTATCGGATGGAAAAAGTTTGAGAGCTGGATATAAAATTTTCCGACAACAAAATCCAATCAGACTTTTTCCGATCGTGTGTAGAGAATTCCAATGCACAAAGTGCCACGCATGCTCTGAAAAAATTTGGAGACTAAAGCTATTGGCTACTGGCCTCTACGTAGTCCCATCGTACGTTTTGTATGTCACCTTGTTCTGAACGATCGGATTTTCTAACAACTTTGTGCAACCGTGTGTATGCAACACAAGTTTTGGCCAAACTCCATTGGAAAAAATCAGACAGATTTTGTGGTCGGAATGTCCAACCATGTGTATGGGGCATAACTTTTATTTTGTCTATGGAGATAGGGAGAACAAGTAAATGTGAATTATATAATGTGATGTGGTTTAGGTACACACAGTTCTTGTGCTTTTTTCTTGTGTTTTTTTTAAATGATGCAGCAGCAGACTGTCAACAAAAGGCAGCTTAAAGTGATTGTAAAGTCTTGTTTTACATCGCTGGACAGAGATGGGGCTCAGGTGAGTATTAGAGGCACTGACTGGGGGTTCCAACACAGAAGGCTTTTTATCTTAATGCATATCTTCTGCCTTTACAACTCCTTTAAAGAACAGATGGGCAGTAACACGTGAATGCTCTGCTTTAAGCACCCTGAAACTTAAAAAAAGGCTCCAAAATCATAAAATAAAAGATTCTAAACCCAGAAAAATATTTAAAACTCCAAAACCCCACCACTGAAGCAAAGCAAAAGCTCACTTTTTTTTACAGGGAAGACTTGTAGCAAAGAAAAAAAAGTTGAACCTAAATTAAAAGTCCTAACAACATGAAATGAAAGCCCATTTCCAAATGCATTTACATGTATTTAGACATGGTCAGAGTATCTAATCTGCCCCTGACGTACTGAATTCACCTAACCGCACAGCGTGAATTATACCATTTAATATCATTGCATGCAATTACTTGCATTTAGAAATGTCTTATAAGCTCATACAAATGCATGTTTGTCACATGTGTTAGGTGAACAAAGAAGCCAAGCACCACATGTAAAATGGAGTCACAGATCTAGCAGAACTAACTCTAACAGAGGCTTCATAACAATCACATCAGGAAAGCTTGAACAGGAACAACAATCAGAACATATTCTTGAGCTGAGTATTGCCCCCTGGAAGATGTAAGATATAGTGATCCCAAATTAATGCCTGCAGTCACCATCCATACTAGCTTTATTACCGCACAGTCATCTGGCAGCATATACGGCGGATTGCCTGTGGGTGGTGGCTGGTGATTGGTGGACACGTTTTCACACAGAGTGGCACTGGATGCACAGGTGTTATTTTTTATTTATCAGTTCATAGCAATATCCCACTATATAGTTTTCTACCTGTCTGTATGTATCCTGAGTACCAGTTCTTAAGATGCTTGGAGTTTAGGATGTACCAGAGAAGATATGGGCTGGTTCCAGGATTTGTGGTCCACATGTGCTTTGCTGCACTTAATTGAGCAGCCTGGATTTCCGGTGAGTCTAAAATCCAGCTGACTGGAACGTTGGAAGACTATTTTCTATTTCTTCATTATGGATTTTTTTATTTATTTTGTACTTTAATATAGCACTGTAAATTATTTAATCACGGAAGGACTTAATTTCTTGCCCTTTCTTTGCTGGCAGCTAGTGTGGGTGTACATTATTGATTTTATATTGGTTTTGAACTTCACTATATGAACTTTCATTTAAATTCTTTGCACTTTAATAAGGCACATTTTGTCATCTGACTATAAAGTGCTGCAATTCATGTTTTTTTTTTTTTACTGAGGGATTGAGTGCATTGCCTTTTTGCTAGCAGCTATATACATTTTTTGGGTATTTAGCGCTGACTTTAGTTTCATATTTGAGATGTATGTCACTGCAATTGTGAATTAGGCCTTAGGGTTTGCTGTACTTTACTGAGGTGAATGAACAGGAAATAAAATCATTTACACTTTTCCAGTTACACTGTCATTCATGTGTTATTTCTCCCTGATAATATATCGGTCTAATAGTCACACATTCTCTGGTGGGGTGGGGGAGCACCCACAGCTGGATTTGTTAGTTCTTTGTTTAAAATTCATGATGACATATACAATACGTATTTCTAGTAGGCCCTGGCTATTTTCACTTGAAGCACCTGCTCCCTCACCCTTCCCTGTGTTTATTCTTTTTTCTTTATAAAAGCCATTGCACCTTATTGGAAGCATATTAACCTAAGCAGGCAAGCAGAAATCTCTGTCAAATATTTTCTCCCTTCCTGTAAAGTTTAGCCCCTAAAATGGATGCTGCTACAGAATATTTACTGTTTATTAGCCAGCATTAGTAATGGATTCTGGAAGCATAAAGTATCACATTTTGCAAGTACTGCTATACTCTGCAGAAAATGGGAAATAAAAACTTGAAAGAGACTGTTGCTTGGTGTCCACATTGTTAAAAGGGAACCTTCACTTACAACTTTACCATTGCTTCCTTCCAAAGTTGGCCATACAGTTATTTTTTATTTTTTGTACAGCCAGAAAAAGTGGACGGAGAAATATCCCTCACCTGGAAGTTGTATTCTGATAGTGGCACCTGCTGCTGTCACAATACACTGTTCAGTGGCTGCAGCTTATTGGCTGCAAATGTTAATCAAGGAAAATTGTACATGTCACCTTAAAAGAAGTCAATCAAAAGTCAAGTGGGGACAGCCACACAGGGGTCAAAATTTAGCCAGTTCCTGCATAACTGGACAAATTTAAATCAGTGTATGGCCAGCTTAAGTCTATCCCCTACTGTTACAATATTTGAAAATTAAGCAGCACGTACTCGCTCCCGCTTCCTCATTCTTTGCCTGATGTTACATTTGCAGTCTGCAGAGATCATGTCACACATCCCAAAATGCTACAGGACCAGTCTCGCAGTAGTCTGCCATCTTACACATGCTCAGTGGAGGGACAGCTGTGAATCATCAGTAAGTGATAGCCGGAGCCCCAGTCTGGGATGGCCATGTGGGAAGCTAACAAGAGGTAAAGACTTAGTGTACAGCAATGTGTACAGCAAGGTGGACATTGCATTATGGAGCCTCTTTCTGTGTTTTTTTCTTCCAACATGGCAGTTGTTAATTATAGAGCTCCTGCTTGTGATGAGAGTCTTTGGATCATGGCTGCTCTTTGTATCACACACACTGAAGTGCTGTGAGACCTCTTGATGTGTGAGGTCCACTAATTTTGGTAAGCAACAAGAGATATCACTGCTCCAGGTCAGTCCAAGCTGCAACACCTCACACACCTGCCAGAAATGTGCTCAACCAGTTTGCATGCTGCACACAAGGTAGAAGGACAATCTCAGATGGCCGCACTCCAATCTCAATCCTTCCTTATTGACATATAAAAATGCAATGTTTTAAAAAAAAAAAAAAAAATGCTAGAAAGGGTGCACAGGGTTATCCAGTTTCTAGTGTTAACATGTGGCCACATCCCTTTAGCACCTAGTAATTATATGCTATTGGGATTTGAGTACAGGTATATCATGTTTCCTTTGTATTGCAGGTCAGTGACCAGACCTGAAACTAGTAGCTCTCCCCCATTTTGTGCCTGTTTGTCCCATGTTGACATTGTGTTCACTGTAGCATTTGCTAGGAAAGGCCATAAGAGGAATTACTTTGACACAGTTGGCCAGCTTAAACCTGTATTGCAATATTTGTGAACTAAATATCCTGTTTTTCATTGCATAGTTTGCTAGAAAAGGTATTAAGCAGTGTACAGGGCTTTATCCAGTTTCAAAGCTGTAGGAAATCTTTTCTTTTTTAGCTATATTTCAGCTTTAAAGCATTTGGAAATGAGATATTTAGCATTTCCACAATTGCCAACAGTATTATCAGAAACACATTTTTGCATACATGCTATAATAAAGGTTGGTAAAAACCTTTATTAACTGCTTAAGGACCGCCTCACGCCGATATAGGTAGGCAGAATGGCACGGCCGGGCACAATCACGTACCTGTAATAAGTGCCCAGCCGTGGGCTGGCGGCGCGCTCCCAACCCGGTCCTGAGCTCCGTGACCGTGGCCGCGGGACCAGCAGACCCGATTGCCGCTGGTGTCCCGCGATCGGGTCACAGAGCTGAAGAACGAGGAGAGGTCTGTGTACACAAAACTCTCCCCGTGCTTCCTAGTGTGGCTGTCACCGAACGTCTGTTCCCTTTTATAGGGAAGGACGATCAGTGACATCACATGCCAGGCCACGCCCCCTACAATAAAAAAAAACACATAACGTCATACATAACATCTACACTGCCCCCTAGTGGTTAACTCTTTCACTGCCAGTGTCATTTACACAAGAACCAGTGTATTTAAATAGCACTGATTGCTGTATAAATGGCAATGGTCCCAAAAATGTGTCAAAAATGTCCGATGTGTCCGCCATAATGTCACAGTCACAATAAAAAATCGCTGATCGCCGCCATTACTAGTAAAATAAATTTATAAAAATGCTATAAAGCTATCCCCTATTTTGTAAACGCTATAACTTTTGCGCAAACCAATCAATAATCGCTAATTGCGATTTTTTTTTTACCAAAAATATGTAGAAGAATGCGTATCGGCCTAAACTGAGGAAATTTTTTTTTACATATTTTTAGGGATATTTATTATAGCACAAAGTAAAAAATATTGCATTTTTTTCAAAATTGTTGCTCTATTTTTGTTTATAGCGCAAAAAATAAAAACCACAGAGGTGATCAAATACCACCAAAAGAAAGCTCTATTTGTGGGAAAAAAAGGACGCCAATTTTGTTTGGGTGCCACGTCGCACGACCGCACAATTGTCAGTTAAAGTGACGCAGTGCCGAATCGCAAAAAGGGGCCTGGTCCTTTGGCTGAAAATTGGTTCGGGGCTTAAGTGGTTAAGGTTGGTAAAAATATGTGGAGCTGCTTGTTAAATTTTAGGTCCTCTGTCTTTCGCCTCAACTCCAAGAACAAACTCAGCCTCTCTAGCATACCTGGTTAGATACAAAATCACTACAAACACTTTCAAGAATACAAGTAGGAAATACTAATATCCTGGCTACCAGAAACAAACAGACACACCTGGCAGTGATAAATAAGTTTAGTATAGTATCACGGAAAGAAATGTGGAAACTTACAACACTGTTAAACTTTGCTGCAGAGTATCAATACAATAGATATTATGACATCTAATATTTAGCAACTGTAGATATAGAACACAAAGCATAAAAATAATTACTGTAGATATAGAACACAAAGCATAATGTCCATTGCACAAGCGCTGAGAAGGAGGAGAGAAGGATTGTCAACTTCTCAGCTCTTTCTGGGCCACAATCACCATTGAAAGTAACAACCGAAAAAATATGAAGAAATGGTTTAACAGGTATAGTAAGCACAGTTCCATAATGTCACAGGTCCTGGGGTGAAGAGTACTAGTATCTTCTGCTAGCAAACTTTAAGGCCCTTTGTAAAGAGAGTAGGTTTAATCAAGCAAAATGGAAAAGGTAATCATCTAGGATATTCCATTAGGTAGTGGCTAAAGCAGGCAGCTCCGAACAATCATCCTCTGACACAAGAAAGGGGAAGAGGTGTCTGCATGCATGTCTGTACTGTGTTTGGGTTTACACCCGCTCACCAAACCTCTGTGAAATGACACAACAGAGATTCCCAATGCTGGTTCAGGCTCCTGGCAATGTTGTAAGGCACCAGATCTCCTCCGGTCAGCCGATCAGAATAGTTGGTAGCTAAAGCGGCAAGGTGACCGGACAGCGGCCGACTGGAAACCTGGATGGATATTGCAATCCCTGAAGCGGTGTGGGTTGTCTCTGCTGGGTGGCACTGGGTTGCTTAGCAGGGTGCCTGGGCTAAACAGTGCCTAACTGTGTAGTTGTCAATGTTCCTGGCTCCCTGGCTCCCCTCAGCCTCCTGTCAGCATTCTCACAGTAGTCTCAGGAAAAGCGTGGCTAGCAGGTGCCTCTAGACAGTGTGGCTCTCTCTCTTTCAGTTGGAGTTTCACCACACAGTCCTGTCACCTCTTCTCTACTCTCTCTTCTTCTGCTGACAGCACTTTCTTTGTAGAGCTGTGTGGAAGACTGTGTCTCTCTTTTCAACTCAGCACTTCCTGAAAACTTGCCTTCTTCATTGCATTAAGCTGGCCCTCTTCTGTAAGGAAAGGGGTTGTACACATGGAAATAAACCGTTACGTCCATGGGGTTATGTGCTTATTGTAGTGAATTCAGGTGCACAGAGTCCTTACCCTGGGTTCATAAGTGCATTTCTCATGTGTGCACAATAGGTTTGCTTAGATCAAATCAAACTAAATAACACCTACTGCATTGATCATTAAATGTCTAGCATCCAGTAAACATCAAAATGTGTTTTGGTTTTGAGATATTAGGGACCTCAAAACATCAAGTTCAGAACTTAACAAGTAGTAACCCAAATCTACATCCAGTCAAAATGCAGGTCTCTCAAAAATAAATTGTAAAGCCCAACTGCAGACATTTCAGTGGATAACACCAGTAATATTAGCTTTTCAACTGGCCTGATTCCACACGCAATGATGCCGTCAAGCATAGTTTTAGGAGAACAGACTCTTGTGTTTCAAGTTGCAGGTGTGAAATTGCTGACATGGAAAGTTCTCATGTGACCTTTCCATTACTGCAAATCATTGATATATATTTTTGTTAATATGTAGGAAGTTAGGTCAAAGAGTTTGTTTGGCAGCATGAAAAAAAAGAAATTACGGATTGTAAAAGCCAAACACTAGGTAGATTCACAACAACAACAAAAAAAATGAAGATTTGTAATTGATAATATAATATTAAATTATTTTTTTAAATGCAAGCAGGATAAGTAGGCTTGTGCAGTCCCTGTATCATCGACCTAGAATGTGAGAAGAAGAAGCAGTATAAGGAACCAATCAGTTGATGTGCTAAGAAGAACCATTTGTATAGGAAGAGAAAGAAGAGTGACAGGGAGATGAGCTTATGATTTTGTTGTTTCCAATTGTTTAGTCAGTTTAGGGTGGGTCCAGAACTACCTAGACTCAGAAGTGAGTTATATGATGCTGGTTATCAACCTGAGCACATCTAGCGCAGAAAAAAATACTGCAGGGGAATCTCTTAATCCAGGGCAAATATGGCACCAGAAGCTGCTTTAGTTGTAATTTCATGTTTTAAAGGGCTATTTGTTTTTATCTTTTTATTTATGGCTATAGTTCTGCTTTAACTTGCACTGAATCAAAATCACTTGTTAAAACAAATTATTCTAACATGGGTTCATTTTAAAAGGGAATGCTCACGCATTTTTAGGTTTATTTATTGAGACCATGAAAAGAGAAGTGCAAAGTATAGTGATCCAAAAAAAAAAAGAAAAAAAATCAATTCACAGCTTCCAATTCAAAGAGTTAAAATAAAGACGTATAAGGCAGAGAAGCAGTCATAATGCATTTTACATTATATTTATTGTTGGAGTCTTTGATGGTCTTTGCTTGCCTCGGGAGCGAGCACACACCAGTACCCCCATAGCAAGTGGCTTGCTATTGGGGGCACTGGTCAAGGGGAAGGAGCCAGGTTCAGCGGTTGGGGGACCCAAGAAGAGGAGGATTGTGGCTGTCACGCGCAAAACTACTGCACAGAGCAGGTAAGTATACCATGCTTGTTTTTTTTAAACTAAGCCTTTAAAGAGGAAGTAAACCCTGATGAGCTTACTTCCTCTTTCATTCCCTGCAAAGGCAAAGCATAATGGACTACTATGCATCGCATAGTAGTCCATTGAGTGTCACTTACCTGACACAGGAGCCAGCAATGTCACCGCTGCCCCCTGTAGTCCGGCGCATCCATCTTTTCGGTGGGTCTTCGCTGTTGCACCGCTGTCACTCCTGCACATGCGCACGGGAGCCGCCACGCGCTGCATATTCGCCGTTGACGGTGCCGTGCTCAGTGCGCCTGCGCGCCGCTGTCTACGGCGCATGCGCCATAGACAGCGGTGCCTGTCTTTTGGCAAATATCTCCTAAACCGTGTAGGTTTAGGAGATATTTCTTGGACCTACAGGTAAGCCTTAATCTAGGCTTACTTGTAGGTCAAAGTGTGTTGTAAGGGTTTACAACCACTTTAATACCACTTTAAGACATGTTTTTTGACTAAAATATTTATACACTTTAACATTATTGCTTTTCTTTGTATTACTTTATTGAATAAGCTTGTTAGATGTACACCCTTCTAATGGCCTTAGCTAGGATTACAATATTGATGTTAAGAATGCTTACATATTTTCAAACATTTTCCTAATGTGTATTACCTACTGTGTGCACTTTTACTGCAATTCCTTGTTCCAAATGTAACAAAAAATGATTAACCTGAAAACAAGCACAGATGTAAATGGTACTTTAGCTAAATACCATATGTTGTAAGATGCCAGTGTCCTCTAAACAATTTTCAGGTTATTTTATTAAAAAACGAATTATTTAACCAGGTAGAAAGAAATGTGTACTTTATAAAACAATGACCTACATTAATATATTTTAACCTGTTAAGAGCTTATACAAGGTGATAGTCATTATAAAAAAAAAAAGATGTGACATTTCTAGAACAATACGCTAATATGTAATCTGAGAGACCAAAGTCATTATAGCTAAATAAAATACAAAGCAGCCTTCACATCAATATTTGAAACCTTAATTACTAGAATGCACATTAGTTATTTAGGCCTCTTAACAAAGACTTTCAATTTATTGCTTTGTTTACAGCTTCTTGATTTACTATGTACACAAGAGCAAATTTGTACCCAATAAATCCTTTATATTCCTTTTCTTGTAGTATGTTGATTTACTGTGAATAAAAAAAAAAAATGAAAGAAATGAGAAAAGAAGAGAAATAAAGCACAGTCTGAGGATACAAATAATCTGAAGGTACAAACAAATTTGAAAAAAACTGCAGGGTCATGGAAAACAAGCAGCTTTACTTAATAGGACACGTGAAAAAATAACTCAAAGCAACTGGATTCCAGTTCACTGCAGTTAGATGGGCGCTGCACTACAGGGTGCTGCACCTTTTCCATAATCTTTCTTGTAGTTTGAGCTAGGACATAGGATTGCTTCCAAAGCCCCAGTGTAGGTATAATTACCTTCACTGCAAAGCAATTCTTTTTCCTATTATTGCCACCTCCTTCCTCTACCGCTGTGGGGAGGTTTTCCTGTGTAGACCCATAGAAAGAACTTGGTTGAAGCAAGATGTCCCATTGTAATGCTTAACCACTTAAGGACCGCCGCATGGCAATGTACGTTGGTGCAATGGCACCGACAGGCACAAGCACGTACATGTACGTGCTCGCTTTCCAGCGGGTGGGGGGGTCCGATCGGACCCCCTCCCGCTGGATGCGGCGGTCCATTTCGCTGCAGGAGTGATCCGGGATGAGGGGATGGCCGTTGGTTTCTGGCCATCCCCTCTCGATCGCTCCTGGCGAATGAGAAGCTTCCCCCGCTGTGTATAGTAAACACAGGCAGGGAGGAAGTGATGTCATTCTCCTCAGGGCGGTCTTTTTGACCGGACTACGAGGAGAACAGTGAAAGTAAGTGTGCACCAACACTACACTGACATGTAGGCACACATAGGCACACAACCCCCCCCCCCCATCGCCCCCCGATCCCCCCCATTTACAGTGTCACTGATTTTAGTGATCATTTATTTACTGATCACTGCATTCAGTGTCAGTTGTGACAGTAAAAACTGTCAGGGCAGTTAGTGTTAGGTCCAGGGTAGCCCCCTACCCCCCAATAGAGGTTTAACCCCCTGATTGCCCCTAGAGTTAACCCTTTAACCCCTTTTTGCCAGTGTCACTAAGCGATCGTTTTTCTGATCGCTGCATTAGTGTTACTGGTGCCGCAAAGTAGCTAGTTATTTTTTTAGGTTCACCGCCAGGTTTTTATAGCGCTAGGTACCCCGATATACTACCCAATAACGGTTTTAACCCCCTGATTGCCCCTAGTTAACCCTTTCACCCCCTTTTGCCAGTGTCACTAAGCGATCATTTTTCTGATCGCTGCATTAGTGTCACTGGTGTCGCTAGGTAGCTAGTTATTTTTTTAGGTTCACCGCCAGGTTTTTATAACGCTAGGTACCCAGATATACTACCCAATTATGGTTTTAACCCCCTGATTGCCCCTAGTTTACCCTTTCACCCCCTTTTGCAGTGTCACTAAGCGATCGTTTTTCTGATCGCTGCATTAGTGTAATTGGTGCCACTAAGTAGCTAGTTATTTTTTTAGGTTCACCGCCAGGTTTTTATAGCGATAGGTACCCCGATATACTACCCAATAACGTTTTTAACCCCCTGATTGCCCCTAGTTAACCCTTTCACCCCCTTTTGCCAGTATCACTAAGCAATCGTTTTTCTGATCGCTGCATTAGTGTCACTGGTGCCGCTAGGTAGCTAGTTATTTTTTTAGGTTCACCACCAGGTTTTTATAGCGCTAGGTACCCCGATATACTACCCAATTATGGTTTTAACCCCCTGATTGCCCCTAGTTAACCCTCCCAAAAGTCCCACATATGTGGTATCCCCGTACTCAAGAGAAGCAGCAGAATATATTTTAGGGTGCAATTCCACATATAACTATGGCATGTGTGAGCAATATATCATTTAGTGACAACTTTTTGTAAACTTTTTTTTTTTGTCATTATTCAATCACTTGGGACAAAAAAAAAAATATTCAATGGGCTCAACATGCCCCTCAGCAATTTTCTTGGGGTGTCTACTTTCCAAAATGGGGTCATTTGGGGGGGGGGTTTGTGTTATTTTGGCATTTTATGGCCTTCGAAACTGTGATAGGTAGTGAGGAGTGAAATCAAAAATTTGCACCCATAGAAATCCTGAAGGCAGTGATTGGTTTTCGGGGTGCCGTACACGGCTAGACTCCCAAAAAGTCCCACATATGTGATATCCCCGTACTCAAGAGAAGCAGTAGAATATATTTTGGGGTGCAATTCCACATATAACTATGGCATGTGTGAGCAATATATCCTTTAGTGACAACTTTTTGTAAACTCTTTTTTTTTTGTGTCATTATTCAATCACTTGGGACAAAAAAAATATTCAATGGGCTCAACATGCCCCTCAGAAATTTCCTTGGGGTGTCTACTTTCCAAAATGGGGTCATTTGGGGGGGGGTTTGTACTGCCCTGCCATTTTAGCACCTCAAGAAACGAGATAGGCAGTCATAAATTAAAAGCTGTGTAAATTCCAGAAAATGTACTCTAGTTTGTAGACGCTATAACTTTTGTGCAAACCAATAAATATACGCTTATTGACATTTTTTTTACTAAAGACATGTGGCTGAATAAATTTTGCCCTAAATGTATGACTAAAATTGAGTTTATTCGATTTTTCTTATAACAAAAAGTAGAAAATGTATTTTTTTCTCGAAATTTTCGGTCTTTTTCCATTTATATCGCAAAAAATAAAAATCGCAGAGGCAATCAAATACCATCAAAAGAAAGCTCTATTTGTGGGAAGAAAAGGATGCAAATTTTGTTTGGGTACAACATTGCATGACCGCGCAATTACCAGTTAAAGCAGTGCAGTGCGAAATTGTAAAAAGACCTCTGGTCCTTAGGCTGACAATTGGTCCGGGACTGAAGTGGTTAAAGCTGATGAAAGGAAAAAATATTCCTGCATATCCCTTCTACACTGCAAGGGTTAAATGCTCAAAAACCTGAGGGGTAGAGGAATAATACTCTAATGTCATACAGAACTAGTAGTTCTTGAAACATCAAGGGCCCACCAAAAAGCCCAGACCATCAGAGAGAAGACGAGAGGACTGGAGCCTGGCAGAGCAAGGAATATTGTAAATATCACAACCTTTTTCTCTTAATAAACAGTTATCCCAGGGTATTGCAATGAACGTCAGGGGTGCAGCTTTAATCCTGACACCAAACCACTGCAGCAAACAGCTGATCAAATATAACAAAAGTAGCTAAGTTGCAAAGTAATTTTGGCCACGTGTCTAGAAAAGAGCAAGAGAAAATGGAAAAGTTGTACTCTTGGAAGGCTGGGTTGCCAGCAGATGTAAGGAAAACTCTCAGCTGGTTACAGTTGAAGGCATTATGCCAGCCACGCTTTATGTCGATTGAGTGGTAAACTCTGTTGTCATAATAATTATAACTAAGATGCATTTTAAGCGAGATAATGCTTTACCAATCATGATACATGCACTGGACACCACTGATACAATGGACTTTGCCACAAGGTTAGCTGCACTTTCTGCAGTCAAACACTTTTGACATACAATTAACAGCGCTAACTGTAAGAATAAATACCAGGCTTAAAATAGTGAAAAACTGTTTTTGTGATACTGATCTAAAATTACATTTTGAAAGAAGTATTCAAACATCAATTCAAAACTTACCAGAATAACTGAATATGTTGCTGCAAACAAAACCCATACTTCTCATGGTATGGTATTTAGCTAAAGTACCATACACAAAATAAACTGATATAACTCAGAGTTTAACCCCTTGCTGACCAGCCGCTGTCATTTTACTGTGGCATGAGCCGTAGCTATACGTTGGCTCGTGGGACCCGGATAGCAGGTGTGCCCGCTGCACAGGGGGGGGGTGCCAATGCTCGTGGCTGATGGTTGCAATGACCGGCAGCCATGAGCGATCGTGGACACGAGATGGCAGAACAGGGAAGTGTGTGTGTAAACACACAAATCCCTGTTCTGTTCTGTGAGGCATGACAGATCGTGAGTTCCTATTATGTAGGAACCACGATCCGTCACTTCCTCTAGGTCATTCCCCTCTGCCTACAGTTAGAAACACACATAGGGAACACAGTTAACCCCTTGACCACCCCCTAGTGTTAAGCCCTTCCCTGCCAGTGACATTTTTACAGTAATCAGTGCATTTTTATAGCACTGAACGGTGTATAAACGCCAATGGTCCCAAAAATGTGTCAAAAGTGTCCAATGTGTCCGCCATAATGTCGCAGTCCCAATAAAAATCGCAGATCGCCGCCATTACAAGTAAAAAAAAAAAAATGCTATAAATCTAGCCCCTATTTTGTAGACGCTATAACTTTTGCGCAAACCAATCAATATACACTTACTGTGAATTTTTTTACCAAAATATGTAGAAGAATACATATTAACTGAGAAAAAATTTGCTTTTTTTTTAAAAAAAAGGGGATATTTATTATAGCAAAAAGTACAATATATTGATTTTTTTCAAAATTGTGCTATTCTTTTGTTTATAGCGCAAAAAATAAAAACCGCAGAGGCGATCAAATACCACTAAAAGAAAGCTCTATTTGTGGGGAAAAAAAGGATGTAAATTTTGTTTCGGTGCAACGTCGCATGACCACACAATTGTCAGTTAAACAACACAGTGCCGAATCGCAAAAAATGGCCCAGTCATTCAGCAGCCAAATCTTCTGGGGCTGAAGTGGTTAAACATTTTAGTTGTAAAGTATTTTGTACCAGATACAATATATATATATATTTTGGAAAGTTTGATTTTAATCTATCAAAACGTGTAAGTGTTGTAGTTTCCATTCTGACAATCGATTACTGTGGACCATTTCAAACAAAGCCTATATGGAAGCAATGAATTAAAATTTAGGAGTGCACCTAATTGTAACTAAAGGAGGATAGTTTTAGGAACTGCCCTGGACAATTTTTATCATTTACTTCCCACAAATAGAGCTTCTTTTGGTGGTATTTGATCAGCTAAAAAAAAATTCTTAGTTTCTGTCATAAAATTTTGTTTTTTCCTTCACTGACGGGAACTGATGAGCACTGATGAGGCGGCACTGATGGGCACCGATAAGTTGGCACTTATAAGGTAGCAATGATGAGGAGGCACTGATGTGTAGGCACTGATATGTAGAATTGATGGGCACTTATAGGCGGCACTGATATGCAGCACTGATGGGCACTGACAGGCAGCAGTGATGGACATTGACAGGTGGCACTGATAGGCACTGAGAGGTGATTGACACTGATAGTCGGCACTGATTGGCACTGACAGGTGGCACTTATGGACACTAATAGATGGCACTGATGGGCAGCACTGATGATGAGGTACTGACAGGTGTTACTACTGGGCACTGATTGGTACTGTGAAGGGCAATGATTGGCACTGTTGGTGGGCTCTGATTGGCACTGTGGTGGGCACTGACTGGCACTTTGAATGGCACTGACACACTTTAATAGTGGGGCACTGAATGGCAGCTGATGGGCACTGATTGACTGATTGGCAGCTGATGGGCACATAAATGTGCTGATTATCAGCACAGACCCCCCTCTAACAGGGAGAGTCATCGATCCGCTCTCCCTGTCAGCGCAGACCGAGGAATGCTGCTTACCGGCACTTCCTGGTTCACACAATGATTAGCTGTGACCAAGGGCTGGACAACGTAATTCTCTTATGAAACACATAGGGTGCAGCGATGCGCAGATGCCACCTCGTGTTGCCGTTCGTATTGCCGTTTGTGTTGCCAGAAGGACGGGTTTGTCTGTGTGTGAGCCAGCCGGTACACCAGACTTCAGGCATTCATTCTGCTACCACTATTGTAAGTATGATTCTTTGTTTTATGCATTCAATACATTTTAAGGTTTTACACTATTGCAGCATTTATGTTTTACATGTCACATACATCTATCTACAGGTTGGAATTCTATGAGGCTGTTTGAGGAATATTAGCCCAGCTTGGCTTATATTGGAGATCGAAGCAGTGTCATAAGCGATTTGAAGTGCAAGTAGTTCTACCTGACATGCTCTGGATGGTTTACCATTATTACAGGCTTTTCCAGATCCTCTATAACGGCGGATCATGGGCTTCTGGTAAGAAGTTGTTTTTTAAACAGCGGTGGTGGACTCACATTTTTCTTCATATCAGCATTGAAGATCCATTTACCTGTAGATTAACTTTTTCTTTCTTTATGAATTTGCACAGATGGATGTCACATATGTGTTTGGACATTAATTACTTATTTATTGATGTATTTTCTTTTCTTTTTATAAGTTTTGTACATCCAGTCACTTGGTTTAGTTGAAAGTTTGGCTATTTATCTAGAGTTTCACTATATCACTCTATGTGTGTTTGTGCATATGAACCTGATAGCTCTGGTATATAACACATATAGATTTTTCTTCTCACATTAAGTTTGGATCAATTTAATTGGGTTTGTTTCATGATTCACAAATGTAATTCACGGGTTTAGCGCAATTCAAATTTTTCCCATTCTATTCACTGTATTGATGCCATGCAGGAGAATTGCTGCTTCCTAATTCTGTATTTTATTTAGACAGTTGATGCTGGATAGATATTTCGCTTTATTTACAGTCATCTTAGTGCAGTTTCTTTTTTTTGTTTTCCATTTCATTTTACCAGAATTGGCATTTTTCCTGGGAAAAATACCATGAAAAATGAACATGTAATCATAAAAATGGATGTAATTTAGTTTATGTGTGGAGCGACAGAACTGTGCAAATCTCAGAAATGGATGGACAGGAACACAAATCCTTTCTCAGCTGAAACAAGCATCTCCAGTTTCAGGTTATGGTCACATGGTCAATTTTTCAGACCTTTAACTGTTACATGGATATCAGTAACAAAGCAGTAATTAAGTTAACCACTTCAGCCCCAGAAGATTTGGCTGCTCAATGACCAGACCACTTTTTGCAATACTGCACTGCATCACTTTAACTGACAATTGGACGGTTGTGCGACGCTGTACACAAACAAAATTGACATCCTTTTTTCCCCAGAAATAGAGCTTTCTTTTGGTGGTATTTGTACTTGATACTTTTTTACTTTTTGCGCTATAAACAATAAAAAGAGCGACAATTTCGAAAAAAACACAATATTTTGTACTTTTTGCTATAATAAATATCCCCAATTTTTTTTTTAAAAAAAGCTAATTTTTTTCTCAGTTTCGGCTGATATGTATTCTTCTACATATTTTTGGCAATAAAAATCGCAATAAGCGTATATTGATTTATTGATTGGTTTGCGCAAAAGTTATAGTGTCTACCAAATAAGGCATAGATTCATGGCATTTTTATTAATTGTTTTTTTTTACTAGTAATGGTGGCGATCTGCGATTTTTATCATGACTGTGACTTTATGGAGGACACATTCGACAATTTTGACACATATTTGGGACAATTGACAATTATACAGTGATCAGTGCTATAAAAATGCATTGATTACTGTATAAATGTCACTAGCAGAGAAGGTGTTAACACTAGGGGGGGGATCAAGGGGTTAACTGTGTTCCCTAGTGTGTGTTCTAACTGTAGGGGGAGGGGACTGACTATATGAGATGACAGATCGTGGTTCCTAGCCATTAGAAACTCACAAACTGCATCTCCTCTCAGAACAGAACAGAGATTTGTGTGTTTACACACACACGTCCCTGGTCTGCCTCTCATGCCCGCGATTGCTTGTGACCCTCGGTCATTGGCACCCCCGCAGTGCAGGGGTCATGTGCACCTGCTATCCTGCTTAAAGGAGCTGACATATAGCTATGACGGCTCGCGGGATTGTGCCGACCTGCCGCAGTATAATGATGGCTGCTGGTCGGCAAGTGGTTAAATCTATTATGAGATTAATAGAACAGCAACTATTAAGTAATCTTTTAGAGCCATGTCTACAAAGAAAACGGATGCAATTTTAATCAAGAAATAGCACATTTAAAATCTTCCATGTGGTTTATCTCTCTCTTGTGTCTCATAAAGATGGTTTCACTGCATGCCCAACTGCTGTTCACACACAACAGAGTTATGTTAAACATTAGAGAACTAAACGCAAAATTCAATTTTTCCTAATGAGGTATCATGTGTTGAGGATTATATAAACCTTATATAATTTCATTACACCTCTTTGCGGTTTGTGCCCACATTTTAACAAAAACGTATTCTAGGCTTGTGGACTGCAATTGCTAACCTGTTTTTGACAATGCCATTTTTAGCCTAGTGCAAGCATCGATATTTGGGTGTGCTAGAGAGTTTGCAACATTAAAAAAATCTACAGTAAAATACAATTACAAAACTACAATTAGAGAATCCAGGTAAATAAGTCAGTCAATGTGTGATGCCTTAGCTGTTCACAAGAACCAAAAAAGTACTGCACTAATCATCCACATATGACAAGGACATACAATAACACCATTATATAAATAAGTAAATATAATGCCATTTTTTTTTTTTAAAACATGATTAATGCCTTATCAACACAGTATACAACATTACCAGAAAATATTTACAACTGTGCATATATAGTATTATCTGACGTACTTGAATTTCTGATGTCTGGGCTGGTAAAAACCACACCAGCTATAAAATGTGAGCTGGCTGTTTCAGAAAGATTTATATTGCTCTCAGCCATTCTGCCGTCTGTTTTAGTGTTCTCTAGTGACACTTTGGGATTAATGTTCTAAGGCATATGACCCTTACAGTATGTTGTTAACCCATTCTGTATTTTGGATTGACAGGCTATTATTAATAGTATCACTGCATAGTCTAAAGCTTAAAAAACAGCAGCCACTTTATCTGTGGTATATATTATACCACGTAAAACATAACAGCAGAGCATGAGTGATCAATCATTTTATTAAATGTTGTTTACACTGGTTATTGCCTTGTTTATACGTTATATAGACAAACATCTCACACACATTTTGCTCATTGAAAAACTCTATGAAATGGCTAGTACACATACAAAAAAAAAGTTACTCCAATTTGCCCTTTATATATTCTTTATTTGAGGTAGGATAGATACTGCAACAGCTATTTTTCACAGCCAGATTTGTCACACCTTAGTCTTTTAGCCACATCTTGGAGGGCCATAGTTTGAGGATCCATGTCTTAGCCCTTGTACACACGGTCGGACATTCCGACAACTAAATCCGTTGGATTTTGTCCGAAACTTGTGTTGCATACACACGGTCGGACAAAGTTGTCAGAAAATCCGATCATTCAGAACGTGATGATGTAATTTCGTTACGACGAGACTACGTTCAGGCTAGTAGCCAATAGCTTTGGTCTAGGAATTTGATCTGAGCATGCGTGCCACTTTGTCCAATCAGAACTCTCTACACACAATCGGACAAAGTCCGATCGGATCATGTTGTCGGAAAGTTTTATAGCCCAGCTCTAAAACTTTGTCCGTCATATATTCAGACGGAAACAGTCCGATGGAGCCCACACACAGTCGGATTATCCGACAACACGGTCCGATCGGACATTTTCCTTCGGAATGTCTGACAGTGTGTACAAGGGCTAAGTCTTTCCATGAATTAGACCTCAGAGAAACAACCATTAAAACCACACAGATATTCACATATCAAAGTGTGTGAGGGTTTTTTTACTGGCATCATGTTTAACTTTATATATCCACCTCTGTGTTAAAAAATTTGGCAATATATTTAAATGGAAGTGATGGAGATGTTCAACAAAAGTAATGGTTTAAACACAAATTCAGGTGTGGCCAGCATTGTGTGCCATTTTTTACTGGCATAATTCTTAACTTTATATTGTAAAAGTCAAATCCACCTCTGTGTTAAAGATTTTGTGAACACCCTATGGCAGTGATAGTGAACCTTGGCACCCCAGATGTTTTGGAATTACTTTTTCCATGATGCTCATCAACACTGCAGAGTGCATGAGCATCATGGGAAATGTAGTTCCAAAACACATGGGAAGCCAAGGTTTGCCATCACTGCCCTATGGCTATATATTTAAAATTAAGTGATGGAGATGTTCAACAAAAGTAATGGTCAACAAACGTAATAATTTAAACACAAATGCAGGTGTTGCCAGGAGCTGCAACTATCTAAGGCCCTGCATGACAGCACACAAAAAAACTCATTAGGAAGCAAGAGAACCCCCCCCCAGCAGAATATCCTCCCAGGCACATTAAGTCCAGAAAGCACCAGAGAAACAGTTGTTTATTGGGTGATGCCAGCAAGAAAGATGGCATCAGCAGTGGGCATGGATTGGTGTGTCCTTCTCTCTCAGCTTTTTCCTCAACTGAGGAAAACAACTTCTTAGAAACTCCCCTGACAAGTAACAGACTGCCAGCAAGCTGCAGGAACCCTAATGAACACCACTAATGTTCCTCACCATGTTTTGCCTTCACACTGTTATAAGGAGACATTACAGAGTCTCTTCTAAACAGTCATGTTCAGTTTGGCTGCAAGATAAAACAACATGTTTCTATAGATCTCCATATAAAATAAATCAATAAATATATAAAAGGAACTACTATACAAAAATTGTAATTATTGTATTTTTTCACTGCCTTCTCGTACACTGTTGATCTAAGCAAATTGTCCAACTTAACTCAAAGATCTCCATTGCTTGAATCGCATATTTAAAAAAAATTATGTTTCTTGTGCATATGCCAAAAGCGTAATTTAAGTGCAAAATATCTAGCAGACAGGCACAAGTCTTCAGCTTTGAGCAGGTAAGTAAAAAAAAACATCTGGAAAGACATAGCTAAATACAGTACATAAAACAAGAACCAATATCAATAGACAAGGACAAGATTAGGCTCAAGTAGAGAGTAAAGCTAACTGCAGACACACAGGAACAAGAGACCTAAATGTAGATAACTCCAGTCTGCTATACCTCTGTGGATTGCAGGAATCAGATACGGGTGAAGAGAAGGTCGGACACAGAACAGAGATAATGGTGCCAATTCAGTTAAATGCATGTGCTTTTATAATAAATTGTATTTTTCTCATACATTTTCTGTATTCACTAAAGAAAATAATGCTGACTATTAATATTTGTATGTGTGAGAGGAGCAAGAGTAATGTATTTGCAATTTTTTTTAAATTATAGTTAATTTGAAAAATAGTGCTATTACTTAACAACAATGATGTGATCATTTCCTGATCATTTCAATTGTGCAGTGTATTGTGGAACTATAGTTGCTTGAGCTAGAATACAGAAAGTTGCATCTCTTAGCAGTTACCGGCACAAAAATGGTCCTAGAGTATGTTTTTTTTTATCTCCTGCAGATGATCACTGTATATATGCATAGATATTATGATAATATATTTGCACAAACCTGATGGAATCAGTTTTTCCAAATAAAAGGGAGGAACCAGCAGTTTTACCAGGCAAGGGATTGTTCAGCATTTCTATGTTATATCATTCATGCATACAAGTAAAGAACTAAAGAAGACTTGAACTGTGGAAGCTATGCCCAAAACACAAGCAGGGGGCAATGGACTAGTAGCCAGTATTGCCTGAAGTTTGCCTGCTGCTAATCTTTTCCCTATGACTCATTTAGTATGTCAAGTTCTACAGTTTGATCAGGAGTAGAGTCAGGCATCTTCGTAAGAGAGAAGAGCATTACTTCCTTATGTCAGAGCTGCCACCCCAATGAACAAAGTTGTGAATTATTAGTTAAGATTTGACAGTCTGTATCAAGCTCCTATTGCATCTCCTTGTGATTCTTAAAATATTCACTGATCACGCCCTGTGGAGGGGGGGGGTTAATCCCCCAAAATGCATAGAATGTATTTGATGCTCTTAATCAATAAACATTTCTAAAATATCCAGAAGTGATATGAACTTTTGTAATAGGCGTTCCTCAATACGCACCTCAGAGTTTATCCCCAAAAAGCCTTGTACACATAGACCAAAATTCATCTTAAAATTCATCTATTTCACAGGAACTTTTCGCCCATATGTACAGCTATCTGTTCTTCTCAGTCCAATGGGCACGCTGGGAAAACCAACATCCAACCAGCATCCGATCAGCACTGGCAGCAGTGTTGGTACAGTGATCTCTCTGTTTTTTTTTTCTTTCAGCCCACTGGGTTTAACAAACTTTTTTTTCATGTGCCCAGCTTAGTGACCAATAATCTGACAACTGAATCATAGGAAGTAACAGGAAAGGTTTAGAAAGCACAAATCCACTGAATGGACTTAAAAACAGAGATAATTTTGTACTACAGGTACTGCTTTGTGCCTAGGTACCTTCAAATGTCTGTAAAGCCTAGTCCACACAGGCCGAATGTCAGGTGGCATCGACTGAGTCAATAAAAACCATCCGACATTTGGCCTGTGTGTACTTGAGTCAGTTTAGAGTCGGTCCGAAGGAATCTGGCCAAACAGCTGGCTTCTGTCGAAGGAGTATGACCAAAAAAAGTCTGCCATTCGTCTCCCGATCAGTGCTCTCAGCCAATGGCTGACATCGCTGACCGGAGTGTTCTGGAGGGTGGGCCATCCCCGTGTGAGAACACAATAGAACAGCAGGAGAGCTCGATGTACTAACATCTAACCTTGCTGGGTTCAACAACAAAAAAAAACTACTAGTGTTTACTAGGCCACTGTTCATTTTAGAATTACAATTAAAAAAGGTAAAACGTTCAGGATACTGTTCGGGCTCCAACTTTTCCATTAATTCCCTATAGTATAGAAAAGATTTGTTTTTTGAGTACAAGTCCACTTTAATTTTCTTGTAAATCAAACTGTTTTATTAATTTTGACATTACTGATATCTAAAAGTCTCCTGGAATAAAAAAATATTATAAATAGATATTACCATTCCTTTGTGTTTGTGTGATGGTCCCATACATTCCAGAGTTACTTCACACCTAAAACTGTAAATAATACACACAAAGAAGCCAGTGGTATTGCAGTAAAATACTAAAGCTGTTATTTAATCTCCAAAAAAGTGTGCTAGAACTTTTGTTATTTCGAAAACTGTTAAAACACAAATAAAACATCCCGAAGCACAAAAACCATGCCTTATTTATTAAGGAATTGAAACAGATGATGAAATGAACAGCCTTGAAGATAGAAAGCAAGCTCTTGAAGACAGAGTCTGCAAATATTAGTAATCATAGACCCCATATTTTCGCAAATGGCATACACACTCAGCAGGGTGTAACAATCCTAAAAACCAAGCAGCTAACTCCTGGAATTCATATACCTTTACCAATAAAAAATAGATTCCATATTTTATGCAGCCCTTATATTCACAGAGATTTAAGAGTAGGGAGTAAATAAAAAAAAGCAGCAATATTGGAAAGGTCAATGCTTTTATGTTTTCAAATTTCAAGAACAGTGCTGCTTTTAACAGATTTTGGTACATTCAATTTTACGTTGGCATCAAAATTGTAACTGCCGTAAGCAGCATTGATGCCGCTGTTAACTACAAATCTTAAAATATTAATTGAACATGTGCTTTTTAAATACATTTTAGCATTCCAAAGTGGAAATGTGTAGAGACGAGTAAATATAAAACGCTACTGAACTGGCAAATTACCCTATACCCCTACTTTATCCCCTTTGCTGAGAAAAAATCTGTCACAAATCATAAATGTTCTTTTTCAGTGAAGTGTCCTATTTTGAGAATTTCCTTTAGAGGCGTCATTGAAATGTATTGCAAAAAGTTACAGAACACATAGAACATTTCACACTATTACTTATCTAATAAACATCTGAGTTTTGTAATTGCAGAAAGACAGGGTTATGAGTTAGCTGTAAAAATATAAAAATGCAATACTGTCTGGTGGCATTATATAATTCAACACATTGCAACAATTTAAAAGAAAATAATTCGAATTTTGGCAATATCTTTAGACATTACTTGAATGAGCTGGTTGGTTGCAATTGCCGATCATAACATCTGCAAATAATTATTTACTGGTAAGTTTGTATACTGTGTTAATAATTATAAATAAAACATTATATAAATGTACATATTTATATAATGATGTTATTTTGTGTACATATAGAGTATGAATGTTTGGTGCAATACTTTTTGGGTACCTATGGACAGTTAAAAGTAGCACACATTGGTTTAATAATTGGATTCTTTTACTGTAAACATTTTTCTATGTTCCCACTAACTAGCACACCCAAATCTTTAGGTTTGCAGTAAGCTATCCACCAAAGCTAGTACTTTAACCCAAAATACGCCACAATGCAATGTTGCCCAAAACTGTGATGGCTGCACTAGTGTTGACAACAACAAATTATAATAAAGCTTGAAGATCTGCGCATGTGTACGGAGCAGTACACAGAGTTAGGGCTGTAGGCGCATCTGTGCGTGTTTGTGAATAGGCATGCATGTCTAGCGCTGGCTTTTAAGATATAACAGAACTAAAGGGAATTGCTGAGTGGTCATCAGCTTCAATGACCTGTGACCAGACCTGCATCATGATTATACTGTGCTTTGCTCAGGCTTGCCTCCTGACTCTGCTTGATTCTGATAGCCTGACCTTGGCTTGCACTCTGTCTTTTGCCTGCTGTTTTGTACTTCTTCTACCCCTCTGATATAGACACGGTCTGGCTTCTGGCCCTGATCATTGCTTTGAATTGGTCGCTCCTCTGCTTGATTGTTGCTGACTCTGGCTCACTTTGACTTTAGTTTTAGCTCCTGCACCTGACAGTTCCTGTGCCTCAGCTGTGTGACATCATTCTGCACAAGTTCCAATCCTGCATCCACAGAATTTCAGGAATATCTAGACTGTCACCTGGCCATCCATAATGTGAGGGCCTACCACAGGCACCCATGCCACATCCTGTCATCAACCACAGGCACCCATGCCACATCCTGTCATCAACTCCAGGGGGTACTGTACAGGAGGTATGAAGGAATCCCTGTCTTCAGCTCCCCTGCCAGAGCTCCTGGCCTCTTCCTCCTGCCAAGTGCCCCCACAGTAAGCAACTTACTATGGGGACACCCAAGCCAAGCCGCTGCTCTGTGTGGACAGACATGGACACCCCAAAGAATATATTTGCCAGCACACCTGGGATCTTCAGTCCAAACAGTTTTTTTTTTCAGCATGATCACATCACAAGAAAGAAAGTCTACTGCTCCAGAATCATGCAGGACCCCTTGGTCAGGCATATGATAAGGGAAAATTAACATTGCAACATATTTAAATAATCATCCATCAATCACAAAAATGAAAAAAGTAAAGCATCACACACCCCTGGATAGGTATGATGTCATCAGTCCTGTCAAAAAGCCAATAATTACCTACAGATATCACGCAGTATTGTATAGTTGTATAAAGCCAGAGGTGGGTGATGCTTTACTTACTTGCAATATTTTCCTATCCTCTAAAACAAGCCCTGGACCCCAAAATTGAACCCCTAATCCAGAAATCCTTAACCCTTAAAATTTAACCTTGTACAACTCTAAAATTAAACCTAACCCTAAAGTGGACACAACTGCCATGTAAAATGTAACCCTAACGTTAACTATAACATCTAACCTTTACTTCCTGACCTTTAAGCCTAGAACACACTTAACACAAACCCTAAATTAATCATCCCACACTAGCTAACCCCATCTGCATAATATTTGCTTCATTTAGCTCCATGTCGGATGTCCTTCCAAGAAAAGTGTAACTATTTTGAAGTACACATAGTACAAGCAAAAATATCCATAATCAGATATCATCCTGTGACACCTTTCTACAATTTTTCTGCATGAATAAATTATTGACATGTCCCAATATACAACAACAAAAATACCTTGAAAACCTTTTAAAATCAGTCTTTTAGCTCTAGTCGAGTGACATTGTCTAGGCTGAGATGATATCATCAGGCCGCTGCAGTCTAGAGGAAGAATGTTCTCTCCCTTAGGGATCAGGCTGCAATATTGTAACTTTGTAGCAAGTCAGAAGGTGGGAGGCTGCAGCAGAGATATGATCTATATCTTTCATTTGTGAAAACATCCAAGAACTGCACAGGCCACAGGATTTAAACAATTGTGTCATCTCTAAGGACTCGTATGGCAGAAAGCTGCATTGAATCATGGCCACTAGTGTGCACTGAGTGGAACGTTGCCAATGCGCTGATTCTGATGCATTGTACTGTTTACTATTCTTTTTTGTAAGAACTTTATTGAAATGTCACAAGTGACATTTCTTTCAGTTCTATTCACAGTAGTGGCATTACAATGCAGTAGTATGTGCTGTGCGGTGGTGTGAACTGGCTCTATAGAAAATAAGAAGATTTTTGGGTTGGGATGGCCTTGCCCACTGCAGCCCAATGCAAATAGTATGGACATGCTCTGAGCCACCATCTCAGTCAAGGAAGTTGGTCATGAACAAGGATGACACCATCCTTCTGGAAAGAAAGGCAGATTAATGTTTTGTCTGGGGGAGTACTGTGATCTTTGTGAAAGGTAATAAATACCAGTGTTACAACTATACATTATTATATAACTTAGATATCCTAAATCTGACCGTGTGACAATAGCAATATCACAGTAAGCTAACCGTAAAAGTAAACATAATAACTTTAGACAGCTAGCATTGCTAACAAAATGGGAATTGCAATTTATGCTTTCAGTTTCCTTATGGCAAAAAAGGTGACATAAATACCTTAATGAGGTGGTGGAGTCTCTGGAGGATGATGAGAAGAAGTCAGATCGTCAATAATGCTAACAGTTCTGGCTAGAGGTGGTGCAATAAACTGACTGAGGACATTAAAAAGGTTAAAGGCACAAAGGGATAAACTTTGGTGGGGAAGCTTCTCCGAAGCGGTGTTAATATCTTGCACACCGAAGATATAAATGGGTACTAGAAACAAGAAATGTTGCCAGATAAAATGCATTTGTGTTTTTTCTGGATCACTGAACATGCAGTCACTGGCACACATATGCTACTGCAATGGTTTTATAAGGGCTGCGTGGGTGGAACAGGGTATGGATCAGAATAAAGCCTGGTATACATCCAGCAGGCTGAACAATAAAAACTGGCAGGTCACTGTACCAACACGATATTGGTGCAGCGATCTCTACCTCTGTGCTATCGTATTCTAACAGGAGGACTTCCCCCAATCAGATTAAATTGATCAGTGCTCACAGCTATTGGCTACCAGCACTGATTGGATGCTGGTTTTCCAGCATGTCCCTTTGACAAAAGCCAGTCATTAGATGGGGCTTCTGTTGGACAGACAGGTATGCACAATGACCGAAAGTCAATCCTGTTGAATCAGCTGATTTTCAGACAGCGTGTACCCAGTTTAAGAATGACACAGAGGTGGCTAGGAGGACTAAAAGTTAATACAATTAAGACTGACAGACATCTCCTCAGTGACAAAATCGTGGAAATCCTTTGCCACCTAAATGCCTAGCAAATCTCTACCTTTAGCAAATTGGTCCGATCCAGTGTAAATCATGGGCTTGGTGGAAAGATTTGCTGATGTTTGTAAGTTTTCTATCTAAGTTTATTATTTGTTTTCTGCAATATTCTGTTCATTTAAACTGAATATAAATATTTCAAGACATCACCTCATAGTAACCTAAGGCTTGATTTACAAGGCACTGAGCCCAGTACCGCATTAAAAGCATTTTCTGGCATTATACAGAAGCCAAAATTATGTAAGAGGCAATGATAACCCATTCTGTAAACAAGTGCCCAACTTTTTAGATTTTTTTAAAAAGATTGAATTTTTGTCAACCTTTTTGTCTCAAAAATGCTTATGGGAAAAGTAAAAGCATTGAGAATCTTGAAAGCACTAACAACATGTGGATTGGCTGCCATGAATAACAATAATGGCAGCAGCAGTTCATATGTTTGATACATAATGACTAGTTCAATCCTTACTTCTAATAACCAATGATGTATTCCATCTAAATATTTCCCAAAGCTTTAGGCCTCTTGCCCACAGGGCCTTTAGCCCCAATGCATAAGGCTCAGGCATTTAGGTGCAGGTGCCCTGAACATAGGTACTGCTCTGTGCACCAACCAGTCAGTCTAGCCACAGCAACTGTTAACCTCTCATGCAGTTTTACAGTCTGTTGGCACCTGTGTCTTTTGCCTCCAGCTAAACATCTCTGTCTCATGCATTGGGGATAAATTCCCAGTGTGCCTGAGGCCTTAGTCTACAAAATGACATAAGGAAATGTAGCTTTAATCACCTGGAGATGGGCCAGTTGGGACCTAATTCAGTTTAAATTCTAAAATTACTAAGAGGTGCAAAAAGCAAAGTGTGCAAAAAGGCATTAGTTTGACATGCTTATTCTGAATCAAACATTTAAAAATAGAAAAAGAATGCTATGGCAGCTTAACAATCGTGTATTAAATTAATATACAGTATATACGTAGTGCACTAATGCCTTCTTAAAACAGAAAATGTTCACATGTCTCACTCCACCTTATATTTCATAAGATAAGGTGACTAGTCTTCATTTCAAAACAGAGGACAGCACCATGCAAATCATTGCTTTACACCCCATTGGCCAAATGCACACCCAGAACTGCTGGTGTATAATGCAAATACAGCCTGGTATTATAGAGCAATGAATTCCAAATTGGATACAGCTGCGGCAGGCTATTTCCCCATCATCAGTGTAGCCTGTTGAAACTATGACTTTTCATACTCTGCAATGATGAAGAGATATAGCCTAAAACCACTGTATGTAGTCTGAAAAATGGTTCTATAATATTAGGCTTTGTTTGCACTATAGACCAGTGGTTGTAGATGTGCATCTGGCGAATGGTGTGTAAGCAGTAATCTGTATAACTCTGCCAACTCCTGAAATTAGAACTAATCCTCACATTTTTGAGAAATATTATTGGATGAGATATATTACTTTTGGTTTTAAGAAGGTTCTACTGTAAAGCACCCTTTGAGTGAGGGCTTTTTTTGATTGCTTTTGTCCCTTCTTATCAAAACCTTTAGGTTCTCCTATATCATTATACATTAATACATGCAAATAAAAAGAGTGACAGATTCAGCATGTATCTGGTCTCTTCAGGAGTTTTTGATGATCTGGTGGTCCTAGGGTTAAATTACATTTACAGAAAAATGAATATATGAACTAACTCTAGGATAGTTGAGCTGTCCTCTCAGAGGTTTTAAATCCCCACTCTTCTCCCTCTTCTCCATGCAGCACTTCTGGGACAGACCAGACAGATTCACTGTGATAAATCAGAATTGATCTTGTCTGTCCTGTAAGTGCTACACAGAAAGGAGGAAGAAGGGTGGGGATTTCAAATCCCTGGACCACTAAACTGGCTATGGTACTGGCAGCTCAACAACCCCAGCGGTAAGTACAGTGGAGACCAGCGGGGAGGGAGAGTGACTGGGTGTGAGTGTCCAGTATTCGTTTTTTTTCCTATAAAGGTGAACTAATACTTTAAAGAGGTACTTCACCCTGGAGAAATTCTCCTCTAGCCGCTTTCATGCCGCCATGTTAAAATATCCTGCACATACACAGAGGTGCCACATGTCTCTTTCAGGTATTTATGACTAGGTAAGGGCCTAGAGGAGAAAGCAAGAGGTGTCGAGCTGCAGAACAAAAGACTAGGTAAGGGCCTAGAGGAGAAAGCAAGAGGTGTCGAGCTGCAGAACAAAAGACTAGGTAAGGGCCTAGAGGAGAAAGCAAGAGGTGTCGAGCTGCAGAACAAAAGAAGGTGCCAAACATTTTAGAAAATGCTGAAACTTTCTGCTATTGTATAAAAGGGTGGAAGGAGGAAACAGAGATCTTTTAGTGGGTAAATGTCCACTTTACTTTGATAGAATAGTTTGCATTGCATAGAGATCGCCAAATTAAGTGCTGTGGAGTCTTTATTCCCGCTTTAAAATTATCTGTGCAGGGCAAGGTGATCACAAAATAGTCTTTTTTTTAGCATTAAATATTCTCAGTATCCCAGAAAAACATGTGTATCTCACTTTTGAAATGGTGTTTTATTTTATTAGATCTAAAAAAATGTGGACACCTCTTAAAAAAAAAAAAAAATGTTGTTAGTTAAATAAATTCTCAGTTTACAAGCACAGAAGGGGCGAATATCCTAGGACTGCTAAGAAAGATAATGGGGGTAATTAATCAAAAGCACTTAATGGTATTGTAGATATTTGCCAAGGTTTCATCTTCCAGCATATTTTGCTAGTGATTCATCAGTAGATTAGTAAGTCAATTTTCTGGTGTTTTTTTCTTTTTTTTCTAGTTCATACAGTATATTTATTTCAGAAGTAGAACAATGTTTAGCAGTTGTCTGGGAAGTGTAGTATCAGTAACATTCTACAATTACATTGCAATTTTTTTATAATACTATTACATTTAATCTGAGTCTGGGTTGGAAATTATTATCACAGGCTGCACTCCTGTTTTTGTTTTGCTTTTTGCTGAAAAAGGACTTTCAAGGAAATCAATATTAATGCATGTGTTCTGAATCCGAGCAAGGCATGTATTTATTCATACTGCGTATAATTGTTTTGTAATGAATGTACATGCTGTAAGTATAATAGTCTGATTTTCAGATGACCCTGTTAGCACTGTGTAACAGAGCATGGAATATATGTCTTGATCAGGGTGGCAATATGGCAATAAGGGTCAAATTGACCAATATTTCCTCAGGAATAGACAGCTGTGTAATACTTACCATTCTATTAAAAACCTGTAAGCAGCCAGGGGACATAAATAATCTTATTTTTTTTTTACTATCTGGAGGCTGCAAATATAGATGGAATTCCTGCATGTTTTCCTAAATGTTGATCTTGATTAAGTTGTATTATGTCATTGTATGAAAATTAGGATTTGGAGACTGGATTGTTGCCAAAATTAAGCAGGATTTAATATTTGGCTGCGTGCTAATTGCAGTTTACAGTCAGGTTTAAATTCAATATTTAATTGTTTTTTAGTTACATATGAGTGCTCCACTTTTCACATTTTAAGCAGTTATGTCTGGCCAACAATGTTAACAATTCTTTCTGAAAGTGGGATTTCAAGCATATGTTTTCTCAGGTGTAAAAAAAGGAAGATTTTTTTTGTGTTACAGGATGTCTGATGTTTAATGGCTATGTACTGTGTACAAAAGCCCCTTGTAAATACACTTGTCTAGTCTTTTATTGCCACACATTGCATAGCTGATTCCAGGCAACACTTATTTTGGATTTGATTAACCTTTTTTTATTGAAAAATACTTTTACAAATATCTGCACTTTGCAAGACATTGTTCCCTTATCTCACTGAACGAGGTGAAGCTTTGAGTTCCATCATCCAATTGTTTTCAAGCAAAAATAAAGTTTTTCATTTACCTTGCACATATGCTGGTATTCTTTGTAAAGTGAATCTTCACAACATTCACTAAGTCTAGTGAAATAAATTCACTTTGCAAAAATCAACTCCATTGTTTAGACCACTTGGCTGACTTCCATTGACTCTTAAAATTTTGCAAGCTTTAGGCTTAGCGGTGATATCAATTTCCCAGTGTACAGAATTATACTTCTATTGATATTCAAAATGGTATTTCTTCAAAACATTTTTTGTCTTTGTTGCCAGCATGATGAAAGACTATCATGAGAAGCACTTCAAGCCTGGAACTAGTATTTTCAGCTCCAAACGGCTTGAAAAATGTAAATAATTGTATTTCCTTGATTAGAATTATTATGAAGAAGACAGCTGGTGATACTTTTGTGGATTTCCTTGACCATGAGTACAGAAACAGGCAGGCCAGCTATTCCAGCAGTAGTTTTATCATTGCTCAAAGTCCAAGTCCATATTCAAAAAATGGTTTCTTCAGCCCAGATTTAAAATAAAAAGCAGCTCTAGCTGCTGTCTTCAACCGATCTGCAGCACTGTCCCCAACAGACTCACAGCTCTGACTCCCAGCTGCCACTGCTTTACTGGGGTGAATAACACCCATTACATTTCCTATAACTTTTTGTCATGTCTGTAGCTCAAAACATAAAGGGAAATCTACCCAGCGGGAAATTGGTGTAAAAAAGTAAGCGTTTAATAAGGGTTTATTCAAAATTTTAAAAAGAAATACGGTATTAGATATATTGTACTTAATGTAGCAATGACATACTTTTATAGCTAATTATTAAAAAAAAATACATTTGAATAAATTATCAAATAATTACCTTATCTGATATAATTGTATCTAATTTATAACCTACCTAATATCTTATATAAA
Organism: Lithobates pipiens; assembly: GCF_037356315.1. Classification (NCBI taxonomy): domain Eukaryota; kingdom Metazoa; phylum Chordata; class Amphibia; order Anura; family Ranidae; genus Lithobates; species Lithobates pipiens. Next base: position 196,776,219 of record NW_027507903.1, on the reverse strand, counting down.
CTTATCAATGATTTAAAAAAAGGGGGCGTGGTCACGGCGATTCACTAGAGCGGACGTGTTTCGTGTGAGCTCCGCCGCCAGCATTTAATAAACGGCATTTACAGACATTTGGAACGAACAACGACACCCGCAGACGATGGGGAAGAGGTCGGGAAGACCCATGTCACGGAAGGTGGATGCTAGTAGCTCGATTAAGCGTTATATGCCCGCTTAACTGGCCGAGTCTGAGAGTCAAGATGGCCTAGGCCGCTCGCCGTGTGGCATGCCAGCTGGAGTAGGCCCCTCCTCCAGGTCCAGGCCCGAACGAAGATGCTGCTCCCCGGACTCTTCGGGTGGCTCAAATGGACAGGATGGCGATCCTAATCACCCGGGTGTCGCATCGCTGGTGAGTGACCTGCCGACCAAAGCAGACCTGGCATCCATGCTGCTGAACCTCGAGAAAGTAATTAAAAAGGAGATGTCTGCTGTCTGTTCGGACTTATCGCAGGTTCTGCTCAGGGTTGAGGAAACGGAGCAGCGGCTGGACTGCCACGCATCCGCCATCAGATCACTGCAGGCAACCACCCGCCAACTTGCCATAGCGCACAGGATGGCTCACTACAAAATTGAGGACCAGGAAACCGGCGCCATAACATACGGATCAGAGGCCTGCCCGAGACAACGGGGGATGAAGACCTTCTCCCATCCATTACAGGTATTTACAGGTATTGAGGACCAGGAAACCGGTGCCATAACTTCCAGATCAGAGGCCTGCCCGAGACAACGGGGGATGAAGACCTTCTCCCATCCATTACAGGTATTTACAGGTATTTTTAATAGTCTGCTTGGCCGTCCGGCTGGTGATACTCTGAAAATTGATAGAGTCCACAGGGCCCTGCGGCACAGACGCTCCCTGGGACATCATATGCAGGGTTCACCATTTTCCTGATAAGGAGCTTATTATGCAGAAGGCCAGAGTGGCATCCCCATTAGACTTTGATGGTGCTATGCTTTCCTTTTTCCCAGATCTGGCCAAGGAAACATTGGACAGGACCAGGGCTCTGCGCCCACTTACCGAACTGCTACGTGCGGCATCTATCAAGTACCGGTGGGGTTTCCCTGCGGCTTTAATTGCAAACGTAGACGGCAAGTCAATTGTCCTTAGATTCCCGGAGGACCTGGAGAAGTTTTGCATGGCCCTGAACATTTCCCCGCCGGACCTCCCAGGCTGGCAGGAGCTTCTCCCACCCGCAGTGAACAACCTTGAGTCGCAATGGCGCAGGGTGAATTGCAAACATCGCCCCTCTTTTGCTGGAGTCTCTATGCACCCTGCCTAACTACGGGTTCTTCTACGCAGAGGCGTTCACTTTTACCCCAACTTGGTGTTGTGCCAGGTACCCCACCTTTATTTCTTGAGATCTGGCAGCTGCACTTACCACCCTACATCCTCTTGCTTCTTTTACTCTTAGGAGCCTTACAGGAGCTGTTTCTGGCGGAGTCATTTGTTTGGTTTTGCTTTGCGTTTTCCATGCCTGCCTGGAGGGAGAACTGTGCAGCCCACTATCAGTTGAACTAGGGGCCTGGTAAATTTTCTAACCTTCGAATCTTTTGTCGTTTCTTTTCTAGCTCTTTTTAGCTGTTTAAGTTTTTGGTTACTGTTATATAGTTACTATTATCGAAATTGTGTTACTCTCATATCAAGCACTGCTATGTGTTGCTGGCGTCGGGGCCTCGGAGCACCACTTGGACCCCCTTTTTTATGATCTATGTATGGATGCTGGGGCTCCCCCGCCCCCCTATACAGGGGGCTGCTCGGTGCACCGTCCCTACGTCCCTGCTCCCAAGGTGGTGGGTGGTGTGGGGGCGTTGTGCCGAGCATGTACCCTGTTTTGCACTGCAGTATTTTGCGTGCATACGCAGCCATCCTCACGGCTGGGTCTGCGCCATGTCTCATGTGCTCACTCTCTTTTCTTTTCTTTTTCTCTTTCTGTGTCTCTTCTCTTACCCCTACCTCTGTCCCCTTGTCTCTTCCTTCCCCTCCCCTCCCTTGCTGACCTCTACTGTAATCTGCCTCCCACAGATCGCTATGTGTAATGTAATGGTGTTTGCGGTTCTCCTCTTGTTGTCCCAATGGCCACGATAAATCTGATATCCTTTAATGTTAAGGGGCTCCACGCCCCGGGGAAGAGGCATAACCTATACAGGGAACTGAATCGCTTGCGGGCGGATGTGGTCTTTCTGCAGGAGACACACCTCACACACTCGACCACAGTCAAGCTTTGCTCTCACCAATACCCTACGTGGTATTACAGTTTATCCGACACTAGTAAAGCCAAGGGTGTGGCTGTTGGGCTTCGCAGGGGAACCGCATTCACGTTTGAATTAATGATGTGCGACCCAGCTGGGCGCTTCTTGTTTTTGAAGGGTACCCTAGGCAGCATGCCCTGTACTTTGGCCACTCTGTACGCCCCCAATCGGGATCAGGCTAGTTTTATCGCTTCCACCCTGAAGAAATTGCGTGACTTTTCACATGGGTGCGTTCTACTTGCTGGGGACTTTAACACACCTTTAGAACCTTCCCTGGACACTTCCAGGGGTAACGCAGCCATCTCCCATAAGCGTCTGAAGTACATACGTAAACAGCTGCATGACTCACAGCTCATGGATGTCTGGAGACTTATGCACCCCCGCGACTGGGATTTTACTTATTACTCGGCGGTTCATCGAACCTATTCCAGAATAGATTTAATTTTAATTGATCACCGACACCTCCCGCTCCTGGTAAAATCGGCCATAGAGACTTCCCCCATCTTGGACCATATGCCTATTGTGCTTACCATTCGGGTAGAGTCACTGCCACTTAAGCCTACAAATTGGAAATTAAATGAGGGTCTTCTTGCTGATGAGCTAGACAGCAAGCTGATAGGGTATGAACTTGCCCTTTACTTCCAAGACAACTTGAGCCCTGACATCTCCCCGGGAACGTTGTGGGAGGCCCATAAAGCTCACATTATTGGCCAGGAAGAAGAGGGAGTGCACTCAGAGACAGACTGACCTACTCACAGAAATTAAACGTTTAGAGTAACAACACAAAGCCTCACAGTCCTTGACACTATTTCGCTCTCTAACCGAGAAGCGAGAAGACTTGAAGTCTCTTCTGCACTTGGACCAGAAAAATCGGCTCCGCCGAGTGGCCCCAAGGGTTTCATGAGTGGGGCAATAAACCTGGTAAGTTGCTGGCGCGCTCCCTCCAACAACGGCATGCTACCCCGTTCATAGCCAAGATCAAGACCTCCTCGGTGGTCACAGTGTTTGATACACCCGGGATTGCCGACGAATTTTGAAAATTTTACCAGCACCTTTATCACATCCAACACTCCACTACAGACAGGGAGTTGAAAACACAACTCATTAGGGACTATCTAGAGCGCTCTAATCTGCCCAAGCTACCTCAAACAACTTTGGCCTCACTTGAGGGCGAGCTCACCCCTGCGGAGCTACGTGGAGCCTTAAAAGCCATGACTAACGGGAAGGCACCGGGCCCTGATGGCTTTACGGTGGCCTACTACCGCACATTTGCAGACATTTTAATCCCCCACTTGACCAGGTATGCCAATGTGACTTCAGAGGGTGGTGGGTTTCGCCCAGAGACTTTACATGCCCACGTCACTGTCCAACCTAAGCCCGGGAAATATCCCTGTTACTGTGGGAGCTACCGCCCTATATCGCTACTAAATATTGACGCCAAGATCTATGCTAAAGCCATTGCCAGTAGATTACTCCCCTTAATCCCCCAATGGATATCACTCGACTAGACGGGTTTTATTCCTGGCATGGAAGCACGGGATAATACCCTCCGCACCCTGTCCCTGATGGCACATGTACGTAGGACCTCCCAGCTTACCCTTCTGCTTTCTACGGATGCTGAAAAGGTGTTTGATAGGGTGGACTGGGAGTTCCTCATGGCAACGCTTTCTCATTTGGGTATTAACGCTCCCCTGCCGTCCTAAATATCCGCACTTTACCGCCAACCCACAGCTCAAATACGCATTAATGGTATGCTGAGTGCCCCTTTCACATTGTTTAATGGCACACGCCAGGGCTGTCCCCTTTCCCCAATTCTATTTGCACTCTCCCTAGAACCCTTTCTCTCAGTGGTTAGGCAAAATCCGAACATCCATGGGATAGTTGTGGGCCACACCAAACACAAGTATGCTGCTTACGCAGATGATATCCTATTTTTTATACAGCAACCCCTAATTACTCTCCTCAACCTTTTGTCTAAATTCTCCACCTATAGTGCTATCTCCAATTTTAAGATTAATATGGCTAAATTGGAAATCCTAAACGTATCCACCCCCCCGCGTATCGTCACCCACTTGAAACGGAACTTCCCCTTTCAATGGCAAACAAAGAAAATGAAATACTTAGGGATCTACCTCACATCTAGCCCAACTTTTCTTTTCCACGCCAACTACCTACCACTGCTCAATGCTCTTCGGGTTGACATACAGAGGTGGACACAGCTTGCCCATTCTTGGTTGGGGAGGATCGGGGTGGTTAAGATGAACCTGCTGCCTAGGGTACTATTTATGTTTCAGATGTTACCATTCGGAATTCCTCTGGGTTTCTTCACGATTATTAACTCCTTAATTACTAAGTATGTGTGGAGAAGGAAAAAACCTAGACTACTCAGATCGTTACTTATTAGGTCCAAACGTGACGGCGGCCTGGCCTTGCCAGACCTTAAGACTTACTCCCGCTCAATAGTTTTGGCCAGACTCTCCGATTGGACATTTTGAAAACATTCTAAACTCTGGGTTGAGCTGGAGGCGACCCTTTGCGGGTCTGACCTTTCGACGCAAATGTGGATACCAAAGAAATACTGGAGTTTATCATCTGAAACATCACCACTTACCCTCTCCTCTCTGACGATATGGGATCAGCTGTGCAGAACTCATGGGTGGCCATATAACTCACCTTTAATGCCCCTTACTGGACATAACTATTTCCCTCCGGGGAATATGGACTCCAGCCTTCACCCTTGGCACTTGGGATCCAAAACTCTTTTGCACCAAGTCATGAGTCCGTCTGGAGTTCTCCCCCTGTCTTCCATAGTGACAGACCTTCCTATTTCATTCATGGATCAGTGGAAACACTGACAACTATCTGCCTTCATTAATTCACTACCGAAAACCTTGAGATCCTTGTCGGACTTAACGCCTGTGGAAGTAGCTTTCTCAGAAGCGCAACCAGTGGAGAAACCCATATCTTATTTTTACCACGCATTGATTTTGCTGTCGTCTTCCACCACTCCCACGTTTATTCGCAATTGGGAACTGGACCTTCATCAAGACTTGAATCCGGATCAAAAATACAGCATTCTTACCTTGACTCACACTTCTTCAGGAGCCTCTAAAGTGGTGGAGATGAGTTACAAACTTTTGGTCAGATGGCACTATTCCCCAGTATTACTCCATAAGTTTTTTCCTCAAAACTCCCCTCTGTGTTGGAGGGACTGCGGAGAGCAGGCTACCCATGCCCACACCTGGTGGTACTGCCCAAGACTACGCCCATTTTGGCTTGCAATTCTCTACTGGATTAAGGAGATTCAAGGTTGTGATGTTCCTAATGACCCATGGTTTGTTTTGTTTCACTGCACGGGTAAACCAGCGGGACTGTACAAGAGATCTGCGACGCCACATCTACTTAATGCGACCAAAACCCTTATTCCATATTATTGGAAGACAAAAACCATACCGACATTACGCTGACGGTTCCTAAAAGTAGACAATATTTATCATATGGAGGATATGACCCTCTCCCTGCGGGGCAAAGCAGATCTTGCAAACAAGATATGGTCCGGCTGATTTGCCTTTAAATATACCTCCGCTTACGCGGAAATTATGGCTCACCCCGCTTAATGATTATTGTTTGATGTTTTATCCAAGGGACAACGGGTAAAGAGACGCACTATATAGTTCTGTGGTATGAGGCAGCCATACCCCCATTCTCCCATCCCCACCCCCCTTTCCCCCCTCTCTTGGTCCTCTGCTCCTCTTTTCTTATCTACTCCTTTAATCTTTTCTTTCTACTACTTATTGTAAAACCAGAAAGGGGGCATACATTTTTACGAAATGTTGGTAACGATGGCTTCCATGCACCTGCTCTAATTGATCTGTGTTTGCGATGTCTGATGCGTACTTATTGTGCAATGGATACTGTTCATCTTTCTGCTAACGCTGTATGTACCTCTTTTTCAAATAAAAACTGATTATAAAAAAAAATGATTAAAAAAAAAAAACTTTACCAAGCAAAATTTCAAACAACCATGTTCTGTCAAGCTGAATGTATCAGAAACAGGTGGAATCAATCAAGATAAACCCATTTAGCATGTTTGGATAATTGAAGTTAATATTCCCACCTTGTGGGTCATTAAATTAAAATCATCAAAAACTGTCAGTGCATGCTATATTACATTACATGACATAATCAAAGTTTTTTTTTGTTTTTTGTTCTTAACATGGTGTGCTCTAACTACACAGCCTTCTTGCAGACATGGGTTATTGTTTAACTAAAAGTGCAGTGCATGTGAATTGCACAACACATGCGATGTGCATACATCCAAAAATGGTCTAATAAAGTGCAATTGTGCAATAATTGGTGCAGTTTGAAATTAAATAAATCATAACATATGTGCAATGCAATATCACAAGTGCAAACAATATGCAAATAAAAAGAAAAAGAAAAGTTTGTATGCAGCTGATTTTCATCAGAAGGAGTCCCATGAAGAGGGGGGTATTTAAAATGATTATCAAATGCTTGGCAGTATCATGCCCATCACCACAAATACAATGAAGGCTTACCAGAAAGCCAGTGCCCCCCCCCCCCTCTTATTCAGGAAGGTCACAAAGCACTTTTTTGAATCTGAGATCCACAGAAAAAATGTCCTGACTAGGGATTGGCGAATGGTTCAGCCCGAACAAAAGTTTTGGCTGAGAGTTCACTGTTTGGACGGTCAACAAACAGCCAAGCAAAAACAGCTCGTTCGACCATTTGTTTGGCCCCTCAAACTGACCACAATGCATTGCAAGCCCTGATTGGCCGAAGCAGTAAAAGCTTTAGCCAATCAGGGCACAGATCACTGTCAGAGTCATGATTGGCCTTTGTCATCATGACTTTATCCAATCATGGCTCATTCCTGCCCACAGTATAAAAGTATTCTTTCAATGGCAGCCATTTTCAGTGTGATTTTGAGGTGGAGAGAGATAGAACAGGGCTCTGTTCAGTGCTATTAGTTAGTTAATGTGCTATACTTTTCTATTTTGCTTCAATTGTTAGTATAGAATATTAGTTTAGTGTCAGTCTAGGGATAGTGTGAGTGTAGTGAGGAGGACCATCATTCAGCTTTGCATAGTGTGCAGATAGAGTAGGGACAGTTCATATATATTCACTGCAGTGTAGTGAGACCATGTCATTCATAAATACATTAGTGTAGAGTAGGGATAGCTCATATAGTTTCAGTGTAGTGTAGTGACACCGTGTCAGTAATCTTTACATTAGTGTATAGCTAGAGTAGAGACAGATAGCTTCAGTGTAGTGATGGTTGAACACCGTCTGTTTGATTGCGTTACTGCCAGTTTAACACCATTTATGTCTGTGTGCATTACTGACAGTTTAACGCCATATAGTTTTGAGAAAATGGGGCCTCAAATTGGGCCTCAGGCAGTGGTGGTGCCCTGAACTGAAAATATTCCTAGAAGTTATCATCATGAAGATTGAGGAGGAATAGGATAGTCACTCAGCATAATAGGATAGCCACTCAGCATATGCACTCTTCAAGGGATCCCACATGCATAGAAAAATCAATTGGTTACATCAGCATCAGGTGCTTGGTAGCTGGTGATCCAAGACTGATTCATTTTTATGAATGTGAGCCGATCAACAGAGTCTGTGGACAGGCGCACTCTTTGATTAGTTACAAAGCATCCAGCAGCACTGAATGTTCACTTAGAAAGAACGTTGGATGCAGGACAGGCAAGTAGCTCAATTGCATATTGAGCAAGCTCTGGCCAGTGGTCCATCCTCAAGACCCAGTAACACAGGGGATGTTCTGGTGGAAAGGTCTCCAAGTCTGATCTTGCCCCTAGATATTCCCTCAGCATGTAATTCAGATGCTGGTGATGGTTGCTGGAACCAATCAGACCTGGGCGCTGAGGACTGAAGAATTGTCTGAAGGCATCGGTCAGCCGGCTACCTTCTACACCGCTTTTTCTGTGACTGAATGAAGCCTCAGCAACACGTTCATCAGCACCAGGAAAATGTAACCTCCCAGGCTCTGGAAACACATTGCACAAACCTTTCTGCAAGGCCTCCTGAAGATGTTTCATCCTCTGCTCCCTCTGCAAAGGCTGGCCAAGTTCTGCAGCTTTACCCTTGTAATGTGGATCAAGAAGGGTTGCCAGCCAGTAATGATCCCTCTCCTTGATACCACGAATCCCAGGGTCCTTTCACAGGCTTTGCAGGATCACAGAGGCCTTGCAGTGTAAGTTTGAAGAGGCATTCAATCCTGAGTCCTCTGGGTCACTAAGGATCACATGATCCTCAACCACCTCCTCCCAGCCACGTACAACTCCATGGGTTTCTAGGGACTGAAAATGATCCCTTGAAGACTGCTGCTGATGCTGAGTGTTATCCTCCACCTCCATGTGACAAATTCTCCTTCTCCTCCTCCTCCTCTTCCTGTGTGATCGTGGGCCTGCAGGAATACTAGTACCCGGATAAAGGGGGCCTTGAGAGGTAAGGAAGTCCTCCTCTTCCTCCCACTGTTTTGCCTCAAGTGCCCTGCCATTATATGACCGGCAGAAATAAACACAGACTTTCCTGGCCTGCCTCAGGAGATCCTGTATGCTAGGGTACCTGCTCAAGAACATGAGTCAAGTGTCCCTGTCGGAGGGCGGAGAGGTTGGTGCCATTGTCACATACAACCATTCCTGGCTGAAGCTGGCATGGCATCAACCACCTCTGAGCCTGCCCCTGCAGAGCTGACAGAATCTCTGCCCCAGTGAGGCTCCTGTCCCCTAAGCAGACCAACTTAAGCACCACATAGCATCTTTTTTGCCTAAGTGCTTGTGTAGCCCCTTGAACGCCTATGAAGCACCACTGGTTCAGAGGACAAATCTGCAGAGGAAGAGGCCATAGAGGAAGAAGAAGAGGAGGGAGTGCTAGAGAGAGCTGTGGCAAAATCACCACTAGCATTTTGGAGGCATGGTGGTGGAACAAGCTCCAACAACACTGAACCCTGTCCTGCATCCTTCCCAGCTGCCAGCAGAGTTACCCAGTGCAACGTGAAAAAAAGGTAACGTCCCTGTCCATGCCTGCTGGACCATAAGTCAGCAGTAATATGTACCTTACTGACATTGCCTTCCACATGCCGGTAGAGAGCCAGAATGGCCTTCCATGAAAAGAAATGGCATTTGGGAACCTGCTACTGAGGTACCGCAATTCCACAAATTCATGGAACGGGGCAGCGTCTACCAGCTGAAAAGGCAGCAGTTGCAGTGCTAGCAATATGGCCAAGCTAGCATTCAGATGCTGAGCATGTGAAATAACAACTATGGGTGCACTGTATGTATTGTGTACACCACCAGGAAAGTAGTAGCAACTGCATTAGGGGTGCACAGTACTGTGTACACCAACAAAAGTGTAATTACAACTATGGGTGTACTGTATGTTTTGTGTACTGTATATACCACCAGAAAAGTGATAGCAACAGCACTATGGGTGCACGGTACTGTGTACACCGCCTGAAGTATATCAGAAAAAGTACACCAGGAATGGCCTTCAGTCAGATATAGCTAAACTGGATACAGTGGAATATATATATATATATATATATATATATATATATATATATACACACACAAGACTGTCTGTATATATATATATACAGTGGTGTGAAAAAGTGTTTGCCCCCTTCCTCATTTCCTGTTCCTTTGCATGTTTGTCACACTTAAGTGTTTCGGAACATCAAACCAATTTAAACAATAGTCAAGGACAACACAAGTAAACACAAAATGCAATTTGTAAATTAAGGTGTTTATTATTAAAGGTGAAAAAAAATCCAAACTATCATGGCCCTGTGTGAAAAAGTGATTGCCCCCTAAACCTAATAACTGGTTGGGCCACCCTTAGCAGCAACAACTGCAACCAAGCGTTTGCGATAACATGCAATGAGGCTTTTACAGCGTCCTGAAGGAATTTTGGCCCACTCATCTTTGCAGAATTGTCCTAATTCAGTTACATTAGAGGGTTTTCGAGCATGAACGGCCTTTTTAAGGTCATACCACAACATCTCAATAGGATTCAGGTCAGGACTTTGGCTAGGCCACTCCAAAGTCTTCATTTTGTTTTTCTTCAGCCATTCGGTGGTGGACTTGCTGGTGTGTTTAGGATCATTGTCCTGCTGCAGAACCCAAGTTGGTTTCAGCTTGAGTACACGAACAGATGGTCGGACATTCTCCTTCAGGATCTCTTGGTAGACAGCAGAATTCATAGTTCCTTTTATCACGGCAAGTCTTCCAGGTCCTGAAGCAGCAAAACAGCCCCAGACCATCACACTACCACCACCATATTTTACTGTTGGTATAATGTTCTTTTTATGAAATGCAGTGTTCCTTCTACGCCAGATATACTTGGACACACACCTTCCAAAGAGTTCCACTTTTGTCTCATCGGTCCACAGAATGTTGTCCCAAAAGTCTTGGGGATCATCAAGATGTGTTGTGGAGAAATTGAGACGAGCTTTGATGTTCTTTTTGCTCAGCAGTGGTTTTCTCCTTGGAACTCTGCCATGCAGGCCATTTTTGCCCAGTCTTTTCCTGATGGTGGAGGCATGAACGCTGACCTTAACTGAGGCAAGTGAGGCCTGCAGTTCCTTGGACGTTGTTGTGGGGTCTTTTGTGACCTCTTGGATGAGTCGTCGCTGCGCTCTTGGGGTAATTTTGGGCGGCCGGCCACTCCTGGGAAGGTTCACCACTGTTCCATGTCTTCGCCATTTGTGGATAATGGCTCTCATTGTGGTTCGCTGGATTCCCAAAGCTTTGGAAATGGCTTTATAACCCTTTCCAGACTGATAGATCTCAATTACTTTCTTTCTCAATTGTTCCTGAATTTCTTTGGGTCTCGGCATGATGTGTAGCTTTTAGGGATCTTCTGGTGGACCTTACTGTGTCAAGCAGCTCCTATTTAAGTGATGCCTTGATTGTGAACAGGTGTGGCAATAATCAGGCCTGGGTGTGGCTAGAGAAATTGAACTCAGGTGTGGACAACCACAGTTATAGTATGTTTTAACAAGGGGGGCAATCACTTTTTCACACAGGGCCATGATGGTTTGGATTTTTTTTCACCTTTAATAATAAACACCTTCATTTACAAATTGCATTTTGTGTTTACTTGTGTTGTCCTTGACTATTGTTTAAATTGGTTTGATGTTCCGAAACACTTAAGTGTGACAAACATGCAAAGGAACAGGAAATGAGGAAGGGGGCAAACACTTTTTCACACCACTGTATATATATATATTAAATACACTGCAGCTAACTGAATACCCTGCCTGCCTGCTCAATCTAAATGACATTCTCTCTACACACTACATGGGGCCGACGTGCAGGCAGCCTCATATAGTGTGGGGCGTGGACTTGGCAAAAGGCTCCCTGCCTTTGGCCAATGATGGCTCTCATATCTGAGGGTGCTGGGATTGGCCAAAGCATGCAGGTCATGGTGCATGCTTTGGCCAATCATCATACAGCAATGCCCTGCGCTCCTGCAATGCATTATGGGCCATTATGCGCCAATCAAATTTGGAGCGAATGGCCCATAATGTTCGGTTTCCGACAAACTAGTGAACAGCCAATGTTCGAGTTGAACTCATGTTCAACCCGAACAGAAAGCTCATCCCTACTGTCCACTGCCCCCCCCCCCCCCCCGTCGGTATCCCAAATGCAGCCTGAATCTTGTAGACCAGCTGTTAACAACTACTAAGCATACTCCAGTGTCAGTTCCCTTCTAAGCTGTTCATTTGCTCTTTTTTCTTATTTGTGCAGCTTGTTGCCTTATGAGTTTATGTGAAATCTTCATTAATATCTGTAAAATATTGTAATTAGAAATAGATCTCATTTGGCCGGCATCTAGGAATGTCAGGTAACATGCCTCCCCCCCCAGGGGCTTGATAAGAGCAGACAATGCGGGGCCGAGATTTGTATACACCATATGGAGAGCCACTCCCATTGTTCTACACCTACTCACGTCAAAGGACCCCATGCTGGGGTAGACAATGAGGAGAGTCCAACCATAAACCTTGCTTAAGTTCCTGGGGAAATCCAATTAAGTCTTCTCTTTAAGACTAGTCACAAGGATTTGCATGAAAGGGGGCCGACTTATGTAGTGAGCCCTCCAATCATGATCCAAGCTAAAGCAGCCAATGGGGAATCAGCATGAAGGCATATTACCCAAAGCCAAGGTGAGGGACGGCCCTTTTTCGGAAACCAGTGGTCAAGGGTGGAACTCTGTAAGGATGGGTAATTATGGTTGAGGTGATGCTTGTAACTAAATATGCTTGTATGCTTGTGACTAAATACACTGTCTTAGAGAATATACTTTGTATTCCTGCATGTAAATATTATATTACAACCTAGTATTTTCTTCCTTGAGGTAAGATCATAGATAGATTTGTGTGTTAGCTAGACTTTCAACTACTTTTAATAAATGGTGTTATGGTAAACCTTTCTTATCCTGGTCATTAGAATTCTCTTTTAAACCCATATCATATCTTCTGATTATTAAATCAGAAATATAGATTTTAAAGGTTAACAGTGGCGACCACGAAGTTGATTACAGGACTGAAAGTATTTAATATAATACCAAGATTTGTGTAATGCAGATTAAAGTTATTGGGGGAATTTAAACTGAGTCAGTTTGTCCTATAGTTTGAAGGCCACAGCAAATCTATCTAGGGAAAAATACAGGTAAATGTTTTGTTGTATCAGTGGGTATTGGATTAACTCTAAAAAGGAGGGAGGATACACCACATATTTTGTGTTGCTTAATATCCCGTAATTATAATTGAAAAAGTTCTTTGGATGTACCTTTACATACCGGTCCATGTGAGGGGGAGGAAGTAACTTAGCGGGAAAAGTTTTGGTTATTATTTTTTTTTTTTTTTTATTTATTGTATTCCTTGGTGCTCATCGAGGTTCATTGCTCTCTAACAATTGTTTGAGTGTGCTGCATGGGGAGCACATGGGTTTCATTGGAAAGACGCCAATTGGAGTGCGGTCTTGGTTTTGTTGAAAAGGTTCAACAGATTTTTATTTATTTCTTTTTTTTAAATGGTCTGTCCACTAAAGGCATAATATTTGTGTATAAGGACAGTGAAACTAGCTACAAGTGAGTAGTTTGTTTATTTTAGCTGTGGAATTTTACAAGCAGTAATATTCTAATGCTTTTCAGTTACAGTACAGAACTGTGGAAGTCTTGTTGCTGAATGCTGAAGCTAATATCTGAGAAAGATTATTAGTATAGGGTAAAATAAGATGCATCTAGCATACTGTATTATACCTTGAAATTTTGTTTTAAGGATGAAACCTTACCACAAATTGGGTAATCCGAGTTTGTGGTAGATTCATTTTTTTTTTTTTTTTTTTTTTTCTCTTATTTTAAACTGAATTGGGTTTAACTTTGGTGTAAACACGGCTGTGTGTACCTTTCTATTGTAAACTGAAAGCGTTATTCACCCTAGTTGATACCTGTGGGCTTAGTATTGTTCCTATTGTTCCCCGGGTCTATTGTTCTGCGGGCGTAGGCTCAGATAAGGAAAAAACTACAAACTATTGTGAGTAGATTTGGGGTGTCTCCAGTAATCTAACAGGATTGTTGTAGTGAGAGCTGAAAATATATATATATATATATTTTTATTTTTTTTATTTTTTATCTATCCTCTCCACTTTACTGCATTTTCTGAATTTTATTCAATGGGAGTTTCTGTTTGTTTTCCCTACTTCTTTACGGTAATATCAAAGTGATTGTATAGTACAGGGCAACAGTTAACTTAATTTAGCTTACAAATTGTGCATTGTATAGCTTGATAATGTCTGCCATGTCTTGTCTAGGAAATTTTGTAGCAACTTATACTTTTAAACACAAGAGCAATAAATTTGCCTGTGATGCTAAGTTAAAAGCATCTCCTTGGACTTATGTCCAGGAGTTATTTGAGGAACAAGCTAAAACAAACAACAAGAAAAAGCTCAAAGGTCTAGCCTTGGCAGGCATGTATGCAGCTGGCATGGCTATGAATGCTAAAATACAGCAATTTGAAGCTACAATCTACAATAACAATATTACAATGTCACAGTTGCTACAAACAATTTCTATCCTTAAAGGACAGGCAGCTATGGCCAGCAGATGCGAACATGGTAATACTATGGCACCTACTTGTGCCTATGAAATTGGGGACATTAAAGAATATGAAAAGTATAAGGGAAAGGAGGATATCAATCCTAATTCGACTTTTCCTGTGGCGATGGGAGAAATCGCAGAGCCACAAGAAAATCGAGAATGCACCATGGTCACATACCCACCAGACAATGGGGACCAGATATCCACAAATGAGAAGCAAGATAAGTTCCCCAACATTGGCAAAATTAAAAATAATGAACTCATTATTTCACACGCAACCAATGTGCAACAGAGGGGGGAGCTCTCAGATGTGAGATGGCATAGTGATCAGGTTAAGGCATCTCCCAGCCCAGGGCAGTGGGGGCAATCTACACATAACATAGATTGTAATGCAACCATTTTTAGTATTCCTACAGACAACAGAAAACTAGCTCCGCCTAGAGTAGGCGTTAATTTCAACAACTCATTGAAAGGTGAGAGTTCTTTTGTAAGTACCCCTAGATCTATTAGGAAGACAGGAAAAGCAGTTCATCAGGTTTTAGCCATTGAAAATTCTCAGCCCAAAACCACACCAGTTGTTAAGAGACGCTTTAATACTTTACAAAAGATAAAGTGCTATACCTGTGGGTTATTAGGCCACATTTCTCAATTTTGTGTGTCTTCTGGTGAAATGATATTTAAACAGAAGCAATATACAACAAGGAGGCGGGACATAGAAGTGTACTCACCACGCTGGGGGGAAGGGACCAGGAGTAATAAATATGAAAATACAAAATCATACATCCCTTCCTCAACTATTAAGGCTGAGAATGAGACCTTACAGCAGGAGATTAGGCAAATTAAACAGGAAAGGGATGAATTTGTGAAAGAATTCCAATCTTTTAAAAGAAACGTCATTGACTCCCTGAATTTGAGAAATGGAGGGAGTAACTCGTCCACCGCAAACCAAAACAGTACACTAAAAGCGGAGATGAAATACAACATATAAATTCGTTTTAGAGGTCTATGGCATTTTAGTTTCATTAGATCAAAGTGGGAATGGCATTGTCCATTTACCAATGTACACATAAGAATGATGTATTTTTAATTTTTTGTTTTGCTTTAAATAGGTTAAATAAATAAAAAAGGGGGAAAGATTAATAACTGTCTTCTACAAAGTAATCTGTTTTCAGGCTTAAGTGAATTCAGGAAAGTATATGTCCATACAAATTGGCTGTACATATGCGTAAATACACGCCTAACAAAGGTATGGTATAACAGTCCATTGTTTTTGTTTTTGTTTTTTCTCTCTTCCTCTCACTTTCCTTTGTATTCTCCCAGAGGCCAGAAACGCCTAACAATTCATTTGCAAAAACCAAAGTGCTATCCAGGATGTATGGGATGCAATCGAAATGAATGTGTATGTGTGAGTGATGGAAGGCATGGGTATGAACTGTCCATGTGTAAACAAAGATTTTATTTTATTTTTTTTTTCTCTTAGGGGGTGTACTCAACATTGCTTTATGGCCATAAATAAGTGTGATCACACTAATGCGCATGCGTTGTACTGTTTATGATTATTTTATAATTTTTTTTTTTTCATTGGAAATGAGCTCAATACTGGTACCAGTTTAAAGTTATAATTTTTTTTTTACAAGTTCAAATGTACTTGCGAATAAATAACCTATGCACAAATATTAAATCTCAATCCTTATAACTATGAGGAACTGTAGGGATGTTGTGTATAACTTTGTTTTCTCCTTTCCTGTGGTTTAGAGTGAAGGTTCTTTCACTCTGACACTCGGAAACTACCACGATACATTACTTTGCACCTTGTGGCATCTTATGGATTCAGTAGGTCTTGTGTTTTGTTTTGTTTTTCCTTCCAAATTAACTCATGTGATGCTAATATGTGTGAAGGTTATAGATCTACATGTTGTCGTTTAGAATTTAAGTATTTACAAACCCTCCCAGTTTTTCCATAATTTTGGTCTGTCCGAGTATAGATATGGGGGTGGGTCCTGGACATTATTGACTGTACTTAAGGTTAATGGACCCATTACCTTGGCTGGAAGCCTGTTCCAAGCATCCACTACTATTGTAGACCATTATGAACCTCTCAGAGAGGTACATTGAGGTGTTATTAATGATTTTTAAGTTTTGTATTTTAGGGTAATTGCCCAAACAAGGATGGATGATCGGACGCAGACGGGCAAAGTATTGTGAAACACAGATGAGGACCTTAAAACAATTTTATGTTGGTTTTAAGGAGAAGCCTTGAATGGAATTAATTACAGTCAGGCCTTACTAAATTCTAACTTCTTTAGGGCGGTCTGTTTCAATAAACAGAGGTCCTGCTCTCTCTAATACAAATTTTTGTGGCCTGCTTGACTTGCAAATTGTTTTGCACTAAGAGTCAATTAATATGTTAATCACCACCGAGAGAGGGTGTTGCGCAATGTTTGAAAGCAGATTCAAATCATTTTGTTTAACACAATTACAGATTCAAGGCTCTTTAACAAATTAAAGGTTGAGGCAGCATTCAATCTGAATATTTTTTTTTTTCTTTATTGTTTTTTTTCTCCTTCAACTTTTTCTCTTAAAGAAAACTATTTTTTTTTTTTTCTTTACTTCCTATATCACCTTATTTTAATTTTTTTTGGTGATTCTTCAGTTTGGCTTGCCTATGGTGAAAAAAAAAAAAAAAAAGAGGGGAGTATGGGGAACATTATATGGAGAACATTTAAAGCAATTACAAATGTTGATATAGAATATTAAAAGTTTCCCTTTAGCATTTTGGGGATGGGGCGAGTATCCAACAGTTTTTGTTTTTCTCTTATGACATTGGATAATTGTTTTATATAATTTTAGGTCATTGTAGCTATTATCATGACAATAGTAACATAAGGCTTTAGCAACAGCCATGTGACTATTTTCTGTGTATATGTGACATACAATCCTCTCTACAGTTCTAATGTTGGGCAGTCATCAGATGTGGTCATTGATATATATTTTTCTTTTTCATTTCTTTCTTTTTGTGCCATAATAAGTTCAAAGAGCATTGCGTCAATATCATATAGATATACTGGGACTGGTGAGACTCATAGTGATTGGCAAATAGCAGGGAGTATAGTACATTTGTACTTAAGAGTATTTTATTTAGATTTTTCCAGAAGCCACTAGTGACTGGTGACATCACACCTATCTGTATTCTGAAATCCAGTCATGTTTGTCTGCGTAGGCGACACTGCCTAATCTGCAATGAGAACTCTTAAAGTGATGACCTCTTCCGTAGCCTGCTAAAGGCAGGGCTCGTGCAGTAGCTACACATGGTAGCCAAGGACGGTGCCCAAGGTTTGGGACCAGCACTGAACATAGCTTCAGTAACAGGAGTTAGTGGTGAGTTGCGATGGCAACAAGAACCCCCTGCACACTTGAAGGGTCATACACAGACACACAGTGGCATACCGCAGAAGGCAGAACAGAGTTACTTGCAGGCATATGACCATGGAGGAAGAAAGATGGGGGATGGAAATCAGACACCTGGCTGAAGGGCGTACTTAAATTGTTACACATGTCACTGAGAGAGGGGTCTCATCAGTATGTCGCAGTATATCTATGGTAATTCTAATAAAAGGTCCTAACTGCTCAGACTTACCAGGCAAGCATTAATTTGAATGCATGTGTCTCAAATGTACTTGTGGTTTTCTTTCTATACCTCTGTCCACATTTAACAAAGTATAATCTTAGCCGGGAAAACTGATCCAAAGGCCATTACTGTATGCGGTATCCAACGGGAATCACCATGGAAGGCTGTCCCAGAAGCAAGGGCAACATGACCAGATTGACATTATTGACTTTCGCACTATCATTATTGGACGGTTGAGAACAAGGATCCTCATGTTTTTTTTTTTATCCCTCTTGTTTTTTTTATTGTGTTTTGTACCCTATGATTTTTATTATGGACTTATTACATTCAGAACAAGTGAGGACTACCGATACTAGGATCCAGAAATGTGAACTGTAGAGATGGAGAGTTTAAACGTTTTTTTTTTCTTCTCAAAGAGTTTTATTTCATTTCAGAGGGCAAAGCCAAACTTTCCAAATATTAAAGAAGATTGCACCTAAATCATTATTCTATGTGTGGCCGAGTCTCATATTCTCAACTGGCCACAAGGGGCCATCTGTTGCCTTATGAGTTTATGTGAAATCTTCATTAATATCTGTAAAATATTGTAATTAGAAATAGATCTCATTTGGCCGGCATCTAGGAATGTCAGGTAACATGCCTCCCCCCCCAGGGGCTTGATAAGAGCAGACAATGCGGGGCCGAGATTTGTATACACCATATGGAGAGCCACTCCCATTGTTCTACACCTACTCACGTCAAAGGACCCCATGCTGGGGTAGACAATGAGGAGAGTCCAACCATAAACCTTGCTTAAGTTCCTGGGGAAATCCAATTAAGTCTTCTCTTTAAGACTAGTCACAAGGATTTGCATGAAAGGGGGCCGACTTATGTAGTGAGCCCTCCAATCATGATCCAAGCTAAAGCAGCCAATGGGGAATCAGCATGAAGGCATATTACCCAAAGCCAAGGTGAGGGACGGCCCTTTTTCGGAAACCAGTGGTCAAGGGTGGAACTCTGTAAGGATGGGTAATTATGGTTGAGGTGATGCTTGTAACTAAATATGCTTGTATGCTTGTGACTAAATACACTGTCTTAGAGAATATACTTTGTATTCCTGCATGTAAATATTATATTACAACCTAGTATTTTCTTCCTTGAGGTAAGATCATAGATAGATTTGTGTGTTAGCTAGACTTTCAACTACTTTTAATAAATGGTGTTATGGTAAACCTTTCTTATCCTGGTCATTAGAATTCTCTTTTAAACCCATATCATATCTTCTGATTATTAAATCAGAAATATAGATTTTAAAGGTTAACAAGCTCATGTGACTAAAGGGTTACATATGTGGGCATATACACAGTGATAAATGACACTCCCCCTCCATTTGCATTCATGTCCTCATACTGCTAAACACTATTGGGGTGGGATATAAAATGTTGATTGCTAGATTGATAGAGGCTTCACCTTCCTGTTAGTCCCAATGCATACACACCATAGACATAAGCTGGAAGGGTGTGACACAGCCTGTCATTGTCAGAACCTCCTCTAAATATATGTACAGCATGAGCAATGTGAAATCTATTTATCTATTGAATCTATGAAAGCATTTTTTTCATGTGTCATGTGACCAGCACATCACCAATACAGTAAATGCTGTGCAGAAACATATTCATAAATCAGCAGAGTACCAGAAACTCCTTCCTCAGAGCTTTCCCTGAAGACAGGAAAGACCTGGGAAACGTCACGTGACCTCTGAACAGCAATGATTAAATATGCTCAGATTATTTTTTAGATTAAATATAATACAGTGGCATGATCTGTATACATAAATAGAAGGGATAATTGCAATTAAACATATGCATATACATGTTTAGTATCACTTTAATAATGTGAAATCTCTAGATACAAAACCCTTTGTAAAAATGAATAAATTCCCATGACTCCACAGAACTTAAAATGTTTAATGATATATTTTATACACACAAGTTATTCATTTCTACTCTTAATTGATCAAACTTAAAGAAAATGTTGCTCATGAGTTTTAGGCCACTATAGGATCATTAACATCATGCAAGATACTACAACTAGACAAAAAGAAAAAATGCAATATGACTACGGAAGATTTGTATGTTCCCCAGACAACACAAGTTTTACCCACTGAAAGCCTACATGATGAAATATAGTAAGTTAAATTTATTTCCTGCATCTGACACCCAGTAGGCTGGCATTCGTTCTGTATGACAGCTAGCTTCTCCTTTCATATCTATCTGGTAAATAAACTATGACAGAGATTCTTGTCTTGGAAACTATTTCCACTAAAGATTTATAATACAACTTTATAAATAGGATGGAAACCATATAGAAGAAGTAAATCATAAAACCACATTCAGTGCCCAGTCACACACAAAAAAATGTGCATACTGCACTATCATAGAAGGTTCCTAAAACAACTGGTTTTCCACATAAAAAATGAGCATCCTATGTTACAAATGTGATTTTCTATAATGTATTTAATTAAATAATGTACCATATTCATTTTGTCCCAGATGTTTAAAGCAAATAATGATGATAATGTACTATACTGTAAATGAGTTCACCACAGCCATTATTTTTTTGCACCTGTCCTGAGTTCTGTTAACCAGTCTGAGAACAGAGATGAGAAGTTGATGTGAAAATCATATATAAACTTTCACTGAAAAACACATAACAATAATTTAACAAATGGAAGCTTCACAGAACTTCTAAGGCTTGCCATGCTTTATGCAATGCATTTCTTGTTCAATTTTCTTTAGATTTACCATATGTAGTCCAAGGGCCTGTCTGATTGCATAAAAATTGAAAGTGTTTAGGTTTAACCTCATATTATATGGGTTTTGGTAAATCTAAAGGAAAATTGTACAAGGAATTTGTATAATGTATGGGCAGCCTAAAGCCCCATACACACTATCAGATTGTCTGCTGATTTTTTCCTTCAGGTTTACCAAAACCATGTAGTACAAGGGCCTGCCTGATTGCATACACATTGAAACCTCTAATGCCGCATACACACGAGCGGATTGTATGGCGTACTTAGTCCGCCATACAATCCGACGGACAGTCCATCGTACTTTCCACTGAACGGACTTGACCACACACGGATACACAAACAGTCCGTCGAAAGCTTGCGCGATGACGTGAACAGCACGTACGACGGGACTAGAAATAGGAAGTCCAAGACACAGCAAAGCACCCTTCCGCCGTGTAAATCCTTTCTGGGCATGCGCCATTCTTAGTCCGTCGAACTAGCATACTGACGAGCGGATTGTCCGCTGAAACCAAAGTATGACGGACAGAATTTCGAAAAATCCGAAATTCTTAGTACGCCGGACTGCACGCTGAAAAAGTCCGCTGAAGCCCACACACGAGCGGACTGTCCGCTGAAATGTGTTTCGACGGACTAAGTACGCCATACAGTCCGCCCGTGTGTACGCGGCATAAGGTTTGACCTCATATTATATGGTGTAAATCTGATGGAAAAAATCAGCAGACAATCTGATAGTGTGTATGGGGCTTAAGCCTTTTATCCAATAAAATGGTTTGTTTGATGGGTAACAAAAATGGTGAAAGGTTTGAGTGATAAAACATATCAAGAGCGACTTCAGGAATTTAATATGGAGGAGGGAAAGGGGAGACATGATTGAAATCTAGGAATATGTCAAGAGGATGAATGAGGTTCAGGAAGGCAGTTTTTTTTTTTTTATGTGAAACCAAAATTAAGAACACGGGACATGGTCTCAAACTAAACGGAGAAAAGTTTAAAACTAATCTTAGAACGTATTATTTAACTGAAAGGGTAGTTGACGCCTGTAATAAATTACCAGCAAAGGTAGTGAGACAGTCAACAGTAAATGGCTTCAAACATGCTTGGGATAAACATAGTTCTATAGTAAGACCACAACAAATAATAAAACAAAAAGGGCAGACTCGATGGGCTACTCGGTCTTTTTTTGCCATCACTTTTCTATGTTTCTATGTTTGGAGCTCCACTTTAAGTTCTATCACAACTTAATCAATCTGAGTCACTCTGACAAATTCCAGTGTTTCTGTGTCAGTAGCCACCTTCACTTTCCTACATCCTCATGTCTCCTGGCCAGACACATGTGCTCAGCTAAAGTTTGATTTATGTGCTTCTGTTTAATTCTATAATGCATTGTGCAAAGGTACATAAGTTGATTATATTGCATTTTTTCTGTTCCCCACGTTTCATTCACCCTGATTTTTAATAAACTCTGTACATATTCACACATATTCTTGCATACACAGGAACAGGATGGTTTAGCTTCATGTCACACTACGCTATTACCTTTGATAGTCTCCATCAACCAGCATACATACTCCAGTTCTCCTGCTTGGATCTAGCAACACTCAGCAGTGAAACAGAAGCAAGGGAGCCTTTATTTTCAAATAAGTAACTACCAACTAGGGATGGGTGAATGGTTCGGCCCGAGCATAAGTTCAGGCCAAACTTTGGTTGTTTGGATGTTCGGTGAACACCGAACAATATTGGGTGTTCGGGGCAAATTGAAAAGCCGGCAGAACACTGTTAAAGTCTATGGGACACTAACATGAAAAATTAAAAGTGCTAATTTTAAAGGCTTATATGCAAGTTATTGTCATAAAAAGTGTTTGAAGACCTGGGCACTGACCTAGGGGATATGTATCAATGCAATTAATTTTTTTAAATAGCCGTTTTTTTGGGAGCAGTGATTTTTTTCAGGCTTAAAGTCAAACAATAAAAATGAAATATTCCTTTAAATATCATGCCTGGGGGTGTCTATTGTATGCCTGTAAAGTGGCACATTGTTCCCCTGTTTAGAACAGTACCACAGTAAAATTACATTTCTAAAGGGAAAATTGTCATTTAAAACTGATCGTGGCTGTAATGAATTGTTGGCAATATAAATAAAACTCATTGAAAAAAGGGAATGGGTTCCCCCCCAGTCCATTACCAGTACCTTTGGGTCTGGTATGAATATTAAGGGGAACTTAAAATTTAAAAAATAATTGTGTGTGGGTCCCCCCAAATACATACCAGGTCCTTCAGGTCTGGTATGGAATTTAAAATAAATTATAAAATCTGCGCTTGGTAAAAAAAAAAATTTGAAAATTAAAAAATTAATTAAAAAAAATCAGCGGCTGAACACAATAACCCGGATACTGGGCACAACAACGTAAAAAATAGCTAACAGTGCAGCGCTTACCACTAAGTGAATATACATATAATTAAATATGAATAAATAAATTTTCATAAAAAAAGAAAAAAACTTAAATATTTGGTGGATCCAAAAGGAATTTAAACCTTGATTAGAAAATGTGTTCGCAAAAAAAATTTGTTAATTACCAAAAATAGTTACCTAAAAAGATTATTATATTTGCCAAAAAAATGACATCCAACAGCAATTCAAAAAAAATCCCATGCAGTTAAACATGTGAAAACTAATTTTCAAGTCCCATACAAAACATGTGAAGATAAATTTTCAAAGGTGTAAAGTGGCGTCCAATATAAGTGAACAAAAGTATAATTGATCCTGTGTGTTCAGGAAAGAGTGCTTGACCACGTGTGTTTTTCCGAGCTACAAATCAAGTAAGTAATGGAGGCTTACCAGATCGCCAATAAGTGTACACAGATACGAATTTCCAAACGATTCGAGACGGACAGTCGGACGACGACCCAGGCCTTCAGGCGCTCCACAATCACCGGAGCGATGCGAATCCTCTCTCTGAACGGTCCACACAGCCGTGTAGGGTTTTCAATCTGGGAAGCTAAAAGCCAGCCCACACCTTCGGGTGTTACGTAGTCCGGGTCCGTTCCGGTCTTTTCGAATGTCTCGGGATATCATATCACCATATAGACAAAAAGATAAAAAAAGTGCGCCCAATCGTGTAATAAAGTTTTTAAACACGTGGAGTTTATTATTCAACCGAATAATGTTAAGTACTACAGAAGACTCGACCGAGTCGTATAAAAGTAGTCGTAACGTAAAAAATGAACAATTTTGCTAGCAAAATATAAAAATAAACGAATGCTAATAGCACAAAGGGTGAGCGTATCTACCCAAGGGTAGATACGTTACGACTACTTTTATACGACTCGGTCGAGTCTTCTGTAGTACTTAACATTATTCGGTTGAATAATAAACTCCACGTGTTTAAAAACTTTATTACACGATTGGGCGCACTTTTTTATCTTTTTGTCTATATGGTGATATGATATCCCGAGACATTCGAAAAGACCGGAACGGACCCGGACTACGTAACACCCGAAGGTGTGGGCTGGCTTTTAGCTTCCCACATTGAAAACCCTACACGGCTGTGTGGACCGTTCAGAGAGAGGATTCGCATCGCTCCGGTGATTGTGGAGCGTCTGAAGGCCTGGGTCGTCGTCCGACTGTCCGTCTCGAATCGTTTGGAAATTCGTATCTGTGTACACTTATTGGCAATCTGGTAAGCCTCCAGTACTTACTAGATTTGTAGCTGGGAAAAACACACGTGGTCAAGCACTCTTTCCTGAACACACAGGATCAATTATACTTTTGTTCACTTATATTGGACGCCACTTTACACCTTTGAAAATTTATCTTCACATGTTTTGTATGGGACTTGAAAATTTGTTTTCACATGTTTAACTGCATGGGATTTTTTTTGAATTGCTGTTGGATGTCATTTTTTTGGCAAATATAATAATCTTTTTAGGTAACTATTTTTGGTAATTAACTAATTTTTTTTGCGAACACGTTTTCTAATCAAGGTTTAAATTCCTTTTGGATCCACCAAATATTTAAGTTTTTTTCTTTTTTATGAAAATTTATTCATTCATATTTAATTATATGTATATTCACTTAGTGGTAAGCGCTGCACTGTTAGCTATTCTGGTATGGAATTTATTGGGAACCCTGTGCCAAATTTTTTTTAAAATGGGCCATAATGGCTCCAAAATAAAAAAATCGTGTGGGGTCCCCACAAAATCCATACCAGATCCTTATCTGAGCACACAACCTGGCAGGCTGCAGGAAAAGAGGGGGGATGAGAGAGCACCCCCCTCTTGAACCGTACCAGGCCACATGCCCTCAACATGGGGAGGGTGCTTTGGGGTCTCAGCCTAAAGCACCATGTCCCCATGTTGATGGGGACAAGGGCCTCATCCCCACAACCCTTGCCCGGTGGTTGTGGGCTTATGCGGGCAGGGGGTTTATCAGAATCTGGAAGACCCCTTTAAAAAGGGGACCACCAGATCCCGCCCCCCCCATGTGAATTGGTAACAGGATACATTGTACCCCTACCATTTCATTAAAAAAGGGTCAAAGATGGTTAAAAAAGACAAGAGACAACTTGGGACAAGTCCTTTATTAAAAAAAAAAAAAAAATGTCCCGCAATGCAAATCCATGGCGTGCGACGGACTGGAAAAAAGGCCGCAACAGTTCCGCCTTCGTGGGAGGCTCCCACCGAGTGATGCTTCTTCTTAATGACAGCTATTATATAGCTCAGGGTGGGGCCACCTGGTGACATAAACGGGTGACCCCACCCCTCTCTGATGCCACGGGGAAGCCCATGGAGGCAGAAGGGTTGCAGCTTTTTTTTTCTTTTTCAGTACATCTGGCGGCGTGAATTTACATCAGTGGACATTTTTATTTTTTTATTTTTTACTAAAGGACTTGTCCCAAGTTGTCTCTTTGTCTTTTTTACCATTTTTGATACTTTTTTGTGAAATGGTGGGGGTTCAATGTACCCCGTTACCAAACATAAGGGGGCCAGGATCTGGGGGTCCCCTTGTTAAAGGCGACTTCCAGATTCCAATAAGCCCCCCCACATACCTCCACAACCACCAGGCAAGGGTTGTCGGGATGAGACAAGGTGCTTTAGGGTCAGACCCCAAAGCACCTTCCACATGTTGAGGGCATGTGGCCTTGTACAGTTCAGGAGGGGTGGCGCTCTTTCGCCCCCCCCCCCCCTCTTTTCCTGTGGCCTGCCAGGTTGCATGCTTGCATAAGGGGCCGATATGGATTTTGGGGGGCACCATGCCATTTTTTAAAATTTTGCCACAGAGTTCCCCTTAAAATCTACACCAGACCTGAAGAGTCTGGTATGAATTTTGGGGGGACCCCTACGCTATTTCCTTTTTAAATTTGACACAGGGTTCCACTTAATTTCCATATCAGACCTGAAAAGCCTGGTATGGATTTTGGGGGACCCCCATGCAATTTTTTTAAATTTTTGGTTCGGGAACCCATACCGTTTTTTTTCAATGAGTTTTATCTATATTGCCGAGAACTGACAATTCATTACAGTAGCGGTCAGTTTTAAATTTTTACTTTAGAAATGTCATTTTGCTGTGGTACTGTTTTAAGCATGGGAAAAATGCATCACTTTACAGGCATACTATAGACATCCACTTCACCACTAGCCTCCAAGGTACTGGAACCTAGCCATTATACAGGGCACTTCACCACTTATTACCAATACAAAGGTACTGCTTACCACAGACTACTACAAGGTGGCACTACACCAGCGTCTACCTATGAAAGAGGGCATTTCACCACAGAATACCAATAAAAGGGGGAAATGTACTATTCATTAACATAAGGTGGCACTTTACCACTAATACCAAAAGGTAAGGGGACCATTCTTTAGTGATCACCTATGTAATGAGGCACTTCTCAACTACACTACACTGACTATATGGTATAGCGCAGTGCATACACTCATTTATATTAATGACTGCAGCACTCTGTAAGTTGTATATTCTTGACTACTGCATTATGTAAGCTGTGCTGTACATAACATACTTCTGACTGAAGTGCCCATTCTCCCATCAGTTACTGGTTGCTAAGTTGTCCTCAACTTCTTAGATAAAGCTTTCCTTTAAGAAAGGTTTAGATGATGTGTTTGCACTATGTTTATAATCTGACCATAAAAAAACATATGCAAGTCTAATTTAAAAAAATAAATGTCTGTAGGTCTCTTGCTCAAGTCAAAGCAATTAAAGCATTTTTGTGGGTATAACCACCGTAGCATGTGCAGCTCAATGTGGCCAAATGCATAGTTCATTCTGGTGTGCTATATACATCCCTGTTGCTCTCTCTTCCGTGTGCCTAATGGTATCCTTTCACAGAAGCATCACCCCTAAATTGCATACAGGTCACTGGATTATATCTAATGAGAACAGGAAAAATTAATTTCCTTTTTTTAGTGCATCTGCTAACTTCCAGAATGATGGCATAAACAGATCTTTAAAAATTACAATCATAATTTCTCAGCCAAACAATAATGGCAATAGATCTCTTGAAACAAGAACCACCTGCACCCACAGTTTGGAAAGACAAATTAAAATATAAGGTCAAGAACAAAGTAAAGAAGAAAAAAAAAGCTTTCCTGTTTCTTTGTAGATGTAAACCAAAGTGCGTTTGATGGAGATACAGCATAATGATTGATATTCAATTTGGTTTTGTGTTTGATGTTGTTCATGTCCGCTTTACTTTGAAAGCTCAAACAAATGGAGGTGAAAGAGGGTACTGAAAGGGGCACAGTTTTCTGAATAATGGTTTGATGCAAATCGCAATACTTTAAGAAGCAATCACAAAAGGATGTTTACAGTAAATTATTTTTACATACTTGTTTTTAATTAACAAGATTTAAACAAGAAATGCCCTCATCTTATATTCAATATATGCATTCATCACTTGGTATTAAAGATAACATTTTTCAACCCTTTTCTAAGTAAATCTTCGACAGATGCCACGAGATATATTGTTGAATAAATAATATATTTTTCCTTCTTCCTAGAAGCATATATTCACCATGTATTCCATTCGGGTGCCAGAAGAGAGAATATCTGTTACTTCCAGATAGGATTCTGAACAGTATATGTGACAGCTCTCATGACTGATGATTGTCCCACTGCTGTCACTCAGGGGTGGAGAGAGTCAGAGTTAGCCCTGTGAATGTTCCAGCCCGATCAGATCTAAGCTTACAAAGAACTGTCTTTCTTTGCTTCCAATAGCTGAACAGATAGGGAATGAAGGGGGGGGGGGGGGCAAAGAAATTATACCTATCTGAGGAGTGGGGCATTAATGTGAACTTCTTGCTTTATCTTACATGGGCAAAGCACAGGCTTACTTTAACCACTTCAGCCCCAGAAGATTTTACTCCCTTCCCGACCAGAGAACTTTTTGCAATTCGCCACTGCGCTGTTTAACTGACACTTGCGCATTCGTGCGACATGGCACCCAAACAAAATTGACGTCCTTTTTTCCCCACAAATAGAGCTTTCTTTTGGTGGTATTTTATCATTTTATCAAAACAAGGGCGACAATTTTGAAAAAAATGCATTATATTTTACTTTTTGCTATAATAAATATCAATATCAATATAATAAAAATATATATAAAAAAAATTTTTTTCCTCAGTTTGGGCTGATATGTATTCTTCTACATATTTTTGGGGGAAAAAAATCACAATAAGCGTATATTGATTGGTCTGCGCAAAAGCGTCTACAAAATAGGGGATAGTTCTATGGCCTTTTTATTTAAATTTTTTTTTTTTAGTAGTAATGGTGGCAATCTGCAATTTTTATGGGGACTACGACATTATGGCGGATACATCAGAAACTTTTGACACTATTTTGGGACCATTGTAATTTATACAGCAATCAGTGCTATAAAAATGCACTGATTACTGTGTAAATGACACTGCCAGTGAAGGGGTTAACCACTAAGGGGGAGATGAAGGGGTTAAGCGTGTCCTAGGGAGTGATTCTAACTGCGGGGGTGGGCTTCAAGTCACATGACAGCGATCACCGCTCCCGATGATAGTGAGCAGTGATCTCTGTTATGACACAAGCCAGAACGGGCAAGTGCCTTGTTTCACATGCTCCCTTCCCCATTCTGGGGCTCCGTGGCACAATCACATGGAGACTGGCAGACATCGAGTCTGCCGTCCCGCAGGCACGGTCACGCTGTACGCGATGGGTGCGCGCTCTTAAAGGGGACGTACAGGTATGTCCATTTCCCCACCGCTGCTATTGTGCCAACATATATCGGCATGCAGTGGTCGGCAAGTGGTTAAGAATAGCATTCCCACAAATAGAGCTTTCTTTTGGTGGTATTTGATCTGCGGTTTTTATTGTTTGCGCAATAAACAAAAAAAAGCATACATTTTGAAAAAACTCATTATTTTTTACTTTTTGCTATACTAAATATGCCCAAAAAATAATTAAAACAACATATTTTTTATTCAGTTTAGGCCGATACGTATTCTTCTACATATTTTTGGTAAAAAAATCGCAATAAGCATTTATTGATTGATTTGCGCAAAAGTTATAGCGTCTACAAAATAAGGGCTAGTTTTATGGCATTTTTATTGATAATTTTTTTTACTAGTAATGGCAGCGATCAGCGTTTTTTATCATGACTGCAACATTATGGTGGACACATCGCACAATTTTAACACATTTTTGGGACCATTGGCATTAATACAGCGATCAATGCTAAAAAATTGCATTGATTACTGTGAAAATGTCACTGGCAGTGAAAGGGTTAACCAATAGGTGGCGTTGTAGGGGTTAAGTGTGTCCTAGCGAGTGATTCTAACTGTGGGGGGAGGGAGTGTGTGCGACATGTCACTGATCAGCACTCCCGATTACAGGGAGCAGTGATCAGTGACAGTGTCACTAGGCAGAATGGGGAGATGCTTGTTTACGTTAGCACCTCCTCGTTCTTCCTCATCGGGTCTGCGGGACCAGAGATCGTGGTCATGGAGCTCCCGACGAGCATGCACGCCCACAAGCCTCCTCTTAAAGCGCAACATACAGGTACATAGATCTGCCTGTACGTGCCCTTCTGCCACAGTATATCTGCGTGAGGCGGTCAGGAAGCAGTTAAAAACAACATTTTCAGTTCTGCAATGTCACAAGCATGATGACATAAAAAAATAAAGTTTATAATTTTTCAGCTTGTGCAGACTGATCCTTTGTCACTGGAAGGGTTAACCAGATGTTATATGTTTGAAGCCAATTCAAGATTATTATGCAAATGATCGATGCTCTAACACATTATTATTATTACAAGCAGTCCCAGGGTTACAAACTGTGTAACTTCAGGCAAAAAAGAAATTCCAGTTTTTTGGATAGTATAGGGGAGGGTTAACACCCCTGTAATGTTTGTTTCCCTTCGTGGGGTTGGATTTGCTCTCACTTCCTGTTTCTCCCTCTGTTCATAAAAATAAGTCATTCATAACTTGAATGTTCGTAACTGAGGGACTGCCTGTATTATTATGATTATTATTATTATTACTACTATTAATTTACTATACCTACTTTAATATTCTTAGCGTGGCACATGATCATCTTCAATATTTGACCAGTTTCCATAGATTAGGGTCTACTAGTGTAGACAGAGGTAGCAAAGGGTTACAAAATGTACACCACATATGATAACTGCTAATTCTATGGTAAACATGTCACTGTATACTTTGAAAGCATTGCTGGGCTAATATCTCTTTTGAATAGCTGCTTCTAACATCTAAAAAGCATTTTTAAGCCATTTTAAGAAACCAGAATGTTCTGTTGCACTCTGGAAATGCTCAATGTACATGACCACAGCTGGCTCCACTTTAAGAGATGAGTTTTGGTTACTTGACTGTTACAAGACATGCAATCTTCAGAAATTTGCAGGTGACAATGCAATCATCACAAATACAGCTTCATTTGCCAAACTTTGACAACTAAGTCAAATCAGATATCCTGCTCTTGCTTAGAAACAAGTATATACATGGCTCACCAATTTTGCAACAATTAAAGCTGCATTTATAGAGGATCCATTCATTGATTGGTGTAGGTAATCAGTTAACTTAGAATAAATAACGAACAAGAAAATTGACAGCGCTGTCTGGAAGTGTGTGGTTGACATGGAATCCTCAGTATATATAACAGCAAGCCGATGGTGAGAGCTAAATTAGGTGATTTATTGTTCACAAAAAAAGTTTGAAACCTTAAAGTGGAGCTCCCTCCTAAAGTGGAACTTCCGCTCATCGGAACCCTCCCCCCCCTCCGATGCCACGATTGGCACCTTTCAGGGGGAAGGGGGGTGCAGATACCTGTATAATACAGGTATTTGCACCCACTTCTGGGAACAGATAGCTGCAGAATCTGCGGGTATTTACGCCACTTCCTGTCCCTTCCCCGCTGTCTGCTGGGAAACACGAGGGGGCCCAGAGACAGTAGGGACCATCTGTATTCACGCATGCACAATAGGGAATCGGGAAGTGAAGCCGCAAGGCCTCACTTCCTGATTCCCATACCAAAGATGGCGTTGGCAGCACTGGAGAGCCGAGCGACAGATTGCTTCAGGTGCCGACATCGCGGGCACGTTGGACAGGTGAGTGTCCATATTTTAAAAATCAGCAGCTGCGGTATTTGTAGCTGCTGACTTAAAAAAAAATGGCGGAACTCCTGCTTTAACAGGTAATACGATACCAAGCCAGTATGGACGGATGTGGATGGACTGATATCCGTTGGGTTCATACCGCCTTGGTATCTTATTACCTGTTAAGGCCTTAAACTTTTTTTGGTGAATAATAAATCACCTATTTTAGCCTTCACCATCGGCTTGCTGCTATATATAGTATTCCATGTCAACCACGCACATCCAGACAGCGCTGTCAATTTTCTTGTTTGCAATTCTAGTCACCATGTGTACTATTTCTGATGGCTGCATCTGATTGGCCCTTGGGCAGTGGACAGTGTGATTCCACATAGGACATAGCGCTTGGGACACTTTGTTGTTTCTGTTAGATAAAATGACTGTGAGAATCAACTTCTTAAAAAATATGTCAACCCAACATTTCATATTCCTGATCTGCGCCTGCTGCACCACATACTTTTTATGAAAAAGTATCCTATACTCTTTGTATTGCTTCCTTTGTGTGAAATGTCTGGTGTTCCTGCCAGTTCCTCTGCTTTCATATTAAAAATTGACCACATTAGGCATGATAGCACAGCATGGTCAATTCTCTAGCCATGCTGGGAGGTCAGCCTGCTCTCCTCCAATAATCAGACTTGTTCTGACACGCCCTCCTGCACAGAAATTCCACTGAAAAGTTCATTATACTGCTGTTTCTCCTCCATCTTTCCAAGATCCTTATGCAGCTGAGATCAGAGGGTATGTGATCACTTCCACAAAAAGTGGGTAAAAAGTTATTTATAATGATTTTTATATATACTGCATAAACAAATGTTTTAACTTTCATTTCTGTTTAACATTGAATGGGTTGTTTTACAAGGTGAAGGTTTACATTTTATATTTTTTAATATACCCAGGGAGGAATCTGTGTAGTTCAATAATAAATTGGTTGCAGTGGGCTTCCACTGGGTTGTCCTCTTGCAATAGCATGGTAATTACTATTAGCAAATCTAACTAAAACAAACAATTTTTGATAAAAGCTGCTGTGAGCTACATGTCCAAATATAAAACTATTATAATAATGGATTCCATCTCCAATCCAATGCAAAGCATATTAAATTGTGATTGTATTATGTATTCATTTTTGTGATGTATAGTGCTTGCAGAAGCACTGAGAGAACATGGTCACTTTCCACAATGGTGCTGCTACTTCTTATGTTTTGATATTTCCAATTTTAACATGTTTCATTAGTCTAAGGGCCAGCTCATACTGGTGCGACATGTGCTCCAACTTTGGGAGAACTTGTTGCATCACAAGTAGGAGCGACTTGAGTCTCTCCGACTTAGAATAAGGTTCCTGCTCTACTTTTGGTCCAACTTCCATACAACTCTTGTTGACTTCTGTTAGCCCCCGTACATACGGTCGGAGATTCTGACAACCAAATCCATCAGAGTAATTTCCGACTGATTAAGAGGTCCGGAAGCGATGTTACATACACACGGTCGGACTAAGTTGTTGGAAAATCCAATTGTACATAACGTGATGATTGTTTCATAACGACGGGACTACGTTCAGGCTAGTAGCCAATAGCTTTAGTCTAGGAATTTGATCTGAGCATGCGTGGCACTTTGTCCTTCGGAGTAGGCTACACCTGATCGGAGTATGTCCGATAGGAGCATTTTGTCAGAAAATGTTACTGGCAAGTTGGAAAAGTTGGTCCGTCGGATATTCAGACGGAAAAGTCCGATGCAGACCACACACAGTCGGAATATCTGACAAAACGGTCCGATAGGACACATTCCGTCGGAATCTCCGACCGTGTGTACAAGGGCTTAAAGAAGTAGTATGCAAGTCGTGCCGAAGTTGCGTTGGGATGCCAACTTTGAAGTCGTGGCTGTGTGAACTGGGCCTTATAAGGTTAACTATGCTGATACATTGTAACGCCCCTTCTGGCCGTTTTGTTATATATTTTCTACACGTGCATTATCTGTTTGAGAAAGGGCAGGGATGCCCAAAATTGTTGCTGTCTTGCATGAACTTTGAGCAATAAACGTTCTTTATGCTGCAACCCTTTTGATTTTGATTTGCTAAGTGTGTAGATACAGAAGTCCACCTGGTTGCTTTGTATTACACAATGCTCAGCATTCTAAAGGCACTGCCTGCCTGATTTACAGAGCTTTGAAATATTTGGATGTAATACCCAGGAGATGTAGTTCCCTTTTATTTTCTCTCCAGTACTTTTTGCACTGCTTATTACGCCTAAAACAGTTTGTGGAGAAGCACCATGAAAATACAGCAAAGGTCAGGATGTAAGTCGAAGGTGCGCTGAAGCATGGATTTCTGAGTTGTTTTGCTGCTTCTCCTTATTTCTCTGATATATTTAGTTTCTGGACCCCACCAGAAAGCTGCAAAGGATAAGGAAGGATTGCTAAGTAGGCACCGCATGAATTGTTCTGATCCTCTCTTTCTAGTCTTATCAATAAAAACAATTTAACATAGCGTTGTTGTGCTGCTTGTATTTTTCACTGAGCAATCCATGACAACCAATGGCGGTGGTCAGTTAAGTAAAATATGTTTTTTGATTTGCTGCTAGGAAGTACTTACACTGTTGATTGCTCTTTACCTTAGTAAGCTAAGCCCATTTATTTAAACAAAAATTAACATTTTTGCTTTGAACATTAATCACATTTTCATGTTGAAAATGGAAAATTCTAGTCCACGGCATTATAAAATACTGGGTTGCTTAAAGTAAATACATCACTCATTTTTTGATACTTTGTTACATTATCTATTAGTACCTGTATCATCTTTACAACACAGATTCTGGCTCAATAACCCCTGGGATTGTGGTTGTGGTGATCTTTAAATGGCTAGACAGATTGTAAAATAATCTTGCACTACAGTCTGCACATGTGTTTAAATAATTAATTATATGTATGAAAGGTTTCTAAGTCTTGCCTTTACAATGCATATAGTATTACAATATAGTCATCATCAGCAACACAATTAAAAACTCATAAATAATATGATTGGAATATACTAACATAAGGACAGAAAGCTGTATTTAATGATTGAGAGACAATACAGTATAAGAAATGTTAACCGAATGCATGTTTCTATTTACATCAATCTAATTGACATAACATGATGTAAAAGACGGCTTTTAGACCACATATAGCTGTGTTGTGTGTGTTTAAAGTGCCTTGAAAAAGTATTCATACCCCTTGAGGCTGGATTCACACCTATGCTTTTTTAGTGGTTTTTGCATTTTGCAGATTTGCTCTACAGAACGTGTTCCATAGAAAACCATGTTAAATGGACTGTAGTGCAAATCTGCAAAATGCAAAAAGCACTAAAAATGCATAGGTGTGAATCCAGCCTAAAATGTTCCACATTTTGTCATGTTACAACCAAAAAACGAAGGGCCAGTTCACACCAGACACAGTTCCATTCAGTTCCACGTGCTTTTTTTCTGAATTAAAAATGCATGCACAGTGTTTTCCATGTATTCCAATGGCTCTAGTTCACACCATACAGTCAGTTTCCGGTCAATTTCGGGTGCAGAAACTGACCGGAACTGACTGTATTGGTGCAGACTGCATGGAACTGCATCTGGTGTGAACTGGCCCTAAATGTATTTTATTTAAATTATTTTAATTTAATTTTTTTTACAAATAAATATATGAAAAGTGTGGCGTGGATTTGTATTTAGCCCCCTTTATTCTGATACCCCTAAATATAATCTAGTGGAACCAATTGCCTTCAGAAGTCACATAGTTGGTAAATAGAGTCCACCTGTATAATTTAATCTCAGTATAAATACAGCTGTTCTGTAGAGCCCTCGGAGGTTTGCTAGAGAACCTTAGTGAACAAACAGCATCATGAAGGCCAAGGAACACACCAGACAGGTCAGGGATAAAGTTGTGTAGAAGTTTAAAGCAGGGTTAGGTTATAAAAAATATCTCAAGCTTTGAACATCTCACGGAGCACTGTTCAATTCATCATCTGAAAATGGAAAGAGCATGGCACCACTGCAAACCTACCAAGACATGGCCATCCACCTAAACTGGCAGGCCGGACAAGGAGAGCATTCATCATAGAAGCAGCCAAGAGGCTTATGGTAACTTTGGAGAAGCTGCAGAGATCCACAGCTCAGATGGGAGAATCTGTCCACAGGACAACTATTAGTTGTGCACTCCACAAATCTGACCTTTATGCAGGAATGACAAGAAGAAAGCCATTGATGAAAGAAAGCCATAAGCTGTCCCATTTGCAGTTTGCAAAACGCCATGTGGGGGACACAGAAAACATGGGGAAGAAGGTGCACTGGTCAGATGAGACCATAATTTAACTTTTTGGCCTAAAAGCAAAACACTGTGTGGCAGAAAACTAACACTGCACATGGCCCTGAACATACCATCCCCACCGTGAAACATGGTGGTTGCAGCATCATGTTGTGGGTATGCTCAGGGCCGTCTTTAGCGCAGGGCAAACGGGGCACCTGCCCTGGGCCCAATGTTTGTAGGGGGGCCCGCACTGTCTGCTACCCGTGAATTGTGGCCCCCCGATGAAGGTTTTGCAGAGTGCACAGAGGACACGGGAGGCTGTATTCCCGTGCTAGCCAGCTGAGAGGGGGCGGGGCCGGGAGCTCCACTGACGCTCTGACCCCGCCCCCATGCAGCCTGTATGCTCAGAACAGAGCAGCTGTAGTGAGAGCCAGTGCTCGGAGTGGGAGTGTCAGTGGAGATCCCGGCCCGGCCCCCGGACCTCTGTATTCCCCAGCCAGTATAGAGGGGGCAGGGCCGGGAGCTCCACTGACGCGCCCACTCCGATCACTGGCTCTCACTACAGCCGCTCTGCTCCAAGCATACAGGCTGCACGGGGGCGGGGTCAGAGCGTCAGTGGAACTCCCGGCCCCGCCCCCTCTCAGCTGGCTAGCGCGGGAATACAGCCTCCAGTCCTCTTGTCCTCTGTGCACTCTGCAAAACCTTCATTGGGGCCCCAATTCACGGGTAACGGGGCGGCCCTACAAAGCATCAGTGGAGCCCCCGGCTGTTGTAGTGAGAGCAGAGAATGGAATCCCTCTAAATGTATGTAGTGAGTTTGGCTGCCCAGGTATGTCCTTGCACCCATAAAATGCCTGACTGCTTAAACCCTGAGCTGTGTTATTCAACTGTCAAGCTGTGCATTGCTGAAAATTCTCTGACCATCTCCTGTAGCATGTCCGCAGTCTCTGATTGTCTCCTGCAGTATGTCCGCAGTCTCTGATTGTCTATTGCAGTATGTCCGCAGTCTCTGATTGTCTCCTGCAGTATGTCGCCAGTCTCTGATTGTCTCCTGCAGTATGTCGCCAATCTCTGATTGTCTCCTGCAGTATGTCGCCAGTCTCTGATTGTCTCCTGCAGTATGTCGCCAGTCTCTGATTGTCTCCTGCAGTATGTCCGCAGTCTTTGATTGTCTCCTGCAGTATGTCCGCAGTCTTTGATTGTCTCCTGCAGTATGTCCGCAGTCTTTGATTGTCTCCTGCAGTATGTCCGCAGTCTCTTATTGTCTCCTGTAGTATTTCCACAGTCTCTTGTTGTCTCCTGTAGTATTTCCGCAGTCTCTGATTGTCTTCTGCAGTATGTCGCCAGTCTCTGATTGTCTCCTGCAGTATGTCCGCAGTCTTTGATTGTCTCCTGCAGTATGTCCGCAGTCTTTGATTGTCTCCTGCAGTATGTCCGCAGTCTCTTGTTGTCTCCTGTAGTATTTCCACAGTCTCTTATTGTCTCCTGTAGTATTTCTGCAGTCTCTGATTGTCTCTTGTAGTATGTCCCCAGTCTCTGATTGTCTCCTGCAGTATGTCTGCAGTCTCTGAACCTCTCCTGTAATATGTCTGCACTCTCTGACACTCTCCTGTAGTATGTGTGTGTATTAATGTGCCCCTTTACTTGCTCAATTATTTAGGATTGCTCCACTGCTCAGTGAGAGGTAATGATGTGCATTAACCTGTAGCAACCAATCAGCGAACAGTAGTGATCTGCTTTAATCTCTAGTAGCCAATCAGTAAGTGGTAATGATGTGCATTAACCTCTAGCAACCAATCGGCAAGCAGAAATTATGTGTTGTAA
Source organism: Lithobates pipiens (assembly GCF_037356315.1). Taxonomy (NCBI): domain Eukaryota; kingdom Metazoa; phylum Chordata; class Amphibia; order Anura; family Ranidae; genus Lithobates; species Lithobates pipiens. The sequence continues at coordinate 196,738,628 of NW_027507903.1, read as the reverse complement.
CCTCTAGCAACCAGCCAGCGAGCAGTAAGGATAGGCTGCAACCTCTGGCAAACATAATACAATCACTGCGTGATCTGCTGCAGTAAACTGATTTTGAGTCTACCTGCTATTTTTTGTATGCCTCAGAATGGAGGGGGGGGGGGCCCAAGAAAATGTTTGCCCAGGGCCCAATAGGGACAGGGAAGCTAGTCAGAGTTGATTGGAAGAAAACCTGTTAGAGTCTGCAAAAGACTAGGGCAGAGGTTCACCTTCCAGCAGGACATCGACCCCAAACATACAGCCAGAGCTACAATGGAATGGTTTAGATCAAAGCATATTCATGTGTTAGAATGGCCCAGTGAAAGTCCAGACCTAAAATTCAATTGAGAATCTGTGGCAAGAATTTAAATTTGCTGTTCACAGATGCTCTCCATCCAATCTGACAGAGCTTGAGCTCTTTTGCAAAGACGAATGGGCAAAAAATGTCACTCTCTAGATGTGCAAAGCTGTCAGAGACGTACCCAAAAAGACTTGCAACTGTAATTGCAATGAAAGGTGGTTATATAAAATATTAAATCAGGGGGCTGAATACAAATGCATGCCATACTTTTCACATATTTATTTCTAACAAATTTTGAAAGCCATTTATCATTTTTCTTCCACTTGACAATTATGTGCCACTTTGTGTTGGTCTATCACATAAAATCCCAATAAAATACATTTACATTTTTGGTTGTAACATGACAAAATGTGGAAAATTTCAAGGGGTATGAATACTTTTTGAAGGCACTGTGTATCTATACTGTTACATACAGACTTGCAAACAAAGTGAGAGAGAAAGAATAAGAAAAGAGAGGAGAGTGAGAGACTTAAGCAGATCAGTTTGACGAGATGCTGTACCAGCCAGTAATGGCTTGTAAACATCAAACCAAAACCGAAATCCACATCAGCTCAGTTTTCTTACATCATAGAGGGGAAGCGGATATGAATATACCCGCCTCCCCTCTCCTCCCTTTAGGGGCAGTGATCCTGGATCCCTGATCGCTCGGTAGAGCCTTGGAAAAGCGGTAGGTGGTGGCAGGAGGGGAGGTCCTCCACCCACACCCTGTAGAAGTGGTTAAGCAGCTGTATGGAAACACTTTTTTAGGGAAGCTTATTGCTGGCTGAAATTTTTGATACTGCAGGTGCAGACATCACTCCAGTATAACCACTTCAACCCAAGGATATACAGGTATAGCCTAAGAGGTCAAAGTGGTTAGTATTCTTCCCAATATAAATCATTAGAGCCAAATGCACATAAACACGCAATCAAAATGTGGCTTTAGATGCGTTTTTTACATTTTACTCCCCTGGAGCAAAGGCATAAAAGAGAAGAAAAAAATGTCCTGTGTGCATGAGGCCTAATTGTTTAAGAAAGAAATTACAATAAAATATGTGCTGCCAGTGTATGCTTTTGCTATGGGTGTGTTGTGTGCAATTTTAAGGATTTGTGCTTTTTGAATGCTGCCCTTGAAGACGCTTGAAATTACCCAGCTTTCTATGCTTTTTTTTTTTTTTTTACAGTACTTGGCCTATTAGTCCCAATGGATATGGCCAGAATTTACAGAATTGGTGCCAATATAAACTTTAATGGGATGCCCTTTCAAGTTCAGATTTAGCGAATTTAAAGAGGATTTATTGAACCCTTGGCAAATCGAACCTAAACAGATTTGCTCATGCTTACTCTAAGCTATTAGAAACCAAATTAACTTGTAGACAGTCTTTGTTTTGATCTTTGAGGGTGAATCATTTTACAGCAGCCTAAAGAGTTAGTTCACTTTTACCTAAAAACTGCATATGCAGGTAAAGGGCACCTGTAGATAAATAACAAACAGTGAGGCTTTGATTACAAACAGATAATGCCTTGGCTTTAGGTGTAGGCCATTTATATACCTCCCAAAGTCTGGCTAAAGAACTCCAGTTGGAACTGGAACACAATGAAACTGCAAGCACCGGTGTGAACTATGCCATTGAAAACCATATAACCTACTTTCCATGCATTTTTGATGCAGAAAAAAAACGCACTGGATTGCATGTGATGTGAACTGGCCCTAAGGCTGGATTCGCCCCTATGCATTTTTAGCGCTTTTTGCATTTTGCAGATTTGTACTACAGTCCATTTAACATGGTTTCTTATGGAACACGTTCTGTCGTGCAAATCTGCAAAATACAAAAAGAGCTAAAAATGCATAGGTGTGAATCCAGCCTAATACTTTTTGAGTCTCTATCCATTCCTGTCCAGTAAAACTGGCCCTAATACTTTTTGAGTCTCTATCCATTCCTGTCCAGTAAACAAAATGGAACTGTTTTTGCACCAAACAGAATATTGAAGCTATAATATAGCAAAAATTGAGAAATTACCTTTAGGGTGCTATTGTATAGAACTTTTTCTGACTTTTACTGGGCTGTGGGGTCGTGCTGGTTGAAGCAGGTAATTATAGAATTTGCAGAATACACATTTTAAATATGTTCAGTCCATAACACTGCATTACTTTATTTTTTCCTTTTTTTGTTACTGGTTATTTTTATTTGTTATTTTACAAGAACATTTGGGACTTGTAACTACAGTGTTAAGTATGACAAGCACAATTATGCAATACATGAAGCATATTTTTCCTTATACAGTTATCAATCAGTAGGTAGACATATCCATTAGCTGGCTTAAATATCCCCTTGCTTAAAAATAATGACATAACCTTAATGAATGTTTTACTGCTACTTAGAAGACTAACCTACTAATAAGGTCTTATGCACACTGGACATTTTTAGATGTTTTTACAGCTGCTGTTTTTGGCTTTAAACTTTTCTTTCTACAGTCAATGAACTCCCCATCATGTTATCCTATGTGTCCATGCACACATAAGCTTTTATCAACTGTTTTGGGCGGAGGCGTTTTTGGGCGGTAAAAAAAACAAAAACTGAGAGTAGTTTTTCCAGCTGTAAAAACGATCTAATGCCAATAAACGCAGATAAATGCCAGAAAATGCTGCCCACCAGTTTTTTTTTTTATGTTTTGATCCCATTTAAAAAAAAAGAAACATGAAAAATGCTAACTCTGAAAAACACTAAAAAACACTATTGCAAAATCTTTGAAAAACATTGAAAAACTCACTGCAAAGCTACTGATGTTTTTATAATGTTATTATAAAGTTCAGTGTGCATGAGGCCTAAAACTTAATTTGCCAAAACAGCGCAGATAATATATATTCTATTATGAAGTACATTACAGTATATACCTTCAAGGAACCCCGCAATGAAAGTTGATTCATGATTTCTATGCATTATAGTCCCACAAATAACTAGGAATATGAGCACAAAGCCAAGGAGGTGAAGAGGTACTTGAGGTTTAAAAAGTGATGATAATAATAATCTTTGTATGCTATAATTCTATATTCAAATTTCACAAACAATGGCAGATCCATAGCATAACAGCCACTTGCTGTTTGAAGCTAACCAAGTGAAGCCTTTCTTGATGGATGTTATAACTATTTGGCACGTAGATTGGCACATAGGTTTAAGGTTGTGCGTTTCAATACCTTGACTGTTTCCTTTTATTTTCACTTTACTTAAAGTGTACAACTGAAGTAGTGTGAACGAGTATTATACTGTTTTTTTTTTAAAAAAAGCTATTAATGGGTATTTTCTATTTTTCATATTTTATTACTGCATTCTTCCTAGCCTGCTTAACCTGCCACACTGCACAGCAGAAAATTAAAATGTCCTTTTATATATTTGGAACAATGCTGGAAGAGTTCTTTGACCATTCATAGAAGGTAGCATTGTTCAGATGTGCTAATAACAAGAAATGCTAAAGGATTAGTTCACCCTTTCCCAAGAAATTAAAAAGTGGACTAAAGCTGGGTATACATATAGAGTGTTTTTTTTTTTGTTGTTTTTTTTTTTTTTTTTTCAGTTCAACCAGTAGGTTAACAAACAAAAAAAAAAAAAATCATGCAAGCAATGTGAATGCAGGGATCTCCCTCTCCTGCACTAATGTATTCTGGCAGACCCCGACTCAAAATACACTGATTAGCCATTGGCTGCAACAGCTGAATGAATACTGGTTTTCCAGCAGGACTGTTAAACAGAAGCCGGTCTAACAACCAGCTTCTGGTCAACAGACAGGGCTACAAGTGATTGATTTTCAATACGTGTATACCCAGCTTAACTGGACCCTCCCCACACCACTTGTCCTCATTGCACTTGTCTCCTTCTTTGATTATCTGCTGCTACCTATGCAGTTGGTGTAGCGATCCTGGCACTGAAACATAAAGTACACAGCCCTGTGCACCACCATATTGTTCACAATAGTAAACAGGCATTGGTGATTATGTGAGAATAAGAGAATTAATTATTTTTAGCCACCCTGGAAGAAAGAAAGGTTCAATAAAGCTTGGCTTTCAAATGCCCAGACCCTTATATCAGCTAGTGTAGGCAGCAAAAAACAATCAAGGTAGGAAATATGTGCAATGAGAACCAAGGAGGTAGGGAGGGTGTAGTGAGTTACTTCATCTTTTCATATTTTGAAAAAAGGAGAACTAACTTATAGGTTTCATTCACACCAGATGTACTGTGGGACTATGTTAGTTAGCTATTCCAGTGCAGTCCCACCGCATGACAAGGCCAAAGTGCATTGTCTCCTGTGTGCCCGGTTCACACCTCTGTGTTGCAGTGGTGTGCGGGTGGTGTGCAGTGAAAAAAAGTACTGCATGCACTACTTTTTCCTGAACATCGCAGTGCAAAGCAATCCCCCGCTTTGTACTATGCAGCGGTCAATTGAACTTTATGGAATCTCTATGGGACAATAAAGTTTGTTTAAAAAAAAAAGTGAACAGTACGATGTGCCAATATCGGCACATCAGCACTGAAGCGATCGCAGCAGACCATACCAACCATTAACCACAAGTGAATCAGCCCTTAAAGATTGCTAATAATGGATGAAATCATAGGATGGCATGCACGTATGTATTCTGGAAGTTGTGAGTTTTAGCACAGTGTACAAATTTTACAGCTTTCTGCTTGCAGACATTTTCTAAATGCCCACCACTGGATTTAGGCATTTGATTCAGCTCGCATTGAACCATATCATATTGACATAATGGCATGACACGTAATGACATACTTATTATATGTTATAATTGCTTTACATCAGCCCTGAAAGTAACACTCTGGGGTGTCATTTAAAATGAAAATTTAGGGAGAAAGTCTAAATATCCATCGCATGTTATGGTCTAAATGATTGATATATCTTGGGGCAGTGAATGTAAATATGAGCAAGCAATATAATGGTAAATATGACACGCTATGCTGTTCTATATTAAATTGCCATTTTATGAGTTTGCTTTTCATTTTCACTGAGAAAGTGGGAAACCCAATGTTATGTCCAGGGGATTTAAAAAGCCTAAATATTTTACACTTAGCTATGGAATGAATTAGCAGCCATAAAGACATTAAAAAAAAAATCACACTTATCATTTCTCAACATTTCAAAGTATGCCTTGAGACAAGTAATGTGAGAATAGCTGTAAATAAATTACTAAACCAGTTTCCTTAATTCTGACTACAATCCTACTATGAGTCTGAAAAACGAAGAAAGCACATTCCCAACGTTTCTTTAGGTGTGTACATATTGGGGTTGATTTACTAAAACTGGAGAGTGGAAAATCTGGCGCAGCTCTGCATGGTAGCCAATCAGTAATTCTAACTTCAGCTTGTTCAATTGAGCTTTAACAAAAAAAAAAAAACTGAAAGCTGATTGGTTTCTGCATAGAGCTGCACCAGATTTTACACTCTCCAGTTTTAGTAACTCAACCCCAATGTATGTCTTACATTTTTATATAAAGTTGAGTTGCAAAAGCCATAAATCAATTCAAGTTCAGTGTTGCTTTTTCATTTGTGTGTACCTCAATGACTGCCTATTTTACAGCTGGCTTTTATAAAAAGCTACATGTCAAAGTAGATGTTTCAGATGCCATCTCACACATCGGGCTAAGCTGTGTAAGAGAAGAAAACACATCCAGTCAAATACATTTGAGTATTGTAGAATCAGGGATTTCCCAAGTAAGGGAAAACAAAATTGTATTTCAATGATGAAATATTGAGCAAAAAAACCCAAAATATATATATATATATATATATATATATATATATATATATATATATATATATATACATACACACATATATATACAAAATTGATTAAATGCATTATTTTCCTCAAAATTCTATTACCAATACCCCATAATGACAATGTGAAAGAAGTTTGTTTGAAATCTTTGCAAATGTATTAAAAATAAAAATCCAATGTACATAAGTATCACAGCCTCTTCTCAATATTTTGTTGAAGCACCCTTGGCACCAATAACAGCCTCAAGTCTTTTTGAGTATGATGCTACAAGCGTGGCACACCTATTTTTGGTCAGTTTCTCCCATTATTCTTTGCAGGACCTCGCAAGCTCCATCAGTTTGGATGGGGAGCATTGGTGCACAGCCATTTTCAGATCTCTCCAGAGATGTTCAATCGTGTTCAAGTCTGGGGTCTGGCTGGGCCACTCAAGGACATTCACAGAGTTGTCCCGTAGCCACTCCTTTGTTATCTTGGCTGTGTGCTTTCGGGTTGTTGTCTTGTTGGGAGATGAACCTTTGCCCCAGTCTGAGGTCCAGAGTGCTCTGGAGCAGGTTTCATCAAGGATGTCTGTCTATTGCTGCAGTCATCTTTCCCTCAATCCTGATTAGTCTCCCAGTTCCTGCCACAGAAAAACATCTCCACAGCATGATGCTGCCACCACCATGTTTTACTGTAGGGATGGTATTGGCCAGGTGATGAGCAGTGCCTGGTTCCCTCCAGACATGACGCTTGCCATTCAGGCCAAAGAGTTCAATCTTTGTTTCACCAGACTAGAGAATTGCGTTTCTCATGGTCTGAGAGTCCTTCAGGTGCCTTTAAGCAAACTCCAGATGGGCTTTCATGCAGTGGTGGCCCATCCATGTGAGAACAAAGTCACTTCCGGCGGGCTTCAAAAAGATGGTCGCCGTGAGGACTAATCCTCTTGTTTTCAGTGGAGAGGGGAGGACCCACCTCTCTCCACTGAACACACGGAGAAAGCCGGGAACTAGCTACAGACGCGGCTTGAAGGAATGCTGTACTGCCGGGGACACAGATCTGAGGAGGACTCTACTGCTCCACTGCTAGGGGACAAAGATGTAAGGAAGGACTCTGCTGGGGACACAGATGTCAAGAGGGACTCCTCTGGGGACACAAATGTAAGGAGGGGCTCCGGTGGGGACACATATGTAGGGAGGGGTTCTGCTGGGGATACAGATGTAAGGAGGGGCTCTGCTGGGGATGCAGATGTAAGAAGGGGCTCTGCTGGGGACACAGATGTAAGGAGGGACTCCACCGGGGACATAGATGTAAAGAGGGATTCTGCTGGGGACACAGATGTAAGGCGGGGCTCTCCTGGGGACACAGATGTAAGGTTAGGCTCTGCTGGGGACACAGATGTAAGGAGGGTCTCCGCTGGGGACACAGATGTAAGGAGGGGCTCCGCTGGGGACACAGATGTAAGGAGGGGCTCCACTGGGGACACAGATGTAAAGAGGGGCTCCACTGATGTGGACACAGATGTAAAGAGGGGCTCCACTAATGGGGATAAAGATGTAAGGAGGGACTCCACTGACGGGGACACAGATGTAAGGAGGCATTCCGCTGGGGGCACTTGATGTAAGGAGGGTCTCCGCTGGGGGCACCTGATGTAAACATTCTAGAATACACATATTTCTATTGTTGTGTAGGATCTGGGCCTGCTGTCTCTCCCTCTCTCCCCCCCCCCCACTCCCTCTATCCCTCGTTCATCTCAGACACTATCCACACCACCTTAGAGACACATCCACTAATTCACTTAAAACATTCCCCTTTTTCGCCAAGTGGGAGGGGTCAAAAAGGAAGTCTGGCGCCCCATCCTAAAACATCCCAAGCCGCCACTGCTTTCATGTGCCTTTTACTAAGAAATGGTTTCCGTCTGGCCACTCTACCATACAGGCCTGAATGGTGGAGTGCTGCAGAGATGGTTATTCTTCTGGAAGGTTCTCCTCTCTCCACAGAGAAATGCCTGTCTTGAGCTTGTAGAAAGATCTCAAGGATGATCAATGAAAACAGGATACACCTAAGCTGAATTTAATCCATTTTGAAATGAGGCTGTAGCATAACAAAATGTGGAAAAAGTGAAGCACCCTGCGAATACTTTCTGGATGCACTGTGTATATATATATATATATATATATATATATATATATACATACACACACACACACATATATATATATATATTCAGCCAGGTCTTCTTACATATAGTCCATGGGACTCACCCTCAAACCCACAGATCAGAGCCCATTTCTTTCAAAATGAAACTCTGGGATCTCACCCCCTTCGAACACATATGCAATAGCACGGAACCCCAGAGACACCTAATCTCAGTGATATATGCGTTACTTTTTTCTGACAATAACCCAAACACAAAGATAAACCAACAGTGGGAAATGGAACTAGCCACTGAACTCTCCAAAGAAGACTGGGAATGTGTATATGAACATACACATAAATGGACTATTAACATCTCGGCACAGGAAAACATATAGAAACGCTACTCCTGATGGTATAGGACACCCGATAAAATACACAAGTACTTTCCTAGCATCCCCCCGCTATGCTGGAGATGAACTGCTGCTCAGGGCTCGTTACTCCATATCTGGTGGGAGTGCCCACTAATACAGCCTTTCTGGAAGGAAATCCATGCATTGATCATTAAAATCACGACTTATACCCCAGACATCACCTCAGCACAATACTTACTCCACTACACATCCCTATCACTGTCGTCATATAGAAAATCCCTCACCTTACATCTTATCAATGCCGCTACCCAATGTATACTGATTCATTGGAGAAACACTGACCCACCTACAGTCTCCGAATGGATCAGCCAGGTAGACAAAATAGCAGAAATGAAAAAACTCATCCACCAAGCCAAAGAAAACCAAACCACATGGGCCAGCTGGACACATTATCGAATCCCCATAGGCTCTAAAATCCCCCATAAAAATACCTGAACTCTTCTACTTGGAAAGATAGTCAGACCCAAGATGGATCACACAGGCAATCTGTCATTCCTTTCCCCCTTATTACCCCCCTGCCTCACGCACCTTACTTACCACCATTGAGCAGCCTTCTCACTCTGGGATTCCTAGTTTGGGAACCTCACCACCCATCCGACACAGACTATTACACAATTAAGACTTGAAAAAGTCATATCACAATTCCCCTGTTTTGAGAAGCAACCCCATTGCATAGGGGCCATTACCTGTCTATAGACAAGCCAGCCATGTATGAGCTGACTGTCTTCTGCAATTCAGTGGCCTCCTGCCCATTCACAGATTGCTCCCAGTTGGGGTGAATGGGTAATGGGACGGCCTGTTCTAGCTTGTCACTACACAGCTGGTTTTTGCCCTTTTGCTTCATAGAATACCAGATATCCCTGGCATCATAGCAAAACTGGAAATAATGGGCTCTCACCCATATAGATTACCCCCTCACAATTACAGTTCACCATCTAGATGCATATAACTATGCTTATTGTGTTCCAGTACAAAAGTTATGAGTTTGCTTTCTTACAATGTACAAGTAATTCATATTATTGCTTTGTTATACAATCTGACTCTGTAACCCTGTTATGAATACCTTTGTTATTGTGAAAGATTCAATAAAAACCTTAACAAATAAATAAATATGTATGTATATATATACACACACACATGCATACACACACAGTATGTATATACAGTATCTTGTATATACAGTATACCATTCCATGAATGTGCTGCAGCATAGAACACTTTTTTTACCCAAATTTGTGTTTGACACTATCATCATTCTGCAGAGTTTTCAACCCTTCTGAAAAACATTTCCATATCTTTTAATGTTAACACTCTTTTACATGCAGCACACCCTTCCAAACTTATTCACCTCCTTTCATCTGCTTAAGTGTTAAAAATTGTTCCTCCTGTCACATTAATTATGTTCTTAATTAACACACTGCTCAATATTACAGCCTCTTTCAAAGGAAATGCATCACTTATTCAGAAAACATATGTTTACAGAACATTTTCTGCTGACTAGACTGGCTGTCCTTGCTGAAAGAAGCTTTAAACTAAAGTCATTAATGTCAAAACTTCTTTCACAATCATTATGTAGTCCATGATGCTTTGTATTGTCTAGCTAGAGAAGGCTGGAAAGAACAAATAACAAGTTTTGCAAAGTATGAAAATGGATATAAAATCCCAACTCAAGTAAAATCTGAAAATTCTCCCTGAAAAGAGGGTCTGTGCCTGCACTACAAATACTGTGTGCTCTTTGAAGTCTAGGGGAAGTAGTAGAACTTTACTTACCCAACCCACTGATCACCCCTGCATTCTCATGTCCAATGCAGGGCCAGAGACCCTGAATCAGTGCTGATATCAGGACCTTAGGAATATGGGGGAGAAGACACTACAGGGACGTGTCTAGCAGTGCAGAGGATCTGGTAAGTGAATCTACTTTTCAATGCCCCCTAGATTTAAATAAGCAGCTAACCCATGCAGGCACTGCAATTTTCAAGTTTCCTGGAGTTGGGCTTTAAAGTGAATTCATAATGATGAGATCCTTGTAATACTGTGACATTGTTTCCTACATCATTCTATTATAAGTCCACAAAGTGGCTTCATTGACACAGGGTATCATTCAACCTGGAAGAGGACTTGTGCTGGACAACTGGACCAGTGAGTCTGCAGAAGATGGGGTGACTTTTGTGGTCGGAGCTGCTTTTTATTTTTCAGATACTTGCCTACTTATTTTTAAAAAAATCTGCAAAGCTGAAGTTGGGATTTACTCTCCACTCCTATGTGCATGTATGCTTGGAGTAATGCGTTTTGTTTGACAATTGGGTAATGCTTCCAGGCATTTTTTACCCCTCACATTCATCACAGCACTCCACCTGACAACAACGCCATCTGCTTTCTGCTTCCGTACAGAAGGACAAAGCCTAATTGGTCCAGGCATCATCCAGGGCCATCATATACAGTTGCGCTCATAAGTTTACATACCCTGGCAGAATTCACGATTTCTTGCCTATTTTCCAGAGAATATGAATGATAACACAAAACATTTCTTCCACTCATGGTTAGTGTTTGGCTGGAGCCCTTTATTATCAATCAACTATGTTTAAAGCATAGTCACAACATAAACTACCCAAATGACCCTCATCAAAAGTTTACATACCCTGGAGATTTTGGCCTGATAACATGCACACAAGTTGACACAAAGGGGTTTGAACGGCTATTAAAGGTAACCATCCTTACGTGTGATCTGTGTGCTTGTAATTAGTGTGTGTGTATAAAAGGTCAATGAGTTTCTGGACTCCTGACAGACCCTTGCATCTTTCATCCAGGGCTGCACTGACGTTTCTGGATTCTGAGTAATGGGGAAAGCAAAAGAATTGCCAAAGGATCTGTGGGAAAAGGTAGTGAACCATATAAAACAGTTATGGGATATAAAAAGATATCCAAGCAATTGAGAATGCCGATAAGCAGTGTGCAAACTCTAATCAAGAAGTGGAAAATGAGGGGTTCTGTTGAAAGCAAACTACAGTCAGGTAGAACTAAAATATAAGCCACGACTGCCAGGAAAATTGTTCGGGATGCAAAGAAAAATCCACAAATAACTTCAGGTGAAATACAGGACTCTCTGAAAATATATGGTGTGGCTATTTCAAGATGCCCAATAAGGAGGCACTTGAAGAAAGATGGGCTGCATGGTCGAGTCGCTAGAAGAAAGCCTTTACTATGTAAATGCCACAAAGTATTTCGCTTACAATGCGTGAAGCAGCACAGAGACAAGCCTCAAACCTTCTGGCACAAAGTCATTTGGAGTGATGAGACCAAAATTGAGCTTTTTGGCCACAATCATAAACACTACATTTGGAAAGGAGTCAACAAGGCCTATGATGAAAGGTACACCATTCCTACTGTGAAAAACAGAGGTGGATTGCTGATGTTTTGGGGATGTGTGAGTTACAAATGCACAGGAAATTTGATGGCAAGATGAATGCAGTATGTTATCAAAAAATACTGGAGGAACATTTGCATTCATCAGCCAGGAAGCTGTACATGGGACGTACTTGGACATTCCAGCATGACAATAATTCAAAACACAAGGCCAAGTTGACCTGTCATTGGCTAAAGAAGAATAAAGTGAAGGTTCTGGAGTGGCCATCTCAGTCTCCTGACCTCAATATCATTGAGCCACTCTGGGGAGATCTCAAACGTGCAGTTCATGCAAGACAGCCCAAGAATTTATGGTAAACTTTTGATCAGGGTCATTTGGGTAGTTTGTTGTGATTATGATTTAAAAAGAGTAAACACAGTTCACTGATAATACATGGCTTCAGCCAAACACTATCCATGACTGAAATAAAAGATTTTGTGTGATAATTCATATTATCTGAAAAATGGCCAAGAAATTATAAATTCTGCCAGGGTATGTAAACTTATGAACAAAACTGTATATCCTGAACTGAGATGCTGACTCAGGAATAACACAATCCTCTGAGTAATGGTGCCTGGCTATATTAAAAAATGTCTGAAACTGATCAGCCCCATGTTTCCTTCTTCCTACAGCAGACTGTTGACATCATCATTATTCCTTCTGTCTGCAACAGAACAATGACAACAAAATATTCCCAATGAAACACAGAGGGCACAAAAAAAAACTGACAGAGTTCAGAACCCTCCCTCGCTCTATCCAAAATGATAAAAAAGCATTGCCCTTAGTTCTACTTTAAAAAATATTTAATTTCCTTTGAAGTAATCCTTATAACACCCCTGTCATACAACAATTTTATGTGTCTTTTATCAACACTGAACTCAGGCATTGGATGGTGCAGCCTCTTTGGGGAGGATTTTGTCTAACATTTTTGACCTGGCAGTAAGTATCAAAAACTCAACTAATCCTTGAGAAGCAAGACTGCACTACTGTAACATTTCAAGAATGGAGGTTCATAATATTACTATGACATTATGTAAGAATAATGGTGTTCACCAACAATGTCACATAGCCAGGGAAACCAATAGAAATTCTTTTTTTACTAGTCTGACTATAGTAAACTGAAATCCAACTCATCACTACCATTCACTGCAATGTGCACATACTCACTTTGTTTTGTACTGTTCTACTCTAAAAGCTGAACAGCCAAGGTCCAAGCCCAAGTGATATTCTTCCCCTATACCTGTGGGGTAACAGCGCTGTGTCAAAAATAAGGGTACTAAAAAAAAACGTTTCACTGAATGAAAAAGTGCTAATAAAGAGCTAATATGCTCTAGTGAAGTTCGCAATGCTAATACATTTCCACATTCCAAACAAAAATGTAAATAAAGTGCATGTGCTATTATGCAGATGATTACCCTATTAACCCTAATTGATTTGCACATCCCAAATCACAATTCTTCCCCTAAACCAATATGACTGCCACAAAGACACGGACAAAAGCAGCAAGATGGCTTATCAATAACCCCCTTTTAATGAACATATCTGTTTGATGCTATGTGTTCAGTTCACATGGTAATTGCCCCATATACTCTGTTATTAAATATGTTGTAATTAGTTTTTTTAATTTAGAAATTATCTACCAAATAAAGAAGCATCATTTTACATGCATGCATCTGCATTTTATCATTCCTTCCTGTTGTGTTGTTGACTAAGTACACATTGTCAGTGTTAGAAGACTATATTTTTAACAAGGAAAGTGCTCCTATGTGATATCATCTATGAGACACTAGAAGAGACTTTGATAGTTCCCTAAAGGCTCTACAAAGAGAATAAATAACTTTGAGGTAAATTTCACCTACAAACAATTATTCTGTATTCCATGTGGTGCCAAATGTCCCTGGGTTTCCCAATAAGTTAAAGTTTTGTGGGCTCCCTGGGTAAGAGTATGCCATTTGCATAAAATACAGCTGACAATATAAAACATTATCTGTGCTCACTAATATTCCATTAAAAAGGTAAATGATTCCGGCTGCACTGTTCTTTTGTTTACATATAGCTACATAGTTACATAGTTAGGTTAAAAAAAGACACAAGTCCATCCAGTTGAAACCAAAATATATATATTATTATATATATATATATATACTGTATATATTTATATATAATATAACACAATCCTATATACACAATCCTAAAAAAAAACAGCATAGCATACGCCAATTTGCTACAGCTGGGGAAAGATTTTCTTCCTGATCCCCCAAGAGGAAATTGGATTTTCGCTGGATCAACTTCACCTATAAATGTTAGTACCCAGTTATATTATGTACATTTAGGAAAGAATCCAAAGCCTTTTTTAAAGCAATCTACTGAGCTGACCAGAACCACAACTGGAGGGAGCCTATTCCACATTTCACTGTGAAGAAATCTTTCCATATTTGGAGATTAAATATTTTTTCCTTTAGACGTAGAGTGTCGCCTTGTCCTCTGTGATAACCTTAAAGTGAATATACAGTATCTCACAAAAGAGAGTACATCCCTCACATTTTTGTAAATATCTTATTATATCTTTTTCATGTGACAACACTGAAGAAATGACACTTTGCTACAATGTAGTGAGTGTACAGCTTGTATAACAGTGTAAATTTGCTGTCCTCTTAAAATAACTCAACACACAGCCATTAATGTCTAAACCGCTGGCTACAAAAGTGAGTACATCCCTAAGTGAAAATGTCCAAATTGGGCCCAATTAGCCATTTTCCCTCCCCGATGTCAAGATAGAGCAAATTGGAGCTTACACTGGGCTTCTTCTCTTCCTTTCCTTGGGTAAATTGAGCAGTAAGGCAGCAAGGACCTACAGTTTTAGCCTGCATGGCATATGTAAGACTATAGATCTAAAATAGCTGCTTTAAAACGGTGGGCCAGCTGAAAATATTTTTTTCAAAAAGTCAGCAGCTACAAACACTGTAGCTGCTGACTTTTAATAAGCACACTTACTTGTCCAGAGTGCCCGCGATGTCGGCCGCCCAAGGCCGACCCGTCCCTCGGCTTCTGGGTCCCGGCGCCGTCATTCTAACTAAGGGGAACAGGCAGTGGAGCCTTGCGGCTTCACTGCCCGTTTCCTACTGCGCATGCACGAGTCGCGCAGCTCTTTGTGAATGGCCGGCTGTGTTCTGGGACACAAACAGTTCCCAGAACACAGCGCGCCCCATTCCCAAGAAGACAACGTGAGGAGGAGAAGACTGAAGATCACCGCGGTGTAGGAACTGGCAGATTAGGATGATCTGCCTAGCAAAAGCCATTTCCGGTAAATAAAAAAAAACATTTTTTTCATTTTCTTTTTTCTGATTTTTAGGAACAATATTATTATTATTTTTTTTAGGGTGGCCCTCTGCTTTATGTAACCAAATACAAAAATTTATATTTTGCCTTCCATATCTGATCAGATTCCAACTGTAAATGTTCTAAACCCAAAGATTACTTTTTTGTTGCATATTGAGTCAACCAAAATAAAAAAAAAAAATGTAAAGGTTTTTCAAAGTTAAAGGAATTCACAACGCTTTTACATATGTTTTTAACAAAATGATGATTGTTGAAAATATTTATTTCTAATATGTGTAAAAGTATTAATGCCTTATTTTTGGTAAATCTAAAGGATAGGTTTAGGTGCAGTCTAAATTATTTACGAAGGGTATTATTTCATAAAAGACAATAAGAAAAGACTATTATGTTGCCGTCGCATCATTCATCAATGCTCTTCAAACATAATGAAGTAAGAAATATTACAACAAGTGGAAAAGCTCCTGCTTGTTGTCAAATAAAGAAGAGTGTAATGACCTAAAGCAACCCTTCACATCAGTTAATTGAGAAGGATGTCAAGGTCACTTAAGATCTTTATTAATCCGGCTGGCTTAAAAGTCAAAGAACAGTGGCCCTAGAAACCAATACACACTATCTGGATCACTCTAACACACAGAGCATGTACACTAATTGTACCAAAAATAGTCTCCAGTTGCATTGTTTGCTTTATTAAACAGAACAGGATATAATCAACAGAATTATAAAAAGTGTGCTTATAAAAAGTAAGGCAGAGTACAAAAAGCTTGTGACTACATCTAAGCTTTGCTCAGTAAAACAGTAACAAGATTAGATGAAATGTGTATTGCGTTCTCTAGCATTGCCCTACAAGTGGAAAATATAAATGCTGAGACGATGAATTTCTAAACACAAGAGAAGCTGCTGTGTTTGCATGATTACAAGGGCTGCATGGAAATATTTCTTTGTAGAGCAGGAAGCACAGATGATCTTTTCTTTTAAAGCCCACATACATATAGATAATGAAAATGCATGTGAGGCACATTTTAGTACCTTGTGAATAAAGTCTGCAAGGCTTGCTCTCATAATGTGCAATTCATTTAGTGATACTTAATATCTTTGAAGGATACAAGATATCTATTGACTTATTTGACTTTGAAGCTAATCGTAGGTTATCAGCAGCCATCTAAACTAGCTGATAACACTTCCTACATGTGCTGTTCTCTATAAATCAGATCTAGTACAATCCAATGTCTTATTAAAGGGAACGTGTCACCACTAATCGCCTAATGTCTTTTAAGATGCTATTCATTTTTTCATGTCAATACTGACTAAACTGAATTAACTACAGTGTGCTTCAGTGTATTGTCCACAGGCCAGAGTCTTAGGCAGGCCATAGACAGTTCGAAATTAGTAGGAACCAGCCGAGATTCGAACCGTGTGTGGGCAGGCTGAATGTACCAAGTTGATTTACCAATCAACTTGGGAACAACCAGCCTGCCAGATTTACTAGCGATTATGACTAGTGACTGCTTTAGCAATAAACAATGACTTCTCCTGAGCAGAAAATAAATTTGCACCGTCTATGGCCAGCCTTAAGGTGGAGGTCCTTCAGAGTGGGATTTGCCCTTAAACCCAACTTAACTTATCAATCTTGTCACTATAAGGCATGAAGCAGTCAAGTAGATGTATGTGGATAAGGAATAATAAAAAAATCATCAATATCTTTCATGTAGTAAAAAAAACACTTGGAACACATTATGGCAGTCAATGGGCAATCCAGCATGGTAGCCAACATTGGATATCACATATGGGCAGCAGGTCCCTATTATTTTATATTAAACAAATATGCTAAAATACAATCCAGTATTAGCAGCGCTCAAAATCCATTTCACAAGAGTCCATGATAAGAGCCAAATGTTCATAGGACTTAATCATATATGAGAAGTAAACCTTATATTCTTATATTTTGACTGTAACTACACCTCATGAATTAACACCCCTATTGTCATGAACTCACCAGATTAATGGTGATAGTAAGCCCTATGATGGTCCCTTCATGGAGCAGCAAACACCAGTCCTTCTCATGACAAGAAAGCACACATACAGAGCATAATGCAGAGGACCTCTGATGAAGGAATAACGAAACGTACGTCAGAGCATGACTACACAGCTATTCAGTCAATCAACGGTCCACGGTCAAGCTCAACCCGGTGATGGTGAGAGCAAAAACCAAATGTGACAGGACTGCTTACATTGTAACACTTGTTTAAAATACTTTTCTTGTGTTCAACTTGTAAAGGGGGTAATTGATTGAATAAATTTAGATTTTTACAGAATTACTCTATGTATGTGTGCTTTCTTGTCATGAGTGGCACATAGATGGAAGGACCGGTGTTTGCTGCTCCGTGAAAGGGATCATCATATGAGCTTTCGATCACCATTCATTTGGGGAGTTCATGACCATAGAGGTGTTAATTCACAAGGTGTGGTGATGGTCAAAATATAAGATACAGATTGTATGGAAGTACATGGATGAACTTTTATTGATTTATTTACTTTTCATATATGATTAAGTCCTTTGAACATTTGGGCGGCTCCTATCATGGACTCTTGTTAAATGGATTTTGAGCGCTGCTAATTCTGGATTGTATTTTAGAATATTTGTTTAATGTTTAATATGATTATAGTAGCTAGACATGTGCAGAGTAAAATATTTCGTTTCGGAATTTCGTTTTCGTCTGAAAACTTAATTTATTTAGTTACTCCCGAAATTCGTTTTTATTTATTTCGTTTTTCGTTCAAAAATTGCATTCGTCCGAAAATCCACATGAATCACGGTCGAATCTGTCTTTGAAGGCTTATGGTGTCTGTCGAATGTATAAAGAAGATTCGACGGAGCTAGTATATAGCATACTTTAGAACCCCATTAAAGTCTATGGGACTCCAACGTTCAAAATCTAAAGTGCTCATTTTAAAGGCTAATTTGCAAGTTACTGTCCTAAAAAGTGTTTGGGGACCTGGGTCCTGCCCCAGGGGACATGGATCAATGCAAAAAAAAGTTTTAAAAACGGCCGTTTTTTCGGGAGCAGTGATTTTAATAATGATTAAAGTGAAACAATAAAAGTGTAATATTCCTTTAAATTTCGTAGGGGGGGGTTGTCTATAGTATGCCTGTGAAGGGGCGCATGTTTCCCGTGCTTAGAATTGTCCCTGCACAAAGTGTCATTTATGCAGGAAAAAAAGTCCTTTAAAATCACTCGCAGCTATTATGAATTGTCGGCTCCCGTAATACAGAGAACACTCATTGAAAGTCATTGATAAATAAATAAATAAAAAAAAAGCGTGGGGGTCCCCCAAATTCAATTACCAGGCCCTTCAGGTCTGGTATGGATATTAAGGGGAACCCTGCCTCAAATTTAAGAAAAAATTTGACGTGGGGTTCCCCCTAAATATCCATAACCAGACCCTTCAGGTCTGGTATGGATATTAAGGGGAACCCCGCGTCAAATTTAAAAAAAAATTGACGTGGGGTTCCCCCTAAAAATCCATACCAGACCCTTTATCCGAGCACGCAACCTGGCAGGCCGCAGGAAAAGAGGGGGGGGTGAGAGAGCGGCCCCCCCTCCCTCCTGAACCGTACCAGGCCACATGCCCTCAACATTGGGAGGATGCTTTGGGGGTCTGTGACCCCTCAAAGCACCTTGTCCCCATGTTGATGAGGACAAGGGCCTCATCCCCACAACCCTGACCGGTGGTTGTGGAGGTCTGCGGGCGGGGGGCTTATCAGAATCTGGAAGCCCCCTTTAACAAGGGGACCCCCAGATCCCGGCCCCCCCCCTGTTTGAAATGGTAAGGGGGTACAAAAGTACCCCTACCATTTCACAAAGAAAGTGTAAAAAATGTTTAAATAAAACAAACACACTTTTGAAAAATTCCTTTATTAAAAATAAAAAAATAAAAAAAAGATTCCAGCGGCGGTAATCCACTCTTGCTATCCAGCGACGGACGGTCATATCTCCAGCGATGTCTCATGTCATCCAGCGCAGCTCAGCATCCTTCTTCTGTCTCCGTGTAGGAGACATTGCAGGCATTCCGGCGGCTGACGTTTGTTATATACGGAGGGCGGGGCCACCCGTCACCTGACCCCGCCCCCCTCTGACGCAAGGGGAAACCCGGGGTTCCCCGTGACGTATAGGTGACCCGCCCCCCTCTGATGTAACGGAAACCTGCCTGTGTTACATCAGAGGGGTGCGGGTCACCCCTACGTCACAGGGAACCCCGGGTTTCCCCTTGCGTCAGAGGGGGGCGGGGTCAGGTGACGGGTGGCCCAGCCCTCCGTATATAACAAACGTCAGCCGCCGGAATGCCTGCAATGTTTCCTACACGGAGACAGAAGAAGGATGCTGAGCTGCGCTGGATGACATTAGACATCGCTGGAGATATGACCGTCCGTCGCTGGATAGCAAGAGTGGATTACCGCCGCTGGAATCTTTTTTTTATTTTTAATAAAGGAATTTTTCAAAAGTGTGTTTGTTTTATTTAAACATTTTTTACACTTTCTTTGTGAAATGGTAGGGGTACTTTTGTACCCCCTTACCATTTCAAACAGGGGGGGGGGGGCCGGGATCTGGGGGTCCCCTTGTTAAAGGGGGCTTCCAGATTCTGATAAGCCCCCCGCCCGCAGACCTCCACAACCACCGGCCAGGGTTGTGGGGATGAGGCCCTTGTCCTCATCAACATGGGGACAAGGTGCTTTGAGGGGTCACAGACCCCCAAAGCATCCTCCCAATGTTGAGGGCATGTGGCCTGGTACGGTTCAGGAGGGAGGGGGGGCCGCTCTCTCGTCCCCCCCTCTTTTCCTGCGGCCTGCCAGGTTGCGTGCTCGGATAAAGGGTCTGGTATGGATTTTTAGGGGGAACCCCACGTCAATTTTTTTTTAAATTTGACGCGGGGTTCCCCTTAATATCCATACCAGACCTGAAGGGTCTGGTTATGGATATTTAGGGGGAACCCCACGTCAAATTTTTTCTTAAATTTGAGGCAGGGTTCCCCTTAATATCCATACCAGACCTGAAGGGCCTGGTAATTGAATTTGGGGGACCCCCACGCTTTTTTTTTTTTTAATTTATTTATTTTTTATCAATGACTTTCAATGAGTGTTCTCTGTATTACGGAGCCGACAATTCATTATAGCTGCGAGTGATTTTAAAGGACTTTTTTTCCTGCATAAATGACACTTTGTGCAGGGACAATTCTAAGCACGGGAAACATGCGCCCCTTCACAGGCATACTATAGACAACCCCCCCCTACGAAATTTAAAGGAATATTACACTTTTATTGTTTCACTTTAATCATTATTAAAATCACTGCTCCCGAAAAAACGGCCGTTTTTAAAACTTTTTTTTGCATTGATACATGTCCCCTGGGGCAGGACCCCGGTCCCCAAACACTTTTTAGGACAGTATCTTGCAGAATCTTTTCTCTCTGTCAAATCTTTTTTCTCTGTCGAATATTTTCTCTATATAATCTTGGACTAATAGAGGTAAGGTTAGGCACATTCGAACACAGGTTCTATAGACAGATTGTTGTCAGAGTCATGTCGAATCTCCTATTCTATATCGAACTGTTGTAACAATGAAAACGAAAATAAAGCATTTATTTATGTCGGATCTTTCGTTTTTCGGATTTTGTGCTTTCGTTATCGTTTGTCAAAACGAAAACGAAAATAGCTGAAATTCGGACGAAAATGCATTCGGACGAAAACGAATGCACATGTCTTATAGTAGCTGCCAGATTATATTATAATATTGGATGTTTTTTCCCATAAGCGCTAGGGGTGGCTTGGTGTGTTTACTTTTGTATTCTTACTATTCCACAGATATTTTATATATTGTTTTAGATTACTTACCCCAGCAAGAGTAATCTAACCATAGGCAGAATGATGTACCAACAAGAGCATCGGATCCTTTTCTGCATTAAAGTCTAGTAAGCATAGCTCATAACCACCACTACTATTCAGAGCAAAGCAACCATGCATTAAAATTAACTATAACATATTAACTTCTAAATTTTAAATATCCATTACATTTCTGTTTTAATTTTATGTTGTCTATTGAATAGGAAAATACACTTAAATTACCTTTCCATTTCAGTCTGCAGAAAGCCATGATATATTTAACAAAAGTGTGCTTGAGCACAGACATTTGCAAATATATCCGAAACATGTATATGGCTCACTGCATTTCCCAGATGTCTGCACAGAGCTTGAAGTGAAATTACGGGCAATGCCTGAAGAAAAATGTCTTTAAATGGGATAGATTCAAAAAATCTTGGCTACATGATAGGATATTGCTAAAGCAGAGTTTCTTAATGGGATTAGAGAAGGGGAGCACCCTTCTACTTAGCACTTTGTTTTAGAGATGGCATGGCAAGTTTAACATGTTCATAGTAAATAGATAGGAATTATTAATATTCATGGTTCACCTTGGGAGGTGTGTTTCTTTGTTACAAACATTTTGTTCAAAGGTTGATTATAATGGTTTTTGAGCAATTGTAATTATTTATAGCTTTAAACTGATCTTTGCTGTGCGGTTATTTTACCATTTTGATAGATATAGTATTTTACAAATAAGCATTTAGCATTGAGTTACCCCATGCCATAAAGAATTATGGGTTTTGCAAGGGAAACCTATGCCAATCAGAGCTTGAGCTACTGGCTCTGTAAACAATAGGCTTCATCAACAGATGAGGAAAGAGGGCCGTGTATATATGTGAATGTGATATGTTCCAAATGCTAGCTAACTAGTACAAGGAAGGAGAGGAATTCAAATTTGGGACTTTAAATGAGGAAACGGCCTGGTAGGGTCAATTACCTCCATCCCTGTCACTATGAAGGAAATGGGGAAATAAGGGGGGGGAGGGAGGGGGGAGAGGAAAATCTGGACTTTAATTGAGACTCGTGGGTACAGAATAAGTAATTGTAATTAATTGAGTAAAATTCATATTTAATAGTTCATAGCCAGGGTATATTATGGTAACAATACATCAGAACCCAATTCGATTTATACATGGTAATAATACACAATTGAACAATATGCATGATTGAACATATAAAAGTACAATATAGACAATATAAACTGGGGCCTCTCTTAATCCCCAACATTGATGATACACAAGATTATACACTAAAGCAATACATAGTCCAATGGATCACATACATACACACACACATACAAACAATAATGCTCCATTGTGGGGCCTCATAGATCCCTATCGCAGATATTAGTTAAATCATCCCATGAGGGATTGGCACGGACACCCATGGAACCTATTATCTGAGGTAATAAACATAAAGTAGTTGGAATGGGCATAACGAAGTACACTGCATCTGTAGCTCGATTCAGGGCTGAAGCCAATCTTCAGGAGCGAAGCGCGTGAACTGTATCCATGGTAAAAAATTATAATTATATTGGTTCCTAAAAAAGTTTTCTTAGGCAATCCCGATAAAAGGCAACAATAGGATGGATATGAATAATCCTCCTAGGGCTTTTTACTCACGGGGTGTCTGTGTAATGATGGTGTGGCACTGAAGGTCACGAATCACCCAGAGAAAGCCATTTCAGCGACTTCTGGCAGCACGCCAACAGATGTCGCCCAACGCGGGACAGCAATCAAGGTGGGTATAGATCAATGATAGTGGTTGGGTAGATAAGTGTGATCAATCAATAAGGGCCTCTGTGAAGCATATTATAATAGATTAAATTGTGCAGAAAAATATCCCAAATACAAGACTGGCCAGTGATAATTATTCAACAGTGACTTATTAAGAGCACAACTGCAAAGGTAAAAAATAAGAAGTGGGGAAGGTGAACAGGTGATTCAACCAAATACAGAACAAGACAAAAAAAGTGAGATCAAAACAAATCTGTGTAGTGACTGTTGAAGTCTGAGATTATATCATCAGTGCCAATCCTTTCCTCTCGCTCTGCGCAGTTGCATGAAGTTAGTGATGTGCTGCAATGTCGGCCATGTGGGATCAGTTTAAGGTGTTTTTTGCACTCATGTCATTTTTTCACAATGGATATTGGTATTACATGGGTCCTCGATCTATATATTAGAACAAGGTAATCTCAGACTTCAACAGTCACTACACAGGTTTGTCTTGAGCTCACTTTTTTTTGTCTTGTTCTGTATTTGGGTGAATCACCTGTTCACCTTCCCCACTTCTTATTTTTTACCTTGCAGTTGGGCTCATAATAAGTCATTGTTGAATAATTATCACTGTCTAATCTTGTATTTGGGCTATTTTTCTACACACTTTAAACTATTATATTATCCTTCACAGAGGCCCTTATTGATTGAGCCCACTTATCTACCCAACCACTATCACTGATCTATACCCACCTTGAATGTTGTCCCACGTTGGCTGACATCTGTTGGCATGCCACCACAGCTCCCGGAAATGGCTTTCTCTGGATTATTTGTAACCTTCAGGGCCACACCATCATTTCACAGACACCCTGTGAGTAACACACCCTAGTGGGATTTTTCATATCCATTCTATTGTTGCCTTTTATCAGGATTGCCTGAACCGATATAATTATAATTTTTTACCATAGATCCTGTTCACGTGCTTCACTCTTGAAGATTGGCTTCAGCCATGAAACGTATCGCGCTTCAAATGCCGTGTACTTTGCTATGCCCATTTCAACTACGTTATGTTTATTACCTCAGATAATAGGTTCCATGGGTGTCCGTGTCAAACCCTCAAGGGATGATTTAAATAGTATCTATGATAAGGATCTTTGAGGCCCCACAATGGGGCATTTTAGTGTGTGTGTGTGTATGTATGTGATCTATTGGACTATGTTTTGCCTTACTGTAATAATAATAATACTATTCTTGTGTATCATCAATGTTGAGGATTAAGAGAGGCCCCAGATTATATTGTCTATATTGTACTTTTATATGTTCAATCATGCATATTGTTTGATTTTATATCATTACCATGTATGAATCAAATTGGGTTCTGATGTATTATTACCATAATATACCCTGGCTATGAACTATTAAATATGAATTTTACTCAATTAATTACAATTACTTATTTTGTACCCATATGTCTCAATTAAAGTCCCGATTTCCCCATCCATTTCCCCATTTCCTTCAAATGCTAGCTAACAATTGAAATACACAATATATACAATATTCAATTTTTTCCTAAAAAAAGACAAAAAAAAATAAAGGTGTATTTTATTAGCCCTATTCATAATACATAAAAAAATAAAATATTTACAGATTACAGAAGCACCATGCATCCCCTTTA
Source organism: Lithobates pipiens (assembly GCF_037356315.1). Taxonomy (NCBI): domain Eukaryota; kingdom Metazoa; phylum Chordata; class Amphibia; order Anura; family Ranidae; genus Lithobates; species Lithobates pipiens. Next base: position 196,713,893 of record NW_027507903.1, on the reverse strand, counting down.
AGCTATATTTTATAACAGGTTACAGAGTTCAGTTATGGATTTCTTCCAAATCGGCAATTTTATTGCTAAGTACTATCAAGAGATCATAAGAAAATAATCTGAAACTATTCTTTGTATTATATACACTGATGTCTCACAATTACAGCTGTCTGTTTTGTCCCTGATTTATAATATGTACATTCACTAATTAACACAAGAACACAGACACATATGCTTACAGGAAAATTTAATGAGACAGCTATGCATCAGATCAATGTTCAGATTTCATTTGAGCTCTTTCCTTCTTTTTTTTGTAAACATGTCCCCTGGCAAATAAAACAGAGAAAACAATTTTTTTTTGTTTTTGAAATACAGAATTTTCCTTTTAGCAAAAAAGTACTTAGCTACAGCCCATAATTAGATCTAAAGGAGATGTCTCCTTCTTTTGCAGGAAACTGTGCTACATCAATTACATGGGTAAATAGGAGATTTTCCCAGAGGAGACACCATGTGACCCTATATTGATCAAGACTGCAGTGGAACGTTCTTTGCCATTGCATTGCATAATGGAAATTAGGCGTTGGCTGTCATGGTTTCAGAAGACAAATTGCTGGTATTTGAGACAAATCATAGTCTCATTCCCATCTCTGTTTCCAGCATCACTACTAATTCAGGGTACAGTTTGCAGTTTAGCTTCCTAATTAACTCTTCACCAATACCCTTGCGAGTAAATTATGTGCAAGAAACAAGCAGTGGTAGCTGTTATTATGACCCCTCATTAGATTGTTTATAATATATTATTTAACATTTGTTGCTTCGAAAAGAGTACACAATTAAAAGTAAATAATTATGTTTCCCAGTAAATTTATTGCAGGGAAATAGAGGTTTAGAGATAAGACGGGAGAATAAAGACAGCAAACCAGCTGGAGCATTTTAATCTCATCTCTTGCTTTTTGTACACCTTGGCATGCCTGAACAAGCTAAGTAATTTCTCTAGGGCTTATTGGACATTGTAGGCTTTTTCTTTCAGTCTTGGTTTCTTGCAGCACACAATAATCCCAAGATAGCCCCTCAAGCTATGGTATAAAACTCACAAATCTTGTGCAATGCAGGATCTGATACTTGTGCTCAGAAAGGAATGGATGAAAAGCTGCCAAGGTTTCAACAGAGCAATGTTATCCTAATACACAGCCATGCCACAAATTCCTGATAACTCTGGGAAATGACACCCCATGAGAATCATTCTCATGATCCCAGCTTTCCTTTCCACAGATCACTACTGTTCCTCAATCTGTCATTGCTTCATAAGCCATAAAACTGCCAAGACTTTGAATCTACAAAACTTTTACTGCATGACAAAAAAGCCAACTTTTTATCATATCTCCATATGGAAAGCAACTGTAGACATATAAAATTAACAAACAATCATAGATAGATAGATAGATAGACTATATTGTCAAAAGTATTGGTACACCTGCCTTTACACGCATATGAATTTAATGGCATTCCAGTCTTAGTCCATAGGGTTCACTATTGTGTTGGCCCACCCTTTGCAGCTATAACAGCTTCAACTCTTCTGGGAAGACTGTCCACAAGGTTTAGGAGTGTGTCTATGGGAATGTTAGACCATTCTTCCAGAAGTGCATTTGTGAGGTCAGGCACTGATGTTAGATGAAAAGGCCTGGCTCGCAGTCTCCACGCTAATTCATTCCAAAGGTCTTCTGTCAGGTTGACATCAAGACTTTGTGCAGGCCAGTCAAGTCCTGACCTCAACCCAATAGAACACCGTTGGGATGAATTAGAGCATAGACTGAAAGCCAGGCCTTTTCGTCCACATTAGTGCCTGACCTCACAAATGCGCTTCCGAAAGAATGGTCAAACATTCCCTAGACATACGCCTAAACCTTGTGGACAGCTTTTCCAGAAAAGTTGAAGCTGTTATAGCTGCAAAAGGTGGGCCAACTCAATATTGAACCCTAAGGACTAAGATTGGGATGCCATTAAATTCCATGTGCGTGTAAAGGCAAGTGTCACAATACTTTTGACAATATACTGTAAATAGATAGATATTGCAATACATAAGCACTTATCTAGTTCCTTTGAACATGTACAAAACTGGAAAGGGGGTACTCTACAGTAGTGGTCATCAACCCTGTCCTCAGGGCCCACTAACAGGCCAGGTTTTATGTATTACCTTGGGGAGATGTAGTCTAGAATAGTGCAATCACTGAACAAAAAACGATGGTGTCCGTTTATAAAACAGAGTTCAGCCATGATCCTTAGGATCACGGGTGATCTCTGGTTATCTCTGGGGTGTACCGGTTTATATAGCTGAGATAAGGAGCAGAGAACATGTTCTCCGCTTCTCATCACAGTACATGACCGTTCTGTCACAAACGGCCAGTTTATAAAAGTGAGATCTGAAGATCTCACAGCCTTTACACTGAAATGTCTCCCTTCCAGATTCACCAGTTCAGAGGTGGAGAATCTGGGAGAGAAGCTGGTGCGATTAGAGGAAGAAGGCTTTTTTCTTCAGAATATAAGCACCAGTGGGTTAAACATGAATACATATACTATATACAAGTGTGTGTGTATATATACACTGTATACACACACACACACACACATATATATATATATATATATATATATATATATATATATATATAGATAGATAGATAGATAGATAGATAGATAGATATACATACAAACACATGAATATATATATTTCCTTAGTTATCACATGTCTGAAAACATGTAATTACAAGCTCTTTTAAACTTTAGATTCACTTTTTGAACTCGGCTGCACCATAATCTCACAATATCTCATGAGATTACAGGCAGCCCATCCACTTTTACACTTATCTCGGCCGAGGAAACACTTCTTGTCTGTTCTCCCTCTGAGAACTGAAGTTCTCAGCTTCATAAACCGGCTGCAGAGAAGATAATTTTCCTCTAAGCCCACGTACACACGATCAGAGATTTTGCCAACCAAATCCGTCGGATTTTGCTTGTCGGATTTAGTCCGACGGATTGTGTCCGAAACTGTTGCATACACACGGTCGGGCCAAGTTGGCAAAAAATCCGATCTTTCAGAACGTGATGACGTAATTTCGTTACGATGGGACTACATTCAGGCTAGTAGCCAATAGCTTTGATGTAGGAATTTGATCTGAGCATGCGTGGCACTTGGTCCGATGAAAATGCTCTACACATGATCGGATTAGGTCCGACCGGCCCAGTTGGTCAGGAAATATTTCCAACATGTTGGAAAATTGGGTCGGACGGAGATTCGGATGGAATCAGTCCGATGCATACCACACACAGTCGGAATTATCTGACGACGCGGTCCGATAAGACTCATTCCGACAGATTCTCCGACCGTGTGTACAAGGGCTAAGAACTGCCGAGAATTGAACTGAGAAAAAACTTCTCAGTTTTATAAATGTACACCTATATAACCTGTGATGTACAGTCAAGTCCCTTAAAAAGTGTGAGGCACATATACAAACTATTGTAATTCCTGCAACATTCACTTGATTTGGATGTAAATACCCTCAAATTAAAGCTAAAAGTCTGCAGTTAAAGCACATCTTGTTTGTTTCATTTCAAATCCATTGTGGTGGTGTATAGAGCCAAAACGATTAGAATTGTGTTGATGTCCCAATATTTATGGACCTGACTGTATTTCAGTTATCTTGCAAACTTGGCCTGTTAGTGGGTCCTGAGGACAGGTCTACCCTCCAAAAAATATTTTGAATTTTCTATTGAAAAATTAAAAGCCCTCCTGCACAAAAAAATCACTCATAACAAAACCATGTAGTCATAACTTAATTTATATTAGTTTAATTTATAGTGATATAAATCTTTGGCAATACATTTTGAAAAGGTAGGATTTGTTGGACACTGAAAGCATGATAGTGCATACTCAAATACAATTACTCTTATGTAATCACTTATCATGGTAAATACAAAAATAAAATTGCAAAAATATTGTTTCATTTTGTTAGCCAGATAAATATGAAATATTGCATATTCATCTATTACTGTCCTAAAATTCTTAAAATTCAGCCTGAAAATGAAGCTTAGGGGTCCATACATTCGAGACAGCTGAAAAAAGAACCTCTGGCAGAAAAAGCAGCAGAAAAAATGCTGGCTTGCATTGCAAGAGTTTAAGAGTGTTTTGGGGTATTTGATTTCATAAGCATTTTTTTCCAAAATATTCCCTTCTGCTCATTTTTCACTATAATCAATGTATACTTGAAAATGCCAAATGCTCCTAAACACTGCGTTTATGCACTTTTTTTTGCGTTTTTGCGCATTAGGTGCTTTTTTCTGCCCAAAAGCTAAACAGAGGCATCACACATTGCTTATGATCACCATTATTGTCATGATGATAATCACAGTACAGCAGATGCTCTATGGCTGTCTGTCACGTGGCTGTATATACTGATTCCGTGGCTGTTCTCTATATTCTGATTCTGTGGCTGTACTAAATTTTATGATTCTGTGGTATTCTGATTCTGTGGCTGTATTCTATATTCTGATAATGTGGCTGTACTATAGTCTGATACTGTGACTGTACTCTATGGTCAGACATTCTGACCACAAAATCCGTCTGATTTTTTCCAACGGATTTTGGCCGAAACTAGACTTGCATACACACGGTCACACAAAGTTGTCAGAAAATCCAATTGTTTGGAACGAGCTGACGTTCAGAACGTACGACGGGACTACGTAGAGGCCAGTAGCCAATATCTTTCATCTCCAATTTTTTTCTGAGCATGCGTTCTCTACACACGATCGGAAAAAGTCAGATCGGATTTTGTTGTCGGAAAATTTTAAATTCAGCTCTCAAACTTTTTCCGTCGTAAATTCCGACAGAAAAAGTCTGATAGAGCCCACATACGATCGGATTTTCCGACAACATAATCCGATCTGACTTTTTCCGTCGGAATGTCCGACCGTCTGTATGGGGCATAAGTCTGCAGTTGTATTCTATATTCTGTGGCTATACCCTATATTCTAATTCTGTGGCTGTACTCTACATTCTGATTCTGTGGCTGTACTCTACATTCTGATTCTGTGGCTGTACTCTATATTCTGATACTTTGACTGTACTCTATATTCTAATTCTGTGGCTGTACTCGATATTCTAATTCTGTGGCTGTGGTTTATATTCAGATGTTGTGGCTGTACGCTACTATATATTCTGATGCTGTGGTTGTTCTCTATATTCTCATTCTGTGGCTGTACTCTTTATTCTCATTTTGTGGCTGTACTCTATATTCTCATTCTGTTGCTGTACTCTATTCTCATTTGGTGGCTTTGCTTTATATTCTCATTCTGTGGCTGTACTCTATAGTCTAAGTCTGCAGTTGTATTCTATATTCTGTGGCTGTATTCTATATTCTAATTCTGTGTCTGTACTTTATATTCTGATTCTGTGGCTGTACTTTATATTCAGATTCTGTGGCTGTACTCTACTATATATTCTGATACTGTGGTTGTTCTCTATATTCTGATACTGCGTCTGTACTCTATATTCTCATTCTGTGACTGTACTCTATATTCTGATATTGTGGCTGCAGGTCACTAATGAGGAACGATGTTGGGCCTGCATCCCTTTAGATGTGATTTCCTATTGGGAGTATCTCACCAAAAATGAAATTTTTGTTGCAGGGATGCCTGAAATCGGACTTGTATCTTAGGGAAGACTTCTGGGAAAATCAGTGAGCCTATCACACAAGCAAGAAATTATGTTTCTGGGGAACATTCTGTGTACATAACACCTCCATTTAGCCATATTGCATTGCATTTTACGGAAAATGACAGAGATGCAGATTGAAAAGGAAAGGTAATTTTTAATAACATTCAATTACAATATGACTTGTGTTACAATTGTATACACTATATTACTAAAAGTGGAGTTAACCTTTAAAAATACAACTTGCCTCATGTAGATATAACTGCTTACAACTAATCCAATTCAAATTCACAGCAAAAACAACTGTGGGCACAGAGGACAATTTTAATTGAATTAGTTGCTCTGAGCAAACACAGAGGCCGCGTACACACGGGCGGACTGTTCGCCCAACCTTGTCCGCTGAACAGTGTTTGGGCGGACAGTCCGCTCGTGTGTGGGCTTTCAGCGGACAGTTTCAGCGGACAGTTTGACGGACAAAGTCTTTCGGAAATTCCGAAAAACTGTCCGCTGAAACTGTGTTTGAGCGAACAGTCCGCCCGTGTGTAGGCTACTTTCGAAATGAGCAAACTGTTCCCGCTCGGAGGGAAGTCTGCTCATTTTGAGCGCGTGTGAAGGTAGGCGGGGCCCGCGACGGAGACGTCGCGGGCTCCGCCGCCTGGAATGGGCTTAAAGGGGAACCCCAACGCCGAAAAAAATCGGCGTGGGGGTTCCCCCAAAGTCCACAACAGACCCTTGTCCGAGCACGCTACCCGGCCGGCCAGGAAAGGGGGGCGAGCGAGCGCGCCCCCCCTCCTGAGCCGTACCAGGCCGCGTGCCCTCAACATGGGGGGTGCCTTGGGGAAGGGGGGGCCGCGCGGCCCCCCCACCCCAAAGCACCTTGTCCCCATGTTGATGAGGACAAGGGCCTCTTCCCGACAACCCTGGCCGTTGGTTGTCGGGGTCTGCGGGCGGGGGGCTTATCGGAATCCGGGAGCCCCCTTTAAGAAGGGGGCCCCCGGATACCGGCCCCCCACCCTATGTGAATGAGTATGGGGTACAATGTACCCCTACCCATTCACCTGTGAAATAAAGTACAAAAAAAAACACAACACAGAGAAAAAATATTTTATTGCACAGCTCCGGGGGTCTTCCGTCTTCGGGGGTCTTCTCGCCGGACTCCTCCGCTATCTTCGTGTAGCTCTTTTACTAGCGGAGGAGCCCGGCTTTCTTCCTCCCCGCCGCCGGCCTCTTCTCCCGACTTCGGGGTCTTGTCCCCCTCTTCGGTTCTTCTGCCGGGCCACCGCGCCTTCTTGTAGCTCTTTTGCAGGCGGTGGCCCGGTCTTCTGTCGCCGCTGCCTTCCGTTCTTCTGTCGCCGCCTTCGGTTCTTCTGCCGGGCCACCGCGCCTTCTTGTAGCTCTTTTACAGGCGGTGGCCCGGTCTTCTGTCGCCGCTGTCGCTGTCGACGTCGCCGCCTTCCGTTCTTCTTCTTCTTCTTGTTCTTCTTCTTCTTCCCCAGGAGATGTTGACACGTCGCTCTCTCCGGCCGGAATGCCAGAGCCGCCCTGCGCTGCCACTTATATAGTGCCAATGGGGCGGTGTCACATGGTATATGTCACATGGGTTGGTCACATGGGTTGATGTCACATGGGGACTATGACATCGTAAGGGGGCGGGGTCACCATGTGACCAACCCATGTGACATATACCATGTGACACCGCCCCATTGTCACTATATAAGTGACCGCACAGCGCGGCTCTGGCATTCCGGCCGGAGAGAGCGACGTGTCAACATCTCCTGGGGAAGAAGAAGAAGAACAAGAAGAAGAAGAAGAACGGAAGGCGGCGACGGCGACAGCGACAGCGGCGACGGCGACAGAAGACCGGGCCACCGCCTGTAAAAGAGCTACAAGAAGGCGCGGTGGCCCGGCAGAAGAACCGAAGGCGGCGACAGAAGAACGGAAGGCAGCGGCGACAGAAGACCGGGCCACCGCCTGCAAAAGAGCTACAAGAAGGCGCGGTGGCCCGGCAGAAGAACCGAAGAGGGGGACAAGACCCCCGAAGTCGGGAGAAGAGGCCGGCGGCGGGGAGGAAGAAAGCCGGGCTCCTCCGCTAGTAAAAGAGCTACACGAAGATAGCGGAGGAGTCCGGCGAGAAGACCCCCGAAGACGGAAGACCCCCGGAGCTGTGCAATAAAATATTTTTTCTCTGTGTTGTGTTTTTTTTTGTACTTTATTTCACAGGTGAATGGGTAGGGGTACATTGTACCCCATACTCATTCACATAGGGTGGGGGGCCGGTATCCGGGGGCCCCCTTCTTAAAGGGGGCTCCCGGATTCCGATAAGCCCCCCGCCCGCAGACCCCGACAACCAACGGCCAGGGTTGTCGGGAAGAGGCCCTTGTCCTCATCAACATGGGGACAAGGTGCTTTGGGGTGGGGGGGCGCGCAGCCCCCCCTTCCCCAAGGCACCCCCCATGTTGAGGGCACGCGGCCTGGTACGGCTCAGGAGGGGGGGCGCGCTCGCTCGCCCCCCCTTTCCTGGCCGGCCGGGTAGCGTGCTCGGACAAGGGTCTGTTGTGGACTTTGGGGGAACCCCCACGCCGATTTTTTTCGGCGTTGGGGTTCCCCTTTAAGTCCATTCCAGGCGGCGGTGCCCGCGACGTCTCCTTCGCGGGCCCCGCCTACCTGTACACGCGCTCGAAATGGGCGGACTTGCCTCCGCCTTACGTGGGCGAGTCCGTTCATTTCAAAAGTTGAGCGAACTGTTTGGCAAACAGTTCGCTGAAACAGTCCGCTCAAAAAGTGCCGTGTGTGGCCATGTCCGTCCATGCTAATTTTGAGCGGACTGTTTGCCGAAACTGTTTGACAAACAAAGTTGGGCGAACAGTCCGCCCGTGTGTACGCGGCCAGACTCTTTTTAAGACATACTAAATTGAAAGAAGAACAACATGCTAGGGGGTAATGTTTTTTGCATGTCTCTACTGCTAAAAACTGCTATTTCTTTTTCCTAGTTTTTTTTCTTATTTCATGTACACTGTCTCTGACACATGTACAGCAGAATGTGTACTTCTGAGTCATTCGCAGCATCTTAGAGCTGGATGCCAAGACAATAAAAGAGCTAAAAGATGTTGGACCTGGAAGAAGGAATAACAACAATGACAAAAGAGCATTAAGGCTCGGTTCACACTGCTGCGACATGCACTCCGACTTTGAGATCACCTCGCATGATAAGTCATGCCCAATTAAGTGCAATGGACCATTCTAATAGGAGTGACTTGAGTCGCTCTAACTTAGAATTAGGTTTCTGCACTACTTTTGGTGGGACGACTAGCATTTTTCTTCTGTTAAAGAAGTTGTATGCAAGTTGTATGCAAGTCGTATGAAGTCACATTGGATGTCAGCTTCACAGTTGGAAAAGAAGAAAAGTAACAGCGCTCTCTGCAGGGACAACTCAATCCATACACCAGGTCCACTCACAGGTGCCAAGGCTCAATGTGTCCGAACACACTCCAATGCAACAGTAGTAAGAAGAGCCAGCAACACTGTAATCCTTGAAGTGTCATTTATTGGCACATCAGAGTGACAGTAAAACAATAAAGTTGACGCGTTTCGGCAATACGACTAAGGCTATTGCCAAAACATGTCAGTTTTATTGATTTACTGTCACTCTGATGTACCAATAAACGACACCTCAAGGATTACAGTGTTGCTTCTTCTTACTACAGCTTCACAGTTGCGTGCAAACTCGCTTGACTTTGAGGTCAAAGCAGTGTGAAACGGGCCTAAGGTAGAGAACAGATGCCTTGCCTCTGTAGAAGGGGACACTAACCAGTAAGTGTGATATAGTGTGCAAGTATTCTTTGTGTACTTGCACATTAAAGGGGTTGTAAAGGTAATTTTTTTTTTTAAATAGCAACCATGTCATACTTACCTCCTCTGACAAGGGTTTTGCACAGATCTGCCCCGATCCTCCTTTTCTGGGGTCCCTCAACGGTGCTCCTGGCTACTCCTCTTATTAAGTGCCCTACTGAGAGCCACATTCAATGGGGGCACTCTTGTAGGCACGCTCCCGAGTCTTGCTGCTGCATCCATTGACACAGACAGCAGAACTCGGCCCCGCATCTCAGCTCCTGTGTCCCTGGATTTGATTGACAGCAGTAGGAGCCTATGGCTAATGCTAATATTAATTTATCCAATGAGGACCCAAGACAGCGGCTGAAGCTGCTGTGCCTGTCCCCGTCACTGGAACGATTGGGTTCAGGTAAGTAAAAGGGGGGCTCTGGGGGGGCTGCTGCACTACAGAAGGTTTTTTACCTTAATGCACAGAATGCATTAAGGTGAAAAACCTTGAGGGTTTACAATCCCTTTAATTGAATAGCCCACCCACTATACAAACTGCAAAGTTAAAAAAATATTTTATATAATTTGCTGGACATAGCAGGTTCAAATTAACCTGCCATGTCCAGCAAATTATATAAAATAAAATTTGTCAAATGTACGAGTCTATTCTGACCACAGAAACATCCTCAGGAAAAAAATAAATGATCTCATTGACAAGCATATGTGCTTTGCCTATAGTTTACTAGTGACGTTTGCCTATACTTTTCATAGGACATGACAAGTGATAAATGAGTCCCAGTGGGGTTTATTTCTAGAACTTCACGAAAGGTAAGATATAAAGGTGTTACCCGAAGCAAAAATCAAACGCGCTGTTTAACTTTCCTAATCTTTTGTTAAATAATGAAAGCACACCGATCGTTGGTTGGCACTAGGGACAGCAGCCCCCTTTACCTCTTTCCTGAGTTTCCATACATGATTTTAAGTATTTTAGTCATTTCAGGCTTTATTATATATATATATATATATTTCTGTTGAAAGATAACTTCAAAAATTGGATGTATGTTTACTGCAGTGAATTCCAGTTGTGCTTGTAATGAAATAGCTGGTTGCAGGCAGAAAACAAGACTTTATCTATTAAAGCAGAGACTGTAAGCCATGTTCTTTGTTACAGTAAGCTAAGCCAGAGAGGCTGGCAAAATGTGCCTCAAAACATTCTAGCGTTCCAAGTTATGAGGTAGAAACCTTAGAGTATATCAACGGTAAATAGACACAGACTAGCAGGAGCCAAAGTATGTCCTATTCCTTTCATTGAGATCCACATCAGCTTCCTATTTCATTAAAACAGCCACAGTAGACATTGCGTATCAAATTATAGCATGCGGGGATACCTAAAATTACAGTGTTCTAGCAATTATTGATTCATAACCTTAGCCATTCAAGATACATTCTGTGAATTCCACTGTCACCTGAAATACATCATGACAGATAACACTATTTTTTACATTTAAAAAACAAATTAGTCCAAGTACCTTAGTAATAGTCTGATGACTGCAGTATAAAATTGGGTCAAATATTGAATACAAATTTATTTATTGAAAAAAAAAAGGATTTCTTACAAATATTTGAAGCAACAATGGTAGAACATACATATGAAAAGTAGTCTATTAAAGGTACATTTGAAATGCGTGTTCTTCTAAACAGATGGTGATCTTAAATATCGTATGACTAAGTGTCGCTTCAAATAACAATTAACGTGGAATAAAAACAACAATAGAAGGAAAAAAATCTATTGATAAAGGAAGAAACCTCCTTCCATGTGGGAGATAAATGTACACAATCCCAAAATATGTGGAGAAAAGTTCCTGGCACTGGACACCCCCTAAAGCAGTTTGAGGAGACCCCATGGGTATATTACGTTTAGATGAGAAGGTATGTAATACTATCTGATGAAAAGTTTCACCAATGTCTCTCTAATTGTCAGTGACTTAGTGCACTTACGTAGGTTGACCCACAAAGTGGACCATTCTGGAATGGTCAATTGCGTATTTATTTCAGATTCCCATTTGAGCATATATGGTAATTTATCAAATCACAGGTCAATTTTAAAGTACAATTCCATCTTACCTAAAAATATTTCCATACATAAAAATATATATTTTTTTCATTCTTACAATTCTTTGGAGCAGGATTATGCACATAATCTATAGGCAAATTGTATTGTACAGAATATTTTGAAATTTGCTTATTTCAAGAATTAATTGGATTCAAACTAAATTATCATATAATGCAGAACCCACACCTTGATATTCCTAAACTTTAATAAAACAAACTGTGTACATATCTATCTCACAACTGACAATGAGGATCTGCCACAATAGTGTCTCTACTATTGTGGCAGATCCTCCTTGTCAGTTGTGAGATAGATATGTACACAGTTTTGGATTAATTACGGGAAATATAACTCTGGGAGGCTCTCATAAACATGGAAGGGGGAAGCTAAGTAAAATATTTCCATTTTGACCGTTTAAGAAAAGAATGAGTGGCCACTTTTAAATAATTTTTTGGAGTTTTGCTGTATGAATGGAAACACAAATATAAATTAGGTGGTATCTAAATGTGGCTGCAAAAAGCGCAAGTGCACTTTAAATGATCTAACGTTAAGCTTCACCTATATTATGTTTGAAAATGGTAAACTGCCCTAGATTAGAGTAGGCATCTACAGGTGTCTGTACACAGTGGAGATTATTCCTTAATGTGGGTGTAAATTCCCATCTCTGACTTTTACCTATAGGTAAGCCTATAATAAGGCTTACCTATAGGTACCGTTCAGGAAATATTTACTGTACATGCAACTGGTGATGTCAGGAGCACGTGCGCTCTGAAGGAATGATCCCCCCCCCCAGGCCTTTTCTTCAGAGCACTGTGCCATAAACGGTGGCTCCCTCGTGCATGCAGATCCGGAAAGGAAGACCAGGTAATGATGGAAGTGATGGTGACAGCTCGGCGCTGAAAGGTTTAATTTTCAGGTAAGTTCAACACATTGTGCTAGTATGCGATGCATACCAGCACATTATGACATTACTTTTATGTTAGAAAAAAAATGCCCAGCAGTTTACTACCGCTTTAATGGTTCAAAAGGCTTAAAACCTGGGGGAAACTATTATGCACATTCTCACCACAGCTGCCACAATCACATTCTTGTTAGCTCCTTTCTGTGTCCTCCCCTTGGCCTGTAAATATGAGTGGCATTCTCACAGTACAGTAGAAAGTTGTGGTTGTAAATGCAGCTGGGCACAAGTGTTAGTAAGCTGGTTGGAATCTTGGTTTGATTTTGGGCCTACTAGGGACTCTGGAAAAACCCAGAAACTGCATGCAGGCAATCATAAATAATTTGTTTATGCTTTGAGAGAGCTTTACCAGGTTAAAGGTGATACATGTTTGATTCAGCTTAGTTATTACAGATATGTAGACCCTGGGTTTGCACTTTAATAAAAAATGCCATGATCGTGTGCCTGACGGAACATAACTCTCACAATTCAGCATCCCTAAGCCCCTGTACACACGGTCAGAGATTTCGACAACCAAATCCATCGGATTTTGTCCGTCGGATCTTGTCCGTCGGATCTTGTCCGAAACTGTTGCATACACACGGTCGGACAAAGTTGTCGAAAAATACGATCTTTCAGAACGTGATGACGTAATTTCGTTACGATGGGACTACATTCAGGCTAGTAGCTAATAGCTTTGATGTAGGAATTTGATCTGAGCATGCGTGGCACTTGGTCCGATCAAAATTCTCTACACATGATCGGAGTATGTCCGATCGGACCAGTTTGTCGGAAAATATTTCCAACAAGTTTGAAAATTGGGTCCGATGGATATTCCGACGGAATCAGTCCGATGCATACTATACACAGTCGGATTATCCGACAACACCGTCCGATAGGACGCATTCTGATGGATTCTCCAACCCTGTGTACAAGGGCTTAGTCTCCTACCATCGCTACAGAGACCAAAATATTTAAAAAGTACTTCCTTTAAGCTGAACTCTATCTGTTGCTATTTGCCAGTGCATAGTACTGTATATACTGTATATATGTTATTATTCCACCTTACATTTTCCATTATAGGGCATGTATGCAGAATATAGAGTGGAAAGGGCACATTGGCAACAGTTCTTACAAACACACACTTAGAAAACAACTTTAAAAAGTTGGCACATTTAGGGGATAGCAAGAAGCTGTATATAAACAAAATGGTGTCATTACTAAACATCAGGCTGAATAGACGCAATCCATTTTATACTATAAGTTTGCTTTATGCAAGGAGTTAGGCTTCAGACTTCCAAAAGAGCATATTACAGTTATTCTGCTCAGGCAAAATTATAATAAAAGTGTGAAGACAAACATTTAAGAAAAATATTACTGAAGCAATACAAGCCCATCCCTTGGTTATTACTAAAGTCTGAATTATTTTTTAAATAGGAAAAACGAGCCCTAGCTGTAAAAGTACACATTCGTTTTTCATATAAACACTGTGAATCATGAAAAAACTGTTGATAACTTTTTAATATGCCATCACACATCTGAATGATGCGATACTTTTGCTTATGACACCGTTGCTATAAAAATAAATTACAAAGAGGTTATAAGAGTATTACATTTGACTCATGCATCATAAAAGATTCTCATTTAACCTACATATCTCAGTCTGGCACAACACACACAATGTTCTTTACTGGCTTTATTGATCAATGTATTTTGTTAATGGTGTTACTTGTTTGGATGAGGTTATAAGAGGAACTGAAAACATATCTTGTTGCAGAAATCTTTTCAAGAAGTACAAAATGACTATGTGTCACCAGATTAGATTCACTTGCTACAATGATGATTCCAGCACTAACAGGGGGAAATGGGTCATTAAAACGAGAAAGTGAGAATGCAAAGGCTCCTGGCAGACAAACATTTCATTTACTTCAGTACACCACTAACACATGCTGTTTCAGAGCTTGGCAATGTAAACCATTAAAAGAAGCATGCTTTGCATAAATTATTCTGCTTCAAGGAAAGAGTTAGTCATAGACAAAGCGCTTCAAAACACAGACTTTACCAAAAAGGATCTTACCTTAAATAGCCTTAATATATTAGCAACCATAATAGATACAGAACTCGCTGCAGCTCCTATTACAGCAGAAATTCTGTCCGGCTTGGTGAAAATTGGCGAATCCCCATTGGCGCATCTGACATCAGTAGCATCTTTTTCTATTAAAGCTTGCACAAACGTTAGGGATTGCTCCAGTGCATATGTATCCCTTGAGCAGGTGTCAAGGATGCGGACCCCTAATGTAATGTTAGGAAGAAGGTCCTGATCTTTGTTTATCTGGTCTACAGCATACATCATTGCTTCCAGCCTATGGATCCCTTTTTCTTTTTTAAGTTCCCCACAAGGCACCCCTCGTTCTCCTCTTGAATGGACTGGAAAGAGGCCACCAAGTATTATGTCCCCTTCTACTCGAATGGAGTGGGCATATTCCTGGCCACCAGATGCTTGCATTAAGGTAAAAATGTAGTACAACTGGATAGCCATTGACATTGTGCAATGACCAGACTTGAGCTGTTTTCCCTCTAAAACCATGCGTGCTGAAGACATGTTTGAGATCCACAATACAATTTAGCAATTTTTTATACACCAATGTAGATCTTTTTAATCCACACTTATTAGATACTACCATCAGTGCCCATTAAGTAAAGAAAAAAAAAGGACTGTTTAGCGCATAACCAGCAGTTTTGTCAGACAGCCACAGATCTGTAATTAGCACATCAAGTTCAATGTAGTACATTCGCCATGTGCAATGTTAGAAGAGGTAAAGTCACTTCATTGGTCAAGTCCTTCAATAATTTAGAGTAAATAATCCACCTCCGAATCATATCTTTTTACTGGATCGTTATATAAAGTCCACCTGAAAAAGAAAGAAAACAAGAAAATATGTTTGAATATTTGCATTTGTCCTCTGGATATGCATAATATGCAGCTAGCATTGCTTAAGCAAACAAACTGAAAGAGCAGATGTAAATGCACTCTAAATTCCCCATGACTCATTTCCTGCACTGCATACCTTGGCTAATTCAGGTCAGTGACCATGAAACAATATCCAATATGATTCGGACAAAATTAACTATATTATACGTCATTAGCTCAAATAAATGATCTCTGTACTGTGCAGTGGTGTTTAAAAATACACTTTACAGCAATAAACGTGCCTATTTTCAAACATATCATAGTTCGAAACTAGAGAAAGCCAAATTACAATTTCCAGGTATAATTCACTCCAGAAATGTTTGCACACATGCAAATGTTGATAAAGAATTTGTTTTAAAAAAATGTGTGGGGATAAATGGATTTCATGATTGTGGGTTAAAGTCCTAAATAATAATAATATTAACAATAATAATAGTAATAATAATAATAATGTAATGTTAAATTCACAATAATGCTTGAAGCTAGCTTTTGTTGCAGGGTCAGAAAATCTAAAAAGAAAAGTGACATTGTGCATAAAAAAAACAAAAAACAGAAAAGGCCATTTACGCTAATGCAGTCTGAAAATGAAATCAATGGCAGTATTCTTCTTGTAATTTAGTAAATGTGTCACCCTATTATATATTTACTTCATTTTCCCAAATTGTAATTTATGTTTATACTCACAGACTCACAGTAAACCAGTAATGTTTCCAGTTCACATGCAATGAGAACCTAAATATACACAACCATTTGCATTTATTCCCAAGGTACCCAAATGGACCATCTGCTTATTTCCTTTCCAATATCAGTCATTTAAAAAAAAAGGTTGGCTCCAAATATCCAGGTCTCAGATGACAATACCGTTTTTAAAATGTATCTTTTGCAAGGGTATTTTTTCTCAGTTGTGGGAGGCCCACCTGTTGGCCTAACTCTTTTCTGTTGACTAAGAAAAGCTGAAAGAGTGTATAGCTGGCCATACATTACTTTTAATTATTTTTTTTTCATTCAGCCAGGCAGACAATTAATCGAATTATCCCATTCACACATTCGAAGTGAATGGGGAAAGCCACCCCGCTGTATCTTTGTATTCTGATAGCGAGACTCCCTCCAATCAGAATACACTAATCATTGGCCATTGGCTGCATGCACTGACTGAATGCTGGTTTTCCAGATGGATCATTCAAAAGAAGCCTGTCTGACGACAGGCTTCTGTTAAACTGAGAAGGCTGCGCACAGTTCAAAATTCATCCAGTTCCTGTTGAACATGCTGAATTTTGATCCATGTTTGGCCAGCTTAAACCAATCAACCAATTTTCATTGAAAGTAAATTATATATTTTTTATATATTTATATATATTTATGGTTCAGAGCCCTATGGCCGATACGGATATGGATGACATACAGGGTTAACATAAAACTTACCACATGAAATGGACCTGAAAGTGTGCCTTGGTCTAAAGTATGGTATACCAAAATAAGGGGGCATACCCTAGATAAGAAATGAGGAATGAAATAAAATAAATATGAAATGAGATGAAATGAGTAATCTGTGAGGAGTATGAATACTTTGAGAAATGCCCTAAAATGGGGATGGGAGGTTGGGTATCACGCACAGGAACCGACGAAGACCACAGACGAATGGGCTGGTTAAATACCTCTCTGGTCTCCTCCCTTAAATTCAGGCCACCATACTGGCCTTCTTATTTATGGTTCAGAGCCCTATGGCCGATACAGATATGGATGACATACAGGGTTAACATAAAACTTACCACAGGAAATGGACCTGAAATTGTGCCTTGGTCTAACGTACGATATACCAAAATAAGGGGGCAAAAACATTCAGGTAGGGAATAGCTCTTTATTGATTTGAGTTTAGTCACTGAGTGGGGTTTGGCAAAAGCCTGGGCCATTTCTACTTGTGGATTGGGGATGTAGCGGGCGAAGCAGGCAGACTTCCACCTGCCTAGTCTTTTAATAATGTGGTCTGGGACCCCATGACGGGAAGCTGTTGAGTGTCCGGAGTACTGGCTAGGGTTCAGGTGAAGGTTGCGGAGAAGTATCCTTGTGTGCTTCATGAATTGACCGGTGTTTAGGGGCTTGACAGGAAAGGGTAGAAGGGGACTAGAGTCCGGTTGCTTGGGCAGTAGTAACAACAACTGATTTATTGGTTCTGTAGAAGTGGATATCTGTACCTGAGCCTACTTGCTGGGTTTTATAAACTGCTAGATGCAGAATGAAATGGTCTTTGCAGCGGACCAAGTGGCGTTTGCCTAGCCCTTGGCCTGCAGGGCTGCTACAAGGGAATTCTCCAGGTCATAAGAGCCCGTAGAAGGCCAGGTACATGTCCGCTTGCAGGAGCATACTAGGGAGGAGAGAGAATGGCGACGTAGCCAGGATGGTTGACATACCCCTAAAGATGTCTCCAGTTATGGGTAGGCGTTTGGCGCTGACCACTGGATGGAGCTTCTGAATGCCACGTAGAATGGCCCGTATAGCATGAGACGTAAACAAAGAGGATTTTGCAGGGTCCCGAAGAGACAAGAAATGCTGGATACCGGTTAGGTACAGCCGAATGGTGTTGTGGGATAGATGAGTAAGACAGTGTGAAATGAAGGCCAGAATCTGTTTGATACCAGACGTTTCTTTGGAGTGATGTGTAAGGAACTTGTTGAAGGCCCTCTAGGCTGTTTGGTAGACCTTGAGGGTGTTGCGGGAGAGTGAGGAGTTGATAAGCCGAGTTGCTGTCTGCAGATGTTGAGTTAGTCCAGGGTCAGCTGAGACCAGGCTGGGATAGTGGCTGATACAGGTTCGGCTCTGGGCATCTGTTCAAAAAATTATATTCAGTTAAAACGGGAGAGCGCATCCGCTGCAAGATTGCACTTGCCCGGAACAAATGAGCAATAAATGTTAAACTGAAACTGTAATGACAGCTGTACCAGCCTATGCAGGAAAGACATGACTGAAAGGGATTTGGAGCTGCCTTTGTTTATAATTTCTGCTGTGGCAAGGTTATCAGTAGTGAAGGCCACGGTTTGCCTGGTCCAGCTATGGCCCCAGAGCTGTGCGGCTGCCACTATAGGGTACATTTCGAAGAGGGAAGATGTGTTGGTGAAACCAGGTATAGCTAGTTTCTGTGGCAGCCAGGGCGCTACAAACCAGAGATGGCCAGAAATTGCCGCGAAACCTGTGGACGCAGCTGCGTCTGTCACTACCTGGGGTGACAGGGAAGGCACGGTGGGAATGAATAGTGATATGCCATTCCAGGTGGGAAGGAACTCCTCCCACATGGAGAGGTCCGCTACTGCTGCGGTGTCGAGAATAAGGACTTGATAGGGATCTTGCGTACAGGACAGGTACACTAGTAGGCAGGACACAAAGGAGTGACCCTGTGGGATGACGCGCATGGCAAAATTGAGCATCCCAAGAAGGGATTGCAGTTGTTTTTTGGTGCACCCTCTGGTGCAGGTGAAGTCTTGGAGAATCGCCCTGATGCGGGTCAGTTTGTCTGGGGGGATGCTGGCCTGCATAGTGCAGGCCTTCAGGTTGATACCAAGAAACGTGATCGACTGTGCTGGACCGTCGACTTCATTGATGGGAACATTGAGATTTCTAAACACAACCCTTAGCTTGTCGAGGTCCCCAGGGGATGAGCTGGGCGGCTCTATTAGTAAGAAATCGTCTAGATAATGGATGACCTCTTGACACTGGGCTTTGTGTAAGAGGATCCATGTGAGTGATTGCACAAACGTGTCAAACAGCCAGGGGCTACTTTTTGACCCGAAGGTCAATTTGGTGGCAAAGTAATATGCCTCCCTCCATTTTATGCCATGCCAGCACCAAAGGGACGGGTGGATAGGAAGGAGTTTAAAGGCATCCAAGATATTGGCTTTGGAGAGCCAGGTACCAGTGCCCGTTTTGAGTATGGCCTGGATCGCCATATCCACAGAGGCGTATTTGAGGGAAAACTCTTCGGAGGGGATAAGGGAATTCAGACTGGGGATGGTGGAAGAATGAGGCGCTGACAAATCATACACAAGACGTAGTTTATTGGAAAACGTACCCTTGACAAACCCAATAAGGCTGACTCTCCATGTGTTGAAGGGGGGCTGAGTGAAAGGGCCTATCATAAAGTCCTGATCTATCTCGGTCTGTAGGAGCTGGTCTATGGCCTGCTCATCGGTAGCCGCTGAACGTAGGTTCCTGCACTCATGGGTAGTGTGAGGCAGAGAAATTAGGCCAGTGTGGAAGCCTTCCGTGAAACCTTGGATGAGGTAGGTGGCCAGGGAGGGAGTGGGGTGTGCGGAAAGATAGAAGCCGAGCCATGTGACATTGGCCCGGCTTAGTCATGCCTTCTTCAGTTGCTTGACCTCGCACAGGAGCCTAGGATTAGCCCTCTGGCATAGGGTGCAGATGTGAAGCAGACGACATTGGCTGAAATTACAGGAACTATAGTTAAAATTATTGCAAATAGCTGCCCCTCCCACGGTCCGGACTGGGCATCCAAATTTATCCATCTGGGGCATACGTGCAGGGCCTGCTGGCCTTGAACTGCACCGGAGGTAGAGGGACTTTCGAAGGGGCGACTGGTTGTCACGTTGGCACACCAAGCGGCAGTGTGGGTAGCCGACTGGCAGATTGCGCACAATGGTGACCGTAGGCCAGCAAAGTGGCGACAGAAGAGCTCTGTGTCCATGATGCTCCAATCTGTGGGTGTCTGAAACTGCAAAAACCTGGCTGCTGCTTTGGCGGAGAAGGAGCGGTGGTAGTCATAAAACCTGAAGCCCCCATACTTGTAGCCCAGGTCTACCATGGTATGGAGGTATAGATCCAGCTCTTCTCTTCTGTTGGGAGAAGCTGAACATATGACATCCTCATCATACCGAAGGCCAATGTGAACTCCGGCACTGATAGCTTCCTATTAAGCCTGGGGTCTTGAGCCTTAAGGACTACTGACACGTCCCCCCAAGTATATGCTTTATTCTCCGCCAAGTCATGTACGGAGATAAGCAGAGAGGCGAGGTTGATGTCCCTGCCTTCCAGGATGTCTTTTCTGACATTGGTTGGGACCAAGTGGTAAGAGTACACCATGGAACTCCACCCTATGGTACCTGCAGAAGAAGTTGTAACTGCCTGGACTACAACAGGGTCAGGGGCAGAAACGGGTGACATAAATTACAAGTCTTGCTTGTGCTCCCTAACGGCATACATACCTAAGCGAAGTGTATACCTCTTTTTATATACATATTTCTCTTTTTTTTTTTTACCTGGGGAAGCAGTGAGTTGAAATGAAATGAAATTAATGAAATGTTTGCCTTGAACGAAATGAATATCTGCCATGACAGAGGCACGACTCGGTCGTGCCGCAGTTGGGACTGACGGCGAACCAGACTCTGGAGCATGTACTGAAATGAGGCGATTGGTGAAATGAGGCCAGACAACTAGGGCCCCCCGGGACGAATCGGTACATTGCAGATGCAACTGGATTTGAATCGGGACGCGGTACATGACAGTGAAATGATTTTTTCTGTCATGACAGAGGCCCGGATCGCCATGCCACAGTTTGCGACTGAGCACGAAACGGACTCTGGAGCATGTACTGAAATGTGGCTTGTCCTGGGCCACGCCGAGACGAATTTAGTGCGTAGACGTGACTATATTCGTGTAGGAATGTGATAGGTGACAAAGAAATGATACGCCATGACAAGGACAAGAATCAGTGACCGAGCCTACGACTGACAAGTGAAACAGTCTCTGGAGCATGTACTGAAATGAGGCCAAGCGTCTGGGCACACCGGAGCGAATCGGTGCATCTTTAAATGCGACTGGATTCGTATCGGAGCGTATTAAGTGACAAGAAATGATATGTCATGACAAAGACAAGAATCAACAAGCTAACCCATGACTGACAAATGAATCCGTCTCTGGAGCATGTATTGAAATGAGGCCAATATCCACTGGGACACACCGGAACGAATCGGTGCATCGAAGATGCGACTGGATTCGAATCGGAGTGCGGTATGTGACAGAAATTAATGAAAGGATTTGAAATGCTTTGAAACGATTATAAAAATAAAACAACTGAAATGATTGAAATGATTGAAATGTTTGCAAACGAATGCCTGATGTGGCATTGACCGAAGTGTCACAAGCAAGTGAATTGCTTGTGACGCATTGTAAGACCGTTTATATGAACAAACACAACAGTGCGAAATGAAATATACGTACAGATTACATGAAATGTTCTGAGTAATACGTTGTATAAATATGACAGTTTAGTGACATGGTAATTAACGAAGCGTGAAATGAAAAACGTGAGCCGAAGCCCTACCTGCGACAGCCGAACCAGAAACGTTGTACGACGACTGCAACTTGACAACGACTGCTACAAAAACCTCATAAGCTGCCAACTTACGAACGCGGAAGCTTACGGTTGCAAAGCTCACAGAGGCATCGGACTCGGAAACAAAAACTGCGAAGACGGGACTGACGCACACGGGATCTCTCGGACGCTTGTCTGGAATAGTCAGCCTAGTGACGTAGGTATCGTGCACAGGAACCGACGAAGACCATAGACGAAATGGCCTCCGGGCTCCTCCCATAAATGCAGGCCGCCACACTGGCCTTCATATATATATATATATATATATATATATATAGAGAGAGAGAGAGAGAGATACTGTATATTATATATATATATATATATATATATATATATATATATATATATATATATATATATATATATAGATAGATAGATAGATAGATAGATAGATAGATAGATAGATATACAGTATCTCACAAAAGTGAGTACACCCCTCACATTTTTTTAAATGTTACATTTTATTAAATGTTACATTTTATTTTTTCATGTGACAACACTGAAAAAATTACTCTTTGCTACAATGTAAAGTAGTGAGTGTACATCTTGTATAACAGTGTAAATTTGCTGTCCCCTCAAAATAACTCAACACACAGCCATTAATGTCTAAACTGCTGGCAACAAAAGTGAGTACAGTCATAATTCCCAATGTCAATGGGAATCAAAGTTAGGCTCGGTTCACACAGGGGCGACTTGTCCAGGCGACTTAGCCGCCTGACAAATTGCGCTCCGTTCTGTACTATGGAACCGTTCTAATAGGACTGACTCAAGTCGCTCCGACTTAGAAAAAAGGCTCCTGTACTACTTTTGGGGCGACTTCAGGCGACTTGCATTGACTTCTATACAGAAGTCGTTTTGCAAGTCGCCGCTGAAGTCGTTTGCAGGTCGCGTCTGTGAGTCGTGCTGCAAGTCGTGCCGCCCCTGTGTGAACCGAGCCTAGTGTAAATCCAAAACGTATCGTTTCCACCAGGATAGAAATGGAGAAGAACTATTCCAATGGGGATGTTTGTTCCTGTGACAACTGTCTAAGCCCTTGTACACACGGTTATACATTCCGACGGAAAATGTCTGATCGGACCCTGTTGTCAGATAATCCCACTGTGTGTGGGCTTCATCTGACTTTTTCCGTCAGAATGTCTGACCAACAAAGTTTGAGAGCTGGATATAAAAATTACGACTTTGTCCGATCGTTTGTAGAGAATTCCGATCGGACAAAGTGTCACGCATGCTCAGATCAAATTCCTAGACCAAAGCTATTAGCTACTAGCCTGAACGTAGTTCCGTCGTAACTAAATTACGCCATCACGTTACAAACGATCGGATTTTCCGACAACTTTGTCCGACCGTGTGTATGCAACACCAGTTTTGGACAAAATCTGACGAGTTTTGGACAAAATCTGACGAATTTTGTAGTCGGAATGTCCGACCGTGTTTACAAGGGCTAAGAGTTGATCTCTATCATTTTGGAATAAATATCTTTCCACTTCCTGTTGAGTCTAGAGGTCAGGAAGCAGGGAGAAATATTTCTAATGAAACACAGCTGGAAAAGAAACACTGACAGCACTTTTAACCCTCCCAATACTAATCAAGAGGGAAAAAAGGTTTAGCTTCAGATATACGTACACACAGGCCAAATGTCTGGAGAAAAAACAGGCGTTATTCGGAAAAAAAAAAATATATGTCAGTCTGTCCAAAAGTTTGGCCGGCTTCTGTCAGATGAACATGCTGGTAAACCAGCATCCGACCGACACCTGATCTGCGCTCTCAGCCAATGGCAGACAGCACTGATCAGAGTGTTCTGGCGGGGGGGCTGCTGCCCTGTCAGAACACAACAGGGGAGAGTTTGCTGCACTAACTTTGCATAGTTAGCACACCGGAAAAAAAACACATAGTGTGTACCAGGCTTTAGGCTATGAAGGTGACCATATAAAGGGAAATAGTCTAACACTTCTACCTTAACATGAATATGTCATTAATTTCCCAAGACCAAATAATAATAATAGAAAAGTAAAGGAAAAAAAACCCATAAATATTAAAAATATATACATACTGTATATACTGCATATAAATACCATGTCAATACCAATGTAAATTTTTTGACTAAAATCAACCACTAAACACTAATTTACTATGACTGCATGGTGCCAGTTACAGGTTCACATAGCTCAACAATAAAGAGCACATCACCGCAGTTATATGCACATCACAAAGATGCACATCACCACAGTTATATGTGGTTATGTTAGAGCTTACTGTTTTAGTCTCTAGGCATCAGTCACATGTATTTTTTTGGAATATTCAGGTAGTGCAACTAAAATTCACCAAGGTAGGTTAGCCTTAAAATCGAACTGTAGGAAATGAAGTTAGCTTTGTAGGAATGGAAAATAATTTAATACCATTAGTAAGTCACCTCACGGCATAATGTTTTGCTCTCATCTCCAGTATTGTCATACCCAATGACAGCTTAATGGATTATTGCTATTATGCTGTATAATTACCTGTGTATTAGTCGTGGGTATAGTTTTATGGAATAACTGCATGTGCCTGCATATAAATTTTTAATATTTTCTTTCTTTCTAGTTGTCTCCTAACATAACATGCCCAGAGCAAATAATGACTTTGACAAATGATCCAAATACATTTTCATGCCATTTTTAGAATTGTACCAATATAATCTATAAAATATGGACTAGCAAATAATTTCAAAAGCTTTATATTTTTTAATAAATTTATTCCAGACTTTATTATGGAATATGACATTATTTGAAAAACGAAACAATCAATTACAACAACACATATTTTTATCAGATGGAGGGGTTTCCCTTGAGGTAGACATAGCATTTTATGCACCAATTCCTACAGTTATCACTGCAGTTTAAAACACATCATCGTAGATGGGAATTAATTATTTCTACTTTTTTAATGTAAATTTCCCAAGATACATGGACTACTTTTTTAACCTTCACGGAAAACAAACTCTAGAACCTTTTGTTTCCTACTGTCAACCACATGCTGTAAATATTTGTTTTCAACACAGATGAGAGGTTTATAAACCTTACTAGTTAAGTCCCTTAAGTTATACTACATTGTACTTTAACACAACCTAAAGTATAATAATTACGTCTTTTTCCTATCTTGTGTATTTTCTGTGCTTTTTCTGTGCATCTTGTCAGCTATTATACCTAAAATTTTCTTTTCATTTATTTTCTTGTAACTGTATTGAATCTATGACTTACCTATATACAGTGCCTTGCGAAAGTATTCGGCCCCCTTGAACTTTTCAACCTTTTGCCACATTTCAGGCTTCAAACATAAAGATATAAAATTTAAATTTTTTGTGAAGAATCACCAACAAGTGGGACACAATTGTGAAGTGGAACGAAATCTATTGGATATTTTAAACTTTTTTAGCAAATAAAAAACTGAAAAGTGGTGCGTGCAAAATTATTTGGCCCCTTTACTTTCAGTGCAGCAAACTCACTCCAGAAGTTCAGCAAGGATCTCTGAATGATCCAATGTTGTCCTAAATGACTGATGGTGATAAATAGAATCCACCTGTGTGTAATCAAGTCTCTGTATAAATGCACCTGCTCTGTGATAGTCTAAGGCCGCGTACACACGCGGGGACAGTCCGCCCGTGTGTGGGCTTTCAGCGGACAGTTTCAGCGAACAGTCTGCTGAACAAAGTTTTTCGGAAATTCCGAAAAACTGTCCGCTGAAACTTGGTTTCAGCGAACAGTACCCTCGTGTGTAGGCTTGTTCGTCAAACTAAGTTCCGCGCATGCTCAGAAAGGATTTACACGCCGAAAGTTGTAATGCAGTGTATAGGACGTCGTATTTTCCGTCCCGTCGTACGTGCCGTTCAAGTCATCGCGCACGGTTTCAGCAAACTGTTCGTTTGTCGTGTGTGGGCAAGTCCGTCCATGCTAATTTTGAGCGGACTGTTCGCTGAAACTGTTTGACGGACAAAGTTGAGCGAACAGTCCCCGCGTGTGTACGCGGCCTCAGGGTTCTGTTGAAAGCGCAGAGAGCATCATGAAGACCAAGGAACACACCAGGCAGGTCCGTAATACTGTTGTGGAGAAGTTTAAAGCCGGATTTGGATACAAAAAGATTTCCCAAGCTTTAAACATCCCAAGGAGCACTGTGCAAGCGATCATTTTGAAATGGAATGAGTATCAGACCACTGCAAATCTACCAAGACCTGGCTGTCCCTCTAAACCTTCAGCTCAGACAAGGAGAAGACTGATCAGAGATGCAACCAAGAGGCCCATGATCACTCTGGATGAACTGCAGAGAACTACAGCTGAGGTGGGAGATTCTGTCCATAGGACAACAATCAGTCGTACACTGCACAAATCTGGCCTTTATGGAAGAGTGGCAAGAAGAAAGACAATTCTCAAAGATATCCCTAAAAAGTCTTGTCTAAAGTTTGCCCCAAGCCACCTGGGAGACACACCAAACGTGGAAGAAGGTGCTCTGGTCAGATGAAACCAAAATCGAACTTTTTGCCCACAATGCAAAACGATATGTTTGGCGTAAAAGCAACACAGCTCATCACCCTCAACACACCATCCCCACTGTCAAACATGGTGGTGGCAGCATCATGGTTTGGGCCTGCTTTTCTTCAGCAGGGACAGGGAAGATGGTTAAAATTGAGGGGAAGATGGTTGCAGCCAAATACAGGACCATTCTGGATGAAAACCTGTTGGAGTCTGCAAAAGACCTGAAACTGGGATGGAGATTTATCTTCCAACAAGACAATGATCCCAAACATACAGCAAAATCTACAAAGGAATGGTTCACAAATAAATGTATCCAGGTGTTAGAATGGCCAAGTCAAAGTCCAGACCTGAATCCAATCGAGAATCTGTGGAAAGAGCTGAAAACTGCTGTTCACAAACGCTCTCCATCCAACCTCACTGAGCTTGAGCTGTTTTGCAAGGAAGAATGGGCAAGAATTTCAGTCTCTCGATGTGCAAAACTGATAGAGACATACCCCAAGCGACTTGCAGCTGTAATCACAGCAAAAGGTGGCTCTACAAAGTATTAACGCAAGGGGGCCGAATAATTTTGCACGCCCCGCTTTTCATTTTTTTATTAGTTAAAAAAGTTTCAAAAATCCAATAGATTTCGTTCCACTTCACAATTGTGTCCCACTTGTTGGTGATTCTTCACAAAAAATAAAAATTTTATATCTTTATGTTTGAAGCCTGAAATGTGGCAAAAGGTTGAAAAGTTCAAGGGGGCCGAATACTTTCGCAAGGCACTGTATTGTCTCAGAAAGCCAAAAGGGTACACTAGTCTGACCTTAGTTTAACCAGTGTGTATTTTATTTGTTTCTGAGTCCAATACCTGTACATAGTGTATTCTGGTTCCTGACTGATGGTTTACTGTTAATAATTCCTGTGTTGGGCAATAACAATCAGTTTTATGAAGTCTTATTTTGTCTTGGTCCTTTGGATTTTGTGACCTGGTCTGTCCTTATTTGCATTTGGATTTGTATCCACCTCTCTGTATGCATATGCTCAATATATGGAGCCACGCATACATTTTCTGTTATACCGCTTACACTGGAAATCTACATATCAACTTAGGCTACTTGCCATGTTCTTTTAAATGGGCTGTGCTATCCCCCAGGCATCATACACAATGATAGCTACAAGTCCAGCATGTGCCTTGTTCCAGATATTCATCTGAATGCCACCTGCATGACCTTATGTTAGTTTTGATGCCTTTCCAGTCAAGCTATCTGTAGGTAGGGATGATCCGAACACTCCTTGGTTCGGTTCCCACCAGAACATACCGAACTAGGGCTGAAACGATTAATCGATATTATCGATAATAATCGATAATGAAAATCGTTGTCAACGATTTTCATTATCGATTAGTTGGTCCGCACCATGTGATCCGCCGAGCGGGCCGCGGCCTTAGGAAAGACCGCGGCTTCGGCCTAGCTTCGGAGCTGGCGGCCATCTTGGTACACCCGGCGGCGGCGAGCTGCGCGCTGACGTCACCCCCAGCGCGGCGTATGGCAGTATGCCCTCCACACAATTACATTTTAATTTGCATCCTCTTCTTAAGGGTACACCGTTAAGAGAATATTTTCAATAGGCTAAACCTGAGGGAAGTGGTTTAGACTTGAAATGTCTCCCAGCTGCAAAAAAGCCTTCCTGCAGCTGTACAGTAAGTAAAGGAAAATGAAAGAGAAACAGCTGCAAAAGGTCCCTTTAATATCAGATTAACTGCTGGTAACTAATCTAATAGAGACTTGTTCATGGAAATGTGAATGAAACTAAGGCCTAGCAGCCAATTCCATTCCATTACTTGGGGTCTGAATAACAACAATATTGGCAGATGGATCTGCAGATTAGGCTTACTGATAGAAAAGCAAATAGTCTTGCGCTTGGCAACAGAAGCTTACAGTTTAAGTGGGTTCTCCCTGCTGTCTGTCAGTGTTATGGTACATGAGTTCCTCACATTGCTGGGGTCTGTGTATGGGGGGAGGGGGATTACTCTAACATTAACCCTTTCCATACAGCCTGCCTTGTCAAGTAGCAGATTGAATAAAGTTCAGCCCTCAGAGACTTTACATCTTCCCTCCAACTTTACTAAAAAGTCCTGACTTCTTCTGTCCCCGCACATCCCCCGTCCTCTTCTTCTGTCCCCGCACATCCCCCGTCCTCTTCTTCTGTCCCCGCACATCCCCCGTCCTCTTCTTCTTCTGTCCCCGCACATCCCCCGTCCTCTTCTTCTTCTGTCCCCGCACATCCCCCGTCCTCTTCTTCTTCTTCTGTCCCCGCACATCCCCCGTCCTCTTCTTCTGTCCCCGCACATCCCCCGTCCTCTTCTTCTGTCCCCGCACATCCCCCGTCCTCTTCTTCTGTCCCCGCACATCCCCCGTCCTCTTCTTCTGTCCCCGCACATCCCCCGTCCTCTTCCTCTGCCCCCGCACATCCCCCGTCCTCTTCCTCTGCCCCCGCACAACCCCCGTCCTCTTCCTCTGTCCCCGCACATCCCCCGTCCTCTTCCTCTGTCCCCGCACATCCCCCGTCCTCTTCCTCTGTCCCCGCACATCCCCCGTCCTCTGTCCCCGCACATCCCCCGTCCGCTTCTTCTGTCCCCGCACATCCCCTGTCCTCGCACATCCCCGCTTTCCAGCGCTGCTGTGATTGGAGGTTGGGCTCTGCACATGCGTGCATCCATCTCCCGGCTTCGGGGTGCCCTTCGCTCCATTTGGAGGAGTCGACCGAGTCACGTGTGGCGGGTCCGGACTGAGACTCCGCCCCACACCACTCCAGCACACCGAGGAGGAGCCACTGTCACCATGAAGGGGTGAGAAAACCCGAGACACCGGAGGGGGGGAGGGGAGCACTGAGAGGAGGTGGGGCAGTGACACCATGTGAGAGGGGAGGAATGTGTCATCTATACTGGGGGGGACGTGTGTGTGTGTGTGTGTGTGTGTGTGTGTGTGTGTGTGTGTGTGTGTGTGTGTGTGTGTGTGCGCGTATATATATATATTTCTCCCCCCCCCCTTTTTTTTTTTAATCCGATTAATCGATTAATCGAAAAAATAATCGGCCGATTAATCGATTATGAAAATAATCGTTAGTTGCAGCCCTATACCGAACAGGCAAAAAATTAGTAAGAACACACGAACACCGTTAAAGTCTATGGGACACGAACATGAAAAATAAAAAGTGCTCATTTTAAAGGCTTGTATGCAAGGTATTGTCATAAAAACTATTTGGGGACCCAGGTCCTACCCCAGGGGACATGTATCAATGGTATTTTTTTTTTACTGGTACAGAATACACATTTTCTCTTGTCTGATTATATCTTCAAAACTCTAGGTTCTGTTTCTAACCATCCTCTGGTTACTCCATTATGGTTTAGTGCCTAAATTACCTATATCTGATCAGCAGACTCCTTTTTCTCAATAATAAAGAGACAAAAATAGTTGCTCTATACTAACTCATACTTGTATTATGCTTTAGTTCTACCTAAGTTCTGGATCAGTAATGGTGATAGCAAGAAGATGATGATAATGATGATAATGGCAGTGTTAATATTGCCACTGAGTGCTCCAGGTGTAGCTTCAAATAACAAAAAGGTGAGAGTGAATACTTTTGGTAGATTTACATATCTCAGTGGAAGTGAATATTGCCATGGCTAGGCAGATCTTTTACCAAGAAAAACAGGCGGTGAGACATCTGCCCATGCTTGAACAACTGTTGAGCAGCTTAGTCATGCTGCGACCTTTGAATTAATTTGGCCAGCTGATAGATGTTCATGTAAAAGCATTGTTCTCTTTTCTGCACAAAAAGAGGAATATTTATCTATCGGTAATCCAAGAGATTATCCAACATTCTGGAAAATGTCTGTGCTCAAAAACATTTGCTTATGATTATCCGACCACTGCACAGCCCAGTATTTCAAAGAATCCCAAAATCAGGTGACATTTTAGCTTTACTAACACATTGTATGAACAGCCTAGGAGTGAACAGTAGATATGAATTCAATAAAAGGAAAAAAAAAAAAAATAAATACAACCACAAATTCATACAAGAACAAATTATATCTAACCGGTTATTGATCCATTACTTTTGAATGCCATGTGCAGCACACTGTTCACCTGGATTATGTAAAATATAAGACACAACAGATATTAGGGTTTTTTTTGTCTGTACGGAGGAAACAATCTGTGACCCATTTTGCACCAATTAGTTTCACCCCAAATCATTTTCAATTCTTCCTACATCAAGTTAATCATTAATATTAGAAAATGTCCACATTTCAAGTGTTTACAAGTCATTTTACCTGTTTGGCCATGATGCAAAGAGATAAACTGATTTTGTAAACTTTTTATACAACCAGTACATGATTACTTATTTGGAAACTAAACAATGCAGTAATAAGCACAGTGGCCTTCTATTCCCTTCACTCAAATAGGCCATTAGCTGCCCTAGGGCAAGAACTACTTGGTAAGTATCTTATCTCTTCACTGTCAAAATAGCTTGCAATAACTGCAGACCACAGTGTTTAGAAAGTTTAACTAATTCATAACTGCAAACATTGTACCCCTTCTCTAAGCAGAGCATTTTATTTTTTTCTTGCTTCTAAGATTCTTTGCTTTTGAGCTAAATAACCTTTCCGTTTTGTAGTGTATCGTTAAAAAAAAAATCTGCATTACTTTTTTCTGTTTTCATTTAGTAAAAGATGTTATTACATTTAATTTTAAATGATAGAGACAGAGGGAAAGAAATAGGGATAACATAAAGATACATATTTGTATTGCACTTTTATGCAGTTTGCATATCCTTATATGCACCCTAAATGGTCATCTGAGTTTTAGTACTCCTCCATACCCATTTCTATTAGAATAAATGAAGATCATGGTGCACATACAATGAAGATTTTTATGCATAGACTGTACAGTGCCAAGCAGGCTGCACAGCAAAGATTCCAGATAAAGGGGATAAGTAAATGCATGGCTTGTCAGGAAGGGAGGACATCTACGCCTAACACGTGCAGCCAAAATAAAAAACAGAAAAATCAGCACAAGGGACAAAACTAATGCCCCGTACACACGAGAGGGATTAAGTCTGACAGACCTCCAAAGGAGTTCCGCCGGAGTTCCGCCGGAGTTCCGACGGAGTTCTGGCGGACTTTTCGACCGAACGGACTTGACCACACACCATCACACCAAACTCCGACGGAGTCGAACGTGATGACGTACGACTGGATTCGACGTAGGAAGTTCCTAGACAGTAGCCAATAGCTGCCCTAGCGTCGGTTTTAGTCCGTCGGAGTAGCACACACACGAGCGGATTTTTCAAAGGGGACCGGGTCCGGCGGAGTTCCGTCGGGAAAATTTAAAGCATGCTTCATTTCTAAAGTCCGTCAGACTTTAGCTTCGCTAAAGTCCGTTGCAGCCCACACACGATCGGATAGTCCGCCGGACTCAGTCCGTCGGAGTTTGGATGTCGAAAAGTCCGCTCGTGTGTACGGGGCATAACAGTCATTAGGTTGTGTCCCTTGTGTTGTTATCTTATCTTTTAGTTGTAATTCTCCTCTGCCCATTCCCAACCACCATTTCACTGTAATCTTCTGGTGCGGCTGGGGTTAATACAACAAAGGGGCTGTGGGGGGGGGGGGGTCGATGGTGGGGGATCTCAACAAAGAGTCATTAGAACAAGGGATACATCCTATTAACTGTAAGTGATGTCCCTTGTGCTAGTTTTCTTTATCGATTTTTCTTTAGATATTTGACAGCAAATGAGAACATGGTAACCTCAGTTGTCACATTACAGATTGTCTTAGGTCATCAAGACAGTTCGGTACACATTTGCATATATAATAAACAATTTAAAGTTGGTTTAATATTCAATAAAAGTTAACAATGTTTATGCCTTCCCACTTGCTCAGGCAGTATTCGGACTGAATGCCCCTTGCACTTGAAATTGGCAGAGCTTTCTCATCACTATCAACATTTTTGACTTTTCTATTTTTTATTTTAGCTGCACTTTGGATTTTAGAGGGTAAATTCACCTTTCTGGAAAACATAATACAGGCTCATTTGTTTGCAGGTAAACAAAAATGTGCATTTGTTATTATTTTTTCATTTTTTTATGAGCCTATAAAGCATTGTACCTGTAATGAGCAATGTGAATTCATTCAATGTGTGTTCATTCTGTGGAGCCCCGCATGGCTGCGTTCTTTTCAAATTGTGATAGCGGAGATCAGAGGATCAGAGAGGCTGCAGGAGTGATAACCCATTTTTAGGGTGTACCATGTGGCATGTTCCCAAAAGTGAACTTATCATTTAAATATATCTACCAATATACCTACCTTTCAATAGAGAGTAGCAGGTTAGAACTTCTGACAGGTTTCTAATGCTATTTTTGTCCCAACTGGGGAGATCCATTGACCATTGTTACTTGAACAGAAAATGATAGGAAAAGCTAAAATTGTATTAATTATGTAATATTATTCCTAATAAGGATGCCTGTTCTAGTGACAATGGTCTAAAAATAGATTTATGCTCCTTTTAAAGTGATTTACTCTCATTTCATGTTCTGTCTCTAGCACAGAAAGAAAGCCCCCCACCAGGATACAGATAGTGGTTTCATTCATTCCTAACTCTCTCCAAAGAAAAAAGTATATTTTTGGATTCAGATAACTGTAGAAGTAAAGCCAAAACATTTTTCTTAAGTTTTGGATAAAGCGGAGAGCAATTAGAACATATATTTGCTTTTTTATTGCCATGTGTATTCCCTTTGGGAAGGCATAACTTTTTTGCCCTGTTATCACTGAGAGCAAAAGTAAAGGAAAATTCCAAATTTTGCACTGTCACCAGAACAGGAATAAAGAGCTTTCCTTTCACTTCATATTTTGACTATGGCACAGGAAGTGAAGGGAAATCTCCCTAAAGGGACACATATGGCAAAAAAAATGTTTTAATTTATCCCTTAAGCCGCTTACATACGGTTGGATTTTCTGACGGGAAATGTTCGACGTGAGCTTATTGTCGGACCATGTCCGACCATGTGTATGCTCCATTGAACATTTGCTGACGGAATTTCTACACACAAATGTTTGAGAACAGGTTTTCAAACTTTCCGACAACAAAACTTGTCGCAAAGTCTGATCGTGTGTACATAAGTCCATCACACAAAAGTTCACGCATGCTCTGAATCAAGCAGAAGGCGCCGCACTGGCTATTGAGCTTCCTTTTTCTCAGCTCATCGTATCTGTTGCACGTCACCATGTTCTCACGTTCAAAATGTTTGGCCAACATTTGTGTGACCGTGTGTATGCAAGACAAGTTTGAGCCAACATCCTTCGGAAAAAATTCCACGGTTTTGTTGTCAGAAAATCTGACCTTGTTCACGGGGCATTACTCTATCCAAAACGGAAAGAAAGGTTCTGCTTTTAGTTCTACTTTAAAAGGAGAATTATGGCCAAACCTTTTTTTGTGGGTCACAGGACTGCACTTACTTTTGCTCTCCTGTGATCCAGACTCAGCTGATAGTGGGCAACAGCGGCTGATGTGGCAGAGTTGCTCTAAAATCTAGAAGGATCCTAACAATATTGCCAGGATCCACCTAACTGCTTGATTTGCAGTTGACTCCACCTCTCAGCACCCGACTGAGAGCCAGAGACAGCGGTTCCCACCCCCCTCCCCAGTCCTGCCCTGTAGTGAGCACAGGAAGAGCAAAGCAGCAAGCAGTGACGGACAATCACTGGTCTTTGCTTGGAGCAGACCAAGAACTGAGCAATCAGTGGCCATGTAATTACTCAGTTCTTTGTCTTAGCAGATGTGGGAGGGCTGCAGAATCACTGAGATGTTGCAACATGGAGGTAGGTATGTATGTGTTTTACAGACCACATGCTTCTCCTTTAAATATCAATTTTACAGCTGTAAATAAAAATATTTACTATGTGGTCTGAATTATGAATATTGCGGCTTTCCTATGGCCACCAGAGTGTTAATTATTATCTGCCTGAGCATATACCTTAGGAATATTAAAGCACAGTGAAGAAAACATCTGCACATTTTACTGTTTGCACTATTAAGTATGTTTAATGATGAAAAGGCTGACATCTGTGGATCTATCCTTAAATAGTGAATTCTGCCTGTTTATCCCCATGGCACATGTTATTATAGGAGTCTTGTCTGGAAGAAGAAAGATAGTAGTAATAAGTTAGTGATATTTGTTGTCATTTATTAGGTATTTATAATCAAAAAATATACACTGACAATTGAATACCAAATCTATACCTTTCTCCTCTCGCAAATGTTTAAAAATTAATGACCTTACAGTTTGGTCATAAAAAAGAATGATTATGTACTTTACCCTGATTAGACTATCGAATGTTTGTAAGCTAGCGGTAACAGAATTACCAAATATATACAGCATATATAACATGACAATATTGAAGTACTGTATTTAACGGATATATACGATATGTACTATTTCAATAGAACATATTTCTACTTCTCTGTCAGTATCCAAAAATGACTATAAATAACAGTCCCCTAATATTCTTCATAGTCCCCTGAAGATATCCAGTGTGACTAAACTAGTCGGGCAGGGTCTTGGGAAAGATAGACTGAGCTCTATCGAAATGTTGACAATAAAATGCTGTTTCTTGGATTTATCTCTGCTGCAGGACCAGCGAGTGCCTCTAGACCTTTTTTTTTAATTTGTATGGATCTCTTTGTGGATGAGCACCTGGGCATTTACCTAGCGCACAGTGCAGTGGTTAATGTTGTGTCTATAAACTAATGTGTGAGAAGAGGAGAGCCGATCGCCTAGCAAACAGCTCTCTGTTTATATCACATGATGGCTGTGATTGGACACGGCCGTCATGTGATCAGGAGGGCCAATCACAGAGCCCTCCTGCAATCTGAGATGTGCCGTGTCCAGGCCCGCGCACGCAATCCCCCTCTTGAGAGACATCCCTGAACGCCCACTCAGAAGGAGAGAGTGCCCACGGGCCGTACATATTCAGTGGCCAAGTAGGAAGTGGTTAAGTAGACACTTTACATGGCTACTAACATATTTCACAACTGTATGGTAATAGCAAGATATAGGCTAGGTTGGGTTCACATATATGCAGTTTGCAGTCCGGAGTACGCTGCGTTCTGTTCACCGGTTCTGGTACGATTCAGGTGCAGATAACTGGAATCAGACACCTGCAGTTCCCCCTATACAGCAGGGCCTGGGTGTGAGAGGAAGTAGCAGCACAAGGAGCCAATCAGTTTATGTGCTGGTAAAAAATGCATTCTGATAGAAAGAGAAAGAAGAGGGTATATAAATTAGCTTTCCATTAGGTCCAGGACACTCTGAGTTTAGAGGAAGTTGAATGATGCTAGCCATCAGACTTAGGACATCTCGGAAGCAAAAAATACGTAACATAAAAGCTCATCCCCAAAGGAGCCACTGTTCTTAAGACAGGTTTTTTTTTCCCCAGTGCAGAGGTAGCCAGGCACAGCAACAACCCATTCACTCTGGTTCAGAAATTAGCCTAGGGATGTATTTTTTGGAATTTATTGCTGAAAAAAACGTATAACGGGAGAGAGTAGAGGGGTGTGGCATACTCCAAAACTTCAAGCACTTCTCTATCAGTGGCAGTAGCACAAGGACAGTTTGACTAGTACAGCCTGTAAATGCACAACTGAAGACCATGCAGGAACATATAGCATGACTAGTTGTAGACTAGGACAGCCTATGGGTGCACAGCTGAAAACCATGCAGGAACATATAGCACATGATTGTAGACTAGGACAACCTATGGGTGCACAGCTGAAGGCTATGCAAACATTATAAGGACAAATAGTGTCAGGCTGGGACAGTTCAAGCATCCCACACCTGGAGACCTTCGATAAACTGCAACACAGGAAGTAGGCTCCACTTACAGATCTGAAGGGTAGAGAACATGTCCATGGTCTCTGTCCATAGGAGAGTAGTCCAGCAGCCAGTCCAGAGGTGCTCCAGGGGCAGACAGCCCTTGAAGCTTGCATATCAGCTTTCTCCCAGCTCACAGAGCCATCCCCACAGGGGGGAAAAGACCATCTCTTCAAGGCTCCAGACTATTTAACAGCAGACCAGCCACCATCTGGGCACACCTCCCATGCCTAGGCCAGGCTAGGCCCTGATAAATATTCATGCTGATTGTCTCAATTCTCTCTCCTTAAGCTCTAGACATTTCTTCTAGGGGCAGGGGGGAGCAATTAAAGCCTGTGAAATCCTGTGAAACCCTGAACAGTCCAGAGCAAACAATCACTGCTCCGCTGATTACAGAGCAAGCCAAAAATGAAATTTACCTAGCAGCCTAACTAGTAGAGTGCTAAACCGTAAAAGTTGTTTTTTACTTTATCTTTCAGAGGGCTGTTTATCCAAACATGTTATTTTCATCTGAAGCTCTGCTTTAAGCAAGACATTAGGGAACTGCATCTCTACATATACACATTGCAACTATGCTTTCTCGTTATACATGCAGGGTTGTAGCAGTACACCAGTGTTTCCAAAATTGTAATGTATACCACTGGTGGTGCATGCCTTTACTGTATGTGACACTACAGAGCTCAGGATTTCTGTGTAAGGTAAAGATGAACTTCAGATTCAGGTTGCAAATATGCTAGACTCAAACTTAGCTTGTTTGAAGTACAGCAAACAGATGATCAACCTGGAGAATTTGCCTACTCACCTGTTCATCATATCTATATTATTCGGAACAAAATACACGAAAGGTCGGGTGATGTAGGCTCTTTAGAAGATCATTTAGAGTTGGTTACAAGAGACAAAAAGAAGGTGAATGTATTAAATACCTACCTTCTCTGTGTACAAAGGAATACGAGGAAGCTCGAGTCCACATTGGGGATAGTACCATCATAGTCCCAAAAGAGCCCTAACGACTCAAAGTTGATATGGTCCAGCCTTCCAGAAACATTTAAAAAAAAAATGTGAAAAAAGTGCCTTGACCAGAAGGCTTACACTTATGTGTCCTCAAAGAGTCTAGCTTTGTAATTGTGAAACCACTGTTTCTAATTTTTAGACTCTTTAATAGCTTGGTACCACTGCATTGGCAAAAGACAAATGCGGTGCCTATATTCATATCAACGTTTATAGTAATATAGCTATAGTAATTATAGATCTGTTTTTTTTTTCGCTTTTATATTCAGAAATATATTTAAGAGTCTGATAAATGACCACACGGAAGAGTTTTTGCTAGAAAACTATATTATAAGCAATATGCAGTGTGGGCTCTTGAAAGACTGATGTGAAACAAATCTTCTTTCTTTTATTGAGCATGTAAGCAGAAACTTTGACAAAAGGGGGCCTATGGATTTAGTATACTTGAACTTTGTGACCGGTGTGAAATGCTTTTGCACAGTTCCCCACACACAGCTATTTTGTAAGTTACAGTCTATAGATTTAACAAATTCAGTTTGTAAATGGTTTGAAAACTGACTAAAATACAGTATTCAGAGATTAATGGTTAATAATTCAAACTTTGAAGGGTATATGGTTATTAGTGGTGTACTCCAAGGTTCAGTGTTGGGATCCTTATATTTTAACATATTTATAAATGATATACTGTATAGTTTGGGCTTGTCATTTTGGTGTTTGCAGATAAGAGTCAGCTACAGTATGCAGCAGAATAATATTCACATAACAGGATGTCTTCAACTTACAAGCAGACTTTATTACACTGTTTGAATGGGAAACTATGAGGTAAATAAGGTTTAATGTTGATAAACGTAAAATAATCCACTTGGAGCTAAAAACATGTATGCCTCATATATTCTAGCAGGAGTACAACTGGGGGAGTCATTGGTTGAGAAGGATCTGGGTGTTCTGGCAGATTATTGACTTAATAATAGCATGCAGTGCCAAGCTGTAGTTTCTTAAACAAGAAAATAAATGTTATGTATTAAAAAAGGTATACACTCCATATACCTATACCTATATGGTAAGAATTCATCTGGAATATGCAGTTTTGTTTTGGGAACCAGGTCACAAACAGGATATGGGGGAAATGGAGAAAGTGCAGAGAAGGGAAACTAACTAAGCAGCATGGAGGACCTTGGCTATGGGAATAGATTAGCTGAACTAAATGTATTCTCTTTTGATAAAAGGCATTATAATCACCATGTATAAACACATAAGTGGTAAATACAGTGAACTTGGTAGAGTTAGTCACTTTAAGGTCATTACAAAGGACAAGGAGACTCTTTATGTCTGGAGGTAAAGAGATTTAACCTCCACAAACAGAAAGGCTTCTACCTCAAGAACTAGATCTGGCCAGCTCAGTAGAATGATTTAAAAAGGTGCTGGATAAATTCTTAAATGCACAAAATATGTGTGGATATTAACATTTTTGGTTACCGTATATACTCGAGTATAAGCCGAGATTTTCAGCCCCTTTTTTTAGGCTGAAAGTGCCCCCCTCGGCTTATACTCGAGTCACCGCCATCTGCCTACCTGATCAGCGTGTCGTGCAGACAGACGGCGGCCATTCCACTGTTCAAAAACCGCGCCTCCCTGTCTGTGATAGGCGGAACACTCAATTTCCCAGCAGTCAGTGTTCCGCCTATCACGGACATCCGCTCATCCTCATACTACGGACGAGGATGAGAGGATGTCTGTGATAGGCGGAACACTGACTGCTGGGAAATTGAGTGTTCCGCCTATCACAGACATGGAGGCGCAGCTTTTGAACAGTGGAATGGCCGCTGTCTGTCACAGAAGAGGAGGAGAATTGCGGCTTTTGAATCCTGGCATGTTTTTATGACATGCTGATACATGCTGATCGGTGCAAAATGGCACACAATGGCACACGGAGCTTCAGAAGGACACAGAGCTGCAGAAGGACACAGAGGCTGCAGAAGGACACAGAGGCTGCAGATTGGCACACGGAGGCATGCACAGGACACAGGTAGGCTGCAATGGACACAGGGAGGTACACAGGGAGGTACACAGGGAGGTACACAGGGAGATATGCAGCTGCAGATGGGCATTGTTGACCCTCTTTTCCACTCTTTTAAGCTGTAACAGTAGCTGCTGCATGTCTCATCTTCGGCTTATACACGAGTCAATAAGTTTTCCCAGTTTTTTTGTGGTAAATTAGGGGCCTCGTTTATATTCTGATCGACCTATACTCGAGTATATACGGTAATAATTCCACAGATTGTTGATCCAAGAAACATCTGATTGCCTTTTGGGGCATCAGGATTTCCCCCACATGAAGGATCAAATGGACCATGATTTAGGGTGTTTTTTTTTGTGTAGGTATAGGATTCTGTATATTTGTTTTTTTTTTATATTTTCTTTTGTTTGTTTATTTATTTATCTAATTGGTTGAACTAGATAGATTAGTATATTTTTTTCAACCTAACTTTGTAACTAAAATTAATTTAAGTGTATACAAAAATAATATGTAGCAGTGTAGTTGCCACTAGTAACAGACAATCCACCAATTCACCCCGCTGCCAGACTCCATACGTCACTTGCAGAGACAATGAACTGTCTCTTTCTGGTTTTGTTGTTGTTTGTTTATTGGGGGGTACAACTTGGTTGGGGAAAAGGGTAAATGGGATTGCCATAGGATGTTTCAATTGCCATCATATTTTACAGATTACACACATAAGCACAAAGTTAGAGCCCGAAGAGATGATGTGCATTTATGATTGATATGAATTTCCTCTTGCATCAGTATGCAGATTGTTGATCCTTCTCTGTTTAACTCCTGCAGACTATTTCTTCTGAGAATTCCCCATCCATTTCCGTGTAAAGTATGAGGACACCACTCTTTACCATGTAAGAGTGATGGTCCTAGAACTTCTTTCCTTCTGCACAAAATGTATCCTTAAGTGAATTAGTGCCACATCCTCTTCTACGGAGCAGTAAGGACCCACTCTGAACTTAAGCAGGCTCTGGTTGCTTGCTGCTACTAAGCCTGAGGCCTGCAGTACCTCTCCCCGGAGGCCTAGTAGTTTAAAAGCATTCTCCTGGATGGTGGACTACTGTTCCCAGCCAGCCCAGCTTGCAAATCCTGTACCCTCAGGCCACATCGATTTGACACATAACCCTGCAGTCTCACCTCTGATCCAGGACTTCCCATCATTCACCATGTAAATGATGAAGACTTTGCTAATGACCGTGTAGAAGCAAAGTTCCCTCACAGACTTCCTGGCACATCCAGCCCTCCACTGTGGTAACACTCATCAACCTTTCACTGCCCTGAGTCCTTGATGGAGAACTTGACTGGACCATACGTTCTGACAGCTTCATCTGCCCCTCTGCTCCGGGAGTTCTTTATCAACGACCGTGTGATGATAAAGACATTGCCAATGACTGTGTAAAGGCAAAGTTCCCTCACAGCTCTAGCTTGCAGCATAGGCCTGTCTAAATTTGTCTGTGCTGACAGTTCCTAGTAAAATAAAAAAAACTATTACTAGCACCTACCTACTGGTAGAGGGTGCTACAAATATAATACCATTTTTTTTGTAAAATATAAAAAATGGGGTTGCGTCAATCAA
Organism: Lithobates pipiens; assembly: GCF_037356315.1. NCBI lineage: Eukaryota > Metazoa > Chordata > Amphibia > Anura > Ranidae > Lithobates > Lithobates pipiens. The sequence goes on along the minus strand of NW_027507903.1, from coordinate 196,672,940 downwards.
AAAACATGTCAAGCCTCAAAATTGCACGCGTTCGTGAAACAATCCAGTAATACCATTATGTTTACTAAAAATACGATATTCTATCACTTGAAACTTGGAACTGCCAACATTGCATTAAATAATTCTCCCATTTTTCTAATGGGAAGAATACACTGTTCAAGTCCACATCTATTACAGAATATTTTCAGGAAAAGCAATTACATTGTGGCTTTTGAGAGAGAAACACATTTTATTTTCCTCTGGTTCTAGTAGTGTATTTTATGAAAACAATTGCATTTTCTTTATAAAAAAAATCATAGAGAAAAAAAAAATGTGATATATATATATATATATATATATATATATATATATATATATATATAATTATTTGATTATTTTAAAGTTACTATTAATATTATCTTCAAGTTCCCCTAATGAGGGTGATAACAGCTCTGTTAGGTTCTTCTATTGTCTTTGTTCTTTCCAGAAAATATTTTAGTTCTCATTTGCAGCGACCTATTCAGTGCAGCGGATGCCTTGTTAGGTCTTATTCAGAAAGGTTGTGAACTGTATACTTCTTCGGCAGCACAACTGGCTTTCCTTCTCCATTGACAGACTTCATTGCTTCTATCGATCAATGGCGTTTTATTAAGACAGTGCAAGGGTGATGTATTCACTATTTTTTTCAGTTTGCCAATGTCCCCGTACCTGCCCTGTGCCTGAATGACAGCTTCTTGTTTACATAGAGATTAATGATGAAATAACAAAAGTCGGCCAATGGTGCACTAAAGCTCATCTATCTACAGAGCAAGTGCAACGCTTTGAGGAAGATGCAGCTAGGAAACTGCAGCTGAATGAGCCTTTAGCATTAAGACCTGGGGACTTTTGGATACAAAGTCCAACACAGTCATAGAAAAGATTATCCATTTTAGGTACAGTATATGCAACAGGGAGATATTTGAAGAAAGTATGACCACGTTAAGGAAGAAATGGAACCTCACAAATAGCATGCTATCTCAGGCATGTTGAAGCTTCTGTCTACACTTCTTCATGCTTGTAAAAGCCTGGGCATTTATCATCAGTAGAACCAATAAAACTTGCTTTCCCAAACAGGTCAATAAGGCTCTTCTTTGCCACTTTGTGGCATGCACCCATCTTCTGCCCACCAGAGCGGAGTGGCAGGAGGTCAAGGTTTGATTCCAACAACTCAGAGATAGACCCAATGGGGGTTATTTACTAAAACTGGAGCGTGCAAAATCTGGTGCAGCTCTGCATGGAGACCAATCAGCTTCTAGGTTTTATTGCCAAAGCTTAAATGAACAAGGTTGAAAAAGTTAGAAGCTGATTGGCTACCATTAACAGCTGTACCAGATTCTGAGTGCACCAGTTTTAGAAAATCTCCCTCAGTGTGTCAGCAGCATTGTGCCAGCCATTAGGGTAATGTTTGTGTGCATAAGCAAGCTCATGTTTACAGGCATAAAAGCCTAACCACACAAGTGATGGCACGCACAAAGGTATATGCACATCAATACATATGTGCAGGTTGCGGGCATGTTCATGGGTGGGCTATTTAAACCTGAGCTCTGAACAAGGCCATTGCTTTCAGTCTTTCAGTCTTTTTAGCTGTGTTCCTGATCCTGAAACTAATATTATGAAACTTGGACTTCTGACCAAGATTCTGCCCATCAGCTTTGTACATCACTGCCTGCATGTTGTTGACTTCTGCTTGTTCCTGAAACTGCTTATGAGTTGGTGCCTTTCTCCTCAGCTGATACTGGACCTGGCTTATGAGTTAGCTTATAACTGAACTTGCTATATCCATGGTGTACCACTAGTGGTATCCCTGCTCATCTAACACCAACATTCCTAATCTACAGTCTTCAGTGCCTGCACATGTGCCCTTCCATCACCCCTGCAGACCCTGTCTCAACTTTTTTGGGTGCTCGGGGGAGAACTGAGCAAGAAGCCTCACTTGTCATCTCAGAATCGGCATACAGGTATGTAACACAATGTTTTAAGAATGATTTCCACCCATGTCTGGAAAACAGTTTCAAAGACTGAGAAAATAACCACTGAACACCAATGACCTATTACGGAGTTCCTACTAACACCATAAAATGGGATCTTACCACTGACCCCCAGCTTAACCACTTAAGGACCGCCCCACGTACATTTTCTGCAGTAGGACCATCCGTAAGCACAAAATCAGATATCTGTACGTGATTCTCGTGCATGGCTCTGGGTTCACGCCACCGGAGCCACACTCCTGCTGTGATTGGACACAGCAGGAGCCAATCAGCAGGTCTCACGGCCGCAATGGCCGCAGTCCACCTGCAATCGCTTGCTAGAGAGAAATAAGGACATACTGCCTATGTAGACAAAGCAGATCGTTCTTCTGTCAGACAGGAAGAGTGACATCTGTGATTCCTGCTAATCAGGAACACAGATGTGTCTCTTCCTCTAGTGCAGTGGTCATCAACCCTGTCCTCAGGGCCCACTAACAGGCCAGGTTTGCAAGATAACTGAAATACATTGCAGGTAATGTCATTTGCTGTCAGGGATTGCAGTATTCTAGTATGCATCTCCCCAAGGTAATACATAAAGCCTGGCCTGTTAGTGAGCCTTGAGGACAGGGTTGATGACCACTGCTCTAGTGCATCTGTCGCCCACACAGTAAGAAAACACTCATGGGGAACTCAGTTAACCCTTTGATTGCCTGATGTTAACCCCTTCCTTGCCAGTGTAATTTATACAGTGTCAGTGCATTTTTTTAGCACTGATCACTGTATTGGTGTCATTGGTCCCCAAAACTTGTCACTAATGTCCCGTAGACATGATCGGACTATCCGGCAGACTTAGAAAGAAGTTTATTTTACCAAAAGTCCGCCGGACTTAGAAAGAAGTTTTGACTCAAAATTGTCCGCTGGACTCGGCAGTCCGGTGGACAATCCACCCGTCTGTGCGCTACACTGTGCGAATGGACTTGCCCACACAGAGAAAAGTCTGTTCATTTGGAATGCAGCTCCAGGTAGACGGGACTAGCAAAGGAAGTCAATATCGCCGCCTCCATTGGCGAGATTGACACGTCGCTAGCCTCATCACCTGGTATGGACTTAAAGGGGAAGCCCTGAAAAAATGGCGTGGGGGTCCCCCCAAAGTCAATATCAACCCCTTATCCGAGCACGCAGCCTGGCCAGTCAGTAAAAGGGGTGGGGACAAGCGAGCGCCCTCCCTTCTGAGCCGTACCAGCCTGCGTGCCTTCAACATGGGGGGTGCTTTGGAGAAGGGGGGCCCTGTGGCCCCCCCACCCCAAAGCACCTTGTCCCCATGTTGATGAGGACAAGGGCCTCTTCCCGACAACCCTGGCCGTTGGTTGTCTATGCTATGTGAATGAGTATGGGGTACAATGTACCCCTACCCATTCACCTGTAAAATAAAAGTACAAAAAAACACAACATACGAGATAAAATACTTTATTGCACAGCTCCGGGGGGTCTTCCGTCTTCGGGGGTCTTCTCGCCGGACTCCTCCGCTATCTTCTTGTAGCTCTTTTGCTAGCGGAGGAGCCCGGCTTTTTTCCTCGCCGCCGGCCTCTTCTTCCGACTTCGGGGGTCTTGTCCCCCTCTTCGGTTCTTCTGCTGGGCCACCGCGCCTTCTTATAGCTCTTTTACAGGCGGTGGCCCGGTCTTCTGTCGCCGCCGCCGCCGCCTTCCGTTCTTCTTCTTCTTCTTCATCTTCTCCAGGAGATGTTGACTTGACGATCTCTCCGGCCGCAATGCCAGGGACGCGCTGCGCTGCCACTAATATAGGGACAAGGGGCGGTGTCACATGGGTTTATGTCACATGGGTTGGTCACATGGGTTGATGTCACATGGCGACAGACTGTGACATCGTAAGGGGGCGGGGTCACGGCGTTGGGGTTCCCCTTTAAGTCCATACCAGGCGGCGGGGCCAGCGACGTCTCCTTCGCGGGCCCCGCCTACCTGCAGACCCGCTCAAAATGAGCGGACTTTTCTCCGGGCGGGAAAAGTCTGCTCATTTCAAAAGTACGGCGGACTGGCATATACACAGCCGGATTGTCCGCCGAAATGCGAGTCCGGCGGGAAGATTGGAGTGCAACACGGCATTCTAAGTCCGCCGTACTTTCGGGTCAAAAAAGTATGCCGGAGGCTACACACGGGGGGATTGTTTGGCGGACTTGAGTTTGCCGGACTTTTCCACCGGATTGTTTGATCGTGTGTACGCGGCATTAGTGAGATAATGAAAACACTTAAAAAACATAAAAAGTCATAGTGTTGAACATAACCAGTCTAAAAAATAGTATAAAATATAACTTGATAGTTGAAATAAGTGAAAAAATCTCAAATGACACCACAACAAACATGTGACCACTCGCAGAACTGAGCGATAGTGAATCATGGGGAAATAAATGTTATTATTAATTTTTTGAATTATTTATAGTTATTTATTATGATTTGGTGTTTCAACTTTATCATACCGGGATGTCTACTAAATTCTTGTTTGGACAGATCTAAGTGTGTTATTACTAAGAATTAAAGGTCTAAAATATAAAACCTCAAATTTCTATGCAAAACAATGTACCGCTTTGAGACGCAAAAATCTGACACAATTATACCGCCGGGGTGGCTACAGCAACGCAGTGCCATATCGCAAAAAAGGGCCTGGTCGGGAAGTGGGTAAAACCTTCTGGAGCTGAAGTGATTAAAGAAGTCCTTCAATGCTAATCTCCAATAGAAGAGAACATTTTGTCACTGACCACCAACAAATAGGGACAGTCACCACTGATCACAAATGAAGAGGAACTCTCATTACTAACCACCAACAGAAGAGGACACTTACCCCAAACCACTAACATAAGGAAGACTCTACAACAGACTGGTAGCAAATTGGAACACTTGCCATTGACAAGCAGTGTTAAGTGGCACTTTATCACAGACCTTTATAATTAGGGAGTACTTCACCACTGGCCACTAATGTAACAGGGCTCTATACTGACCACTCTGCACAGTGTATACTCCTAACAGTGCTCTCTTTAACTGTGCTGTCCATTAAATAACCATGCCTGCAAAGCTGTGATATACATTATATAGTGCTGACTACTGCACTTTGTAACCTGCCTAATGCACTACTTTCTCCACCACAGTGTTCAATTTCTCAGCAGTTTGTGATTGGTGAGTAGACCCAAACTATTTTAATGAACCTGTTCTGTAAGGCAGATTCAAGGAAATTGCTAATTAAATGTGAATGTGTAGAAAAGTATACATTTGTTCAAATTGATTCACTGTTCTGAGGTTTATAGATACATGTGAGACTCTCATGGCACAATTTGTGGATATGAAGACCATGGCATTTGTGTGCAACAAGTATACAAATGGAATTTGTATACAGCAAGTAGCCTCAGGTTCTATTTAACCATCCCCCTTTAAAACACACCCCCACTGTTTAATTCAATCTAGCCAGGCCCTACATCAAATGTAACAGCATTTCTCCTACTAGTGTGCCCAAGAGTGCACAGGGTCTCTAATAATCCTAGTAATACCCCTAACATGAAACTTGACAGTCAGTTTGTCTGGATTTTATTTTAAAGTGTAACTAAATGCAACATTTTTTTATTTTTTTTTTGGTTAGGGCAAGGGAGTGTTTTAACACCCATCAATCAATTCTTTGCCATTTGTGTCCCACTGGGTAGATTTCCCTTCGCTTCCTGTTCCATGGTCAAACAGGAAGCGAAACGAAAGATTTCCGCTCTGTTACTGTTCTGATGTCAACCCAAAATGTGCGATTTTCTTTTACTTTCACTTGAAATTATAAGCAGGGCTCCCCTCTCCCGCACGCGGCCTCATAACCAACCCTCTAACCCTACACTCATTGAAACTATGGGATAAATTGCGGAGACCATTAAAATGAATGTCCCCACACTCCCCGCTCCTCTCCTTTCTGGGCCACGCACAATTCTACCCTGCTTACATTGAACCTGCTTCATTCCGGGCCTGGGCCCTGGCAAGCTTAACCCGTATTTGCAATCTGGTGACTGGTGGTGCAATTAAAACGTTCCCGTCCCTTCAAGCCCAAGCTCAACTCTCCCATAGAGAATGTTTCAGTTACCTCCAAATATCTCACTTTGTGCAAGGGGTCATTGGCTCTGCTGTGGGCTCAGACACACTATCGCTATTTGAGAAAATATGCGACTCGGATCCGCATGCTCCGGGTATCATATCTCAGCTTTACGCGCATCTTACTTCTCCACCTGCAGCAATCCCACCCTAGGCACAACACTGGGCAAAGGACCTATCTTTGGTTCTAGACATGGAAGACTGGACTGATGTTTGGCTTAATACTAAAATCTCATCACAAAATATTGTTGCTCTTGAAGCGAGTTATAAGGTTCTCATGAGATGGTAACTGGTTCCGGACAGGATAGCGAAGTTCCTACCCTCATACTCGCCAAATTGTTTCAGTGGCTGCTGAGAAAGGGGCACCCATATACATATCTGGTGGACTTGTCCGACAGTGCAACGCTTCTGGGCAACAATATTTCAAATTATATCTACATTGACCCGGGAACTACTAGATCCTGACCCAGCCCTAGCCCTTTTAAATTATTACCCAAACTCTTATACCAAAGCACAGATATGCCTCTCCCTGCAGCTCACTACCGCAGCTAAGCAAACAATCGCCAAAGTGTGGAAAACCCCTGCCCGACATATCGCTGAAGTCAAAAATAGGGTCACGCAAGCGATGATCCACAGTAGAATAGAAGCTACAGTTCTGGACACTATCCCCCGACACTCATAGTTCCGCATACCCTCCTGAACAGCTACCAGGTGCTGACCCCTGAATGTTTCATGTGAGCTGACCGGCCCCCCTTCCCTCCCCTCTCCTTGTTCTTTGCCCCCCTCTCTAGCCCCTTACCCTTGTCTCTTCTCTCTCTCCCCTCTTTTTCTAGCTTTCCTACTTTTTTCTTAGCTGCTTTTCTACTTCTTCGTATCTTTTTTTTTTTTTTTATCAAATAAGTTTTTATTACAAAACATACATGGTACAAGCCAAACATAGACAGACAATGTAATCGTACAATAGTGTTGATTTTTGCGGATATAAAAAAATACCTCGGACGGAAGGCCGTCAGCCCCAGGAGCTTTGTTATTATGGGAGTGTTCCAGTGCAGAGGCCAGTTCATCCTCTGTTATGGGGGCATTCAGCAGCTCCCCATCCGATGCAGACAAGCATGGAAGATTGCATCAGTCCAGGAAGCTCACAATGTCCCCGTTACTTCTTCGTATCTTCTTTACGTAATTGGTACCTACTGAGGTGACATATGAGTACACTAGGTACGGTTTAGCCAACATGGTGTTTCATGTATTCTGAAGTACCATCTACACTTGTTATTAAATGTGGCAGGGCCCTCACCCTATCATGCACTATGTGCCTCTTGATACTATGTGCCTCTTGATACTGATTGCGGTGTGGGAGCCTTATATCAGACCGTTTGCAGTACTTCCCACTCTGTATCTGTATCTGTATCTTCCCACTCTGTATCATCATAATGATGTTACTTTACCATGACATGTTTTGTTTTGGATTATTTTTTATTCTCTTCTTCTTTGTTATGTACATGCTGAACTGTCAATGTCTCTGTACTTTTTGTACTTGTTGCCAATAAAACCTTTGAAGCGAAATTATAAACAGGACAAATAGAGAGGGTGAATCAACCTAAAGGGGGCAAAGACTGCAATAAAGACAGGACAACAATTTAATCCCTCTCCACTCTATCCAAAACTGAATAAAAACGTTTTGGCTGCAGTTACACTTTAAATTGCAATAAAATATGACAATAATGCCAGCTAAAAAAAAAAATCACATTGTAGTGCATCATATTCTTCTAATATCAAGTACCATATTAAGATATAGAGATATTGTTAGTATGCAGTAATTGTTCTTTTATAAAAGCAGGTCCCCAGTGGCAACTGCCCAGTGTCTTTAAACAGTTACAGTAATTTGTTAGATTATGTATTAAAAAATAAAAACACTATAAAACAATAATAAAAATAATGTATATAACAGGTATCTCAATCGTTTTTTTTCTAACAAGTGCAAGAAATGCTGATAATAAGCTTAAAAGGATACAAAAAGGTCAAATGTACATTGCTACGTTGCAAACTTAGTTGCCCATTATGAAATGACCTTCTATCTATTAGTCACTGTTATTGCATACGCTAATTAATATATGATTGGTCAGTGATAGAGGTGAATATTGATTCAGTTATTCATCCTTGTTTTTGTATGTAATTTACTAAATGCCAGTGATCCTTTATTGTTGTTCAAAAAATGAATGTGAAATAAGAATTAACTGAATTTTCCAAATATATATCAACATGGGTGTAGCATAAGGGGCTGCAGGGGTTTGCTCCAGGGGGCCCTAGCAGCCTCTCTGTCATATTATCATATCCTCCACAAGATCCTACTCCGATCTGCCCTAGGGCCCCACAGCCACGCTCCAGTACTGGACTTCTACTTTGCCTTCCACAGTCCACACCCCTCTGTTCCCATTGACTGGAGAGAAGCTGTGAGCAATTTCCTGAATGGAGAGGTGCACAAGGTGAGAATAGCCCAGGATGGGGAAGTGTCTGTGCTGTGTGCTGGCAACATGGAATGGTAACCGAGCTCAGCAAGGCAAGAGAAGGAGAGTGCCGTTCTGTAGCCACGATGGGAGCGATGTCACTGGTGAGGAATGACACTGCTCAGTGTCTCCTAGTCACCAGCTGGGATTCTCTATACCCCCCTCCCACCCGGGGGTTGTCTACTTACCCCACTTCCCTGACAACTGGAGAAAAGACACACGCCTTTGAAGGGTTGCCTTCTCCCAACACTAACAGAGAACCCTTCATAAATTGCTAAAAAAAATCCCTTAATACCTCCTTGGGGCCCCTGAAGGGCTGAAGGCCCCAGATCTTGTGTCACATGGCTTTGCCCTCCCAGATCTAAGTTGCCCCCCCAAAGCCCCCTGGCAACCCCCTCCACCCTGCATTCTATGCCCAGCTGCTGAGCTCCTTTCCCATTACAGCACTCTATACTGTTCTTCCTCCGCAGGGCTATAATCAAATTTCTTTACAACAAAGCAAGTTAGCCATGATCTACACAGGGTGTATCTGCCTACTGCAACTACACTGTCATTCTGACCAGGTCAGAAGGACAACATAAAAGCCAGATAAACCCTGTGAAGACTGACAGACTATGTGTAAAGGAATGTGATTTCAGCCCTGTTTAGTGTGGGGGGGGGGCAGTATACAGTGCTGGGATGGGAAAGAAGCTCTGCCAGGTGCCCTGCCAGGGGTCCCTGACCTCTGATTCTCCAGCGAGGAGCGTAATCCCTGTCCTCGGATGTAAAGAGGAACTCTGGGAACTCAAATATCTTAAGCCACTTTGAGTATCTTGGCGTGTGGTGGATGTATCTGCACGCACGTTGGAAATAGTGGGGGGGGGGGGGCAGGTCAACTTTTGCATCGGGGCCCACAAGCTTCAAGCTACGCCTGTGTCTATCTATCCATCCATCTATCTATCTATCTATGCAGCACAGAATTAGCTACGGTATGTTGAAATATGGGGACATTATCATTAAAGACTTTCTGGAACTCTAAAATAATTTTTGGTTTATTTTTATTTAGCATTAGATGGTATTCAGGGAAAGGGGGGACACAAGCATGCTAATTCTTTTATTTTGTATTTTTTATTTTGTATTTTTTTTGTTAACTTCCAAGCAGTCATTGCTAAGGCTTAATTCCCTCTTTCACATGAGAGATAACAGCAAAGGTATTTGTACTGCCCATGCAAATTAGGCTCTATGGCACTTAGAAGCTTCATTACTGAGTTAACATGCATATACCAAGGAAGTACTGACTCTGAAACACACAGCAGATATTCCAGTATATAATATTCCCACCGTTTTGGTCATTTCAACTTTCCATACCATAAGGAGGGGACTGGTATATTAATTTCAAAATGGGTGCAAATTTCATAAAAGGTGGCATATTCTTTGCCTTGATACTGAAATTGTGATTGCCATAATCAACTGTGTTCTCTTTTCTGTGATTGCTATTCTCAACATAATTCTCTGAAACTGTGTACAATAGTAAAAAACCAAAGGAATAATTTCGGAAATGTTTGAATGCTCAAACTTCATGAAGATAATTACACAAATCAAGAAGCGAGACGTCAGAAACTCAGTCACCACCAAAATCACCACCTTTTTCCACTTTTTCAGTTGGTTTATTTTACTGTGATTTTAAAACACATTATATACTATGATACTGTTTTCTGATTTTCAACCTGCTCTAGCCTTGGCCAGTGGGGTAAAACATCTGGAGCAGCAATGGCTGGGGCCACAATCATCTTCATACAAATGCACAGTATTGGTGAGATGCCCCTTTTCTTCAGTTTGATAATGCTCTTACACCTCTGAATGGTGCTCTGAGAGTTTCATGGTCATCTTTCCATGGCAAAATAAATATGACTGTGATTGGCAAGCATGAACCAAGTGTGAGCAGTAGAAAAAATACTACCCCTCCTACTGACCATCAACGAACTGACATCTACTCAGTTAAAAGCAGTAATATGACTATTGAATAAGTTGCCAGAGATGTCCTCATAGGAAGACTATGACCTAGGCTGTAGCAATGGGACTGAACACAAGATAACCACAGGAGAGAGCCCTCCGGTCCTGGAAAGATACTACAACATACTTTCACACCTCTACCAAGGATTAAATCAGATACTAAACCAAAGAATCAAAAAGCAGGTGAATTAAGAGGGTAAGAGCCCATGGGTAGCTCCAATTGTCTTAGTAAAAAAGAAAGATAGGAGTCCTCTGTCTGGACTGTAGGTGCCTGAAAACTGTTACCACAAGGGATGCCGGCCCTCTTGAAACCCTAGGACAGGCCAAATTTTTCTCCAACACTTGATCTTGCCAGCAGATATTGACAGATCCCTTTCACCAAGGCTGACTGGCCAAAAACTGTTTTCATTACTCAAATGGGGTTGTGCTAGTTCAAAGGGATGTCTTTCAGGATAAATCTGTTCTTATATCTTGTTCTAGCTAGGTGATCTATTGGTGTTGTCTGCTACTTTCAAGGACCATCTTGCCAACTTAGATACTGTGTTGGCTCAGCTGCACTTGTATGCGCTGAAGTTCAATCCCCATAAAAGGGCCATTTATTAAGATGTGAGACTGAGTTCCTAGGATATGTCATCTCCAGACAAGGTTTATTCCCCAATAATCATGACTAAAGTCAGAACTTTTCTGGGGCTGACAAAATTTTATTTGCATTTCATTAAGCAACATGCCCCATTTCAAGAGCTTCTACATTGGGTAGGACTTAAGCAGTCACATAAAAGTGGAATGGGGATCAGAACAATAGGAGGCATTTGACTTCTTGAAGCAGAAGCTGATGTCAGCTCCCATGTTAGCCTTTTCTGACTTCTACCTACCTCCAAGAACCAACACCAGTACTCAGGGCCTTGGTATTCTACTCACTACTACTACTTTGCAAGTACAAAAAAGCCAGCAGCGGTTCAATGCCTATGTCAGTTGAAGACTACTTACTGAATAAATAGCGAGTCCTGACTTGATTGGAGGAAGGCCTAGGATTAAGCATCAGGTGAGCTGCACTGGAAGAGTATAACTGGGTATCCAGTGGCTTTCTCCACTAATAGAGGTAACTCAGTTATGATGGCAGCCCAATTCCAGCAAAAGAATAAAGTTATTACCAGGATCCAACAAACTGAGGGACAGAGTGCATAGAAGTGGACACTGGACACTACCAATAAAAACAGCAAACACCATTTTGAGGAAGTCCCTGGGGTTATCCTACAATATCCCATTCCAGTCATGGCAGTCTTCCATCTCCAGAGAGAATAAGCCCCAAAAAAAAGACATCTAAACTGTAAAGTCCTCCAACCCCTGAAAGGCTCATAGGAGGGTTTTCAAAGAATACCTATGTTCATGAATGTCTCTCCCACCAGAGATTCAATGGCAGCTGCTTCCTGCTCTTTTACAATTATCTCCAAGGCTCCGGGAGAAGACATGGATCCTGAAAATATTACACAGCCCAATGGTACCCCACCTCAGGTCCATTTTCCTGCTGTAGAACACTCTGAAATCCTTTTTGCTGATGTGCCTGAAGACAGAGATGCGTCTCCCCTCATCCCAGTGGGTGGACCTAAGAAGCAAACCATGAGGCACTCCAACAGACCTAGCATAAATCTTGTGCAGGATGAATTTGATATCCTGCAAATTTGCTAGACACAGCAAGTTCATGTGTGGTAGAGTGTAGCAGAGTGCCCATTTACTCACCATGTTCACATGCAGGATGTTTAGTAACATTACAGATACTCCCTGTCTAATCATCTGGCCCATATACCCTATACTGTTAGACTTTTTTTTTGTTAATCACTTTAAAGTACTCATTAACATCCACGAAAACCCTCTCCCCTTTCCTTAAGGTAGCACTAAGTGGCCCAATCTTCTCTTAAGCATCAAATCAGGCTAAAGATCATTGGCCAAATTGTGTAATTTATTGCAGAAATAATCCAGTGTTTTTGTTTTAAATGGTGGTTCACTAATTGTGTAACAAATGACGTGTGCTGTATGTTATAAAATATTTTGAGAAAAATATAAAGCCAAATTATATAATGATTGTTTAAGTTATCATTTCACAACTTGAAATGGGCCATGAAGGCAAGGTTTGCAAGGCACCCCCAAATATACTCTAGAAATAATAAAAGGTTACTTGGAAATGTCTTTTCATAAAAGAGGAATCAGGTTCCCTGATTCTCTAAGGCAGGGTTTCCCTGCATACAATTTGCATAGCAGGAGATTGTGACCGGCTCTTTAAGGAGCCGGTTCACACATCATCCGGAGCGGCTCCGGTGTGAATTGCACAAGGGTCTTGTGTGTCTTTTGGTCTGTTTAATATCCAAATGCAGCCAAAAACTTGAGCTGAAATCAGATCTGAACCGGTGAAGGGAGACTCACAGGACCCCTGCTGTGAGCGGCTCCGTGCTCTAGTGTAAACACAGCCTAAAGCAATACAGTTCACTTCCACTCTAACACCAATGAGTTACATAAAGCATCAGTGAGTAAGATTTACATGTATTATAGAATATTTGTAAGTTGATAAGAATGGAGAAGGGTCAAAGTATAATATGCTTATATGGAGTTTTCGGGATATTCTTTCTCTCATTTTATTTATTATTGTCAGTTCATAATGATCTGTGAAGCCAAAGCCTGCATCCATGGGCTAACATTATTGTAAAACAGCTTTACAATGGTATTGTAAAACAGTTCATAACACAAATGGGCTAACAGAACAGTGCAGCAATCCATAACACAAAAACTGCTGAATACAACCAGGTGCATTAAGGAAAATATAATGCCTATTACCATATGATGATTTTTGTTAAATATTTGCATTATATCATCATTTCTATACGTTGTGTTTAAGTAGCCCTTTTTTAAAAATACATTCCATCCAGCTAGACCTAAAAATTATGCCTTGGTAAGCATACATAAAATAGCGTTTATCTGCACAGGGCTTCAGTTTTTTTTTACTCAGGTGTTAATGTAGCGCACCAAGCAACCCCGTTCCCTCTTGTTGTTAATCTATTGACTCCCTTTTGCTTTGCAGGAAACTCTGTAGGCTGCTTGCTGTCTCTCATATACAGAAAACCCTTTGTATTAAATTGCCAGTACTAAGTTTAGTGGAGTTACTTTATCACAACCATAAATCTGATTTCGACCTGCCTTAAAAAGTTCAGCCTGATTGGTGATACATCAAGCAGGGAGAGATAAAGATGACAGATTCAAGAAGCCGGTCTGCACTTATGTAAGGAGCTCTCAGGAATCTAATTAAAGCAGACTACACAAAATACAAGTTCAAGTAAATTGGGTTCTCTGGACTTAGCACACGTTTCCTGGATAGCAGTAGCATTTCTTTGATTGGTTTCACTTTTCCTTTCAGATTTAAAAGGTTTAGTTTACTTTTTCCAAAAAACTATGTAGACAGGTAAGGGGCACCTGTAGCTAAAAACCAACTATGCAACTTTGATTAAAATTGAATAATGCCCTTCTTGTAGATGTAGGCCATTTACATACATCCTACAGCCTGGCCAAAAAACTCCCAGAGCTGGTGCCCCCTGCCTTTTTGCTAGGACATTGTTAAGATGATCACTGTCATTACTGATTGCCCCACTATCACAGGAGGGAGCTCTTTCCGATTCAAATCTCTAAGCGTGTATGCTCTCTCTTCCCTGTCACAATGGGTCCAGTCCCCCAGGCAGACCTATTGTAAGTGGGTTGGACTCCCTTTACTCTCGGTTGGGAGAATATATTGATGTTTTTGCAGCCTATAGCCACTAGGGGCAAAAGCATATTTAAAGGATAGTAAGGACCTTATCATTAGGACTAGGGAAATGGTATATAGGGATTCAACATCCACTGTGACCAACAATGTATGCTCTCCTATCACCAACATTATACAACAGGGCGCCCTCTATGCTTTATGGGCATTGAAAAATATATTCTGACTTCAAAACCCCCCAAAAGAAAATTCCTCATGGAAGCCTTAGAAATAGCAATGACTAACAATTTCTACTGGCATACAGGGGATTTTTTTAACCAAATAAAAGGGGTGGCTATGGGGGCTAAATGCGCACCCAGTATTGCCAACATTTTTTCAAACAAGTGGGAGGAGGAATGTATTTTTTCTGACCAGTGGACCCAAATTCAAATGTACCAAAAGGAACACAGATGATATTTTCATTGTTTGGGAGGGTCCAAAAGGAAGAGTTGGATGGCTTTCTAGCCTATATGAAAAAGAACAAGTACCAAATAAAGATTATCAGTACCTTGCATAAATTGTGCATCTAGTTTTTTAATTTAGAGATCTTTAGGATGGGTTCTGGTCTGGGGACTCAGACCCATTTTAAAGAAACAGATCAGAATGGTTATATTTCCACCCATACTTGCCATCACCCCAACTGTATGAGAGCAATCCCAAAGGGTCAATTCCTAAGAATCAGAAATAATTGTGCAGATAAGGAAGATTGTACCAAACCAATATGCTCATTCATAGATTTATAGAAAAAGGGTACAACAAAAGAAAATTGGAGAATACGAAAGAACAATTTAGGCAAATTGTTTTTTGACTGTCCTGTAAAAAGGCATCAAACAGCTCTGGTGAGTGGCCATCTTCATACTGAGCACTCATGGTGGAAGACCTAGAAGTTTTATCTCAGACTATTTTGTTTTGGTGTTGGGGTTCATTCACTTATGGACTTTATGCTTGCTCATGTTTTCATCCATTAATGTGCACATTTAAGTTTGTTGCAGTGTTTTCTTTGTGTCAGTTTTTTATATGAACATGCATAGTGCCTGCATTTTATGATTTTGCACAGTTTAGTGATGTGTTCACTTTAGAGGGGGCAGCTGTTTGTATGTTCTCATCCCCACAAGCCACCATTACAAAGCTGGGAGAGTGTACTACCACTGTCTACTGGTAAATAACTGGCTAAAACTAACATTTAGTTAAACATTTTTTTAGGGGATACAGCACCAGGGACATACCATAGCACTTCTGAGTATAGCCTACATCTTCCTGTATGTTATTTGCTGTATAAATCCTCCTTTCAGTGATTCTGGCTCCCTTCAGCGATTCTGGTTAACTTGTGCTGTATGGGTTAACTATTTTCAACTATAACAGTGAAGGATTGCAACATTCATTCTGCCCCACCTGTCCATTCATAGAACTCCTTATATTATTTTCCCAGAATACAAAGCATTCTGTATTTGGAGGAATGACATCTTGTCATTTATCTGCCTCTCCTCCATTCACAGAACACTTTGTCATCTGGGATAATAACACAAGGACTTCTGTGACTGGAGAAGAGTGGTGGGGGGGAGTGGCACAATTCCTCACTGTTAGCTTAATTAACCACTTAACAACCGCCCATTGCCGATTAACGGCATCAGGGCGGTTGTTTAACTCTGAGAGGCCGTTAATTAACGGCCTCCCAGAATTCTGCTCTCGCGCGCCCCCTGGGGCGCGCACACGAGAGCATCCGTGACCGCTGGGTCCAGTGGACCCGGCGCATCACGAATCACGGTAAACGGCCGCTCATCGCGGCCGTTTACCACGTGATCGCTCCGTCAAATGACGGAGTGATCACTTGTAAACAAGCCGGCGTCATGTTATGACGCCGGTTCCTCCCTCCCCCTCTCTGTACCGATCGGTACAGCGGAGGGGGAAGAGATCGGTGTCAGCAGCGATGTGGGCTGCATCTGCAGTGCCGAAAATTAACCCCTCAAATCCCTGCAAATACTCTGCATTACTCTGCAATTCCCTGCAAATACTCTGCATTACTCTGCAATTCCCTGCAAATACTCTGCATTACTCTGCAATTCCCTGCAAATACTCTGCATTACTCTGCAATTCCCTGCAAATACTCTGCATTACTCTGCAATGCCCTGCAAATACTCTGCATTACTCTGCAATGCCCTGCAAATACTCTGCAATGCCCTGCAACACTCTGCAATGCCCTGCAACACTCTGCAATGCCCTGCAACACTCTGCAATGCCCTGCAACACTCCGCAATGCCCTGCAACACTCCGCAATGCCCTGCAACACTCCGCAATGCCCTGCAACACTCCGCAATGCCCTGCAACACTCTGCAATGCCCTGCAACACTCCGCAATGCCCTGCAACACTCCGCAACGCTCTGCAATACCCTGCAACACTCTGCAACACCCGCCAATACCCTGCAACACTCTGCAATGCTCTGCAACCCCCGCCGATACCCTGCAACACTCTGCAATGCTCTGCAACCCCCGCCGATACCCTGCAACACTCTGCAATGCTCTGCAACCCCCGCCGATACCCTGCAACACTCTGCAATGCTCTGCAACACCCGCCAATACCCTGCAACACTCTGCAATGCTCTGCAACACCCGCCAATACCCTGCAATGCTCTGCAACGCAGTACTCTGCAACACCATGCTCTGAGATACCCAGCCATAGTCGGTGATACCCTGCAATACCCAGCCATAGACATCTCCCGCCGCCCTCCGCCCTCCGGTGCTTCTACCGAATCGCTAATACGATCAAAGCCAGAATCTTTTTTTTTTTCAGGCTTCCCAGCTTAGAGGTGAGATGTGGGTCTTATTGACCCCACATCTCACTGTAAAGAGGACCTGTCATGCCATATTCCTATTACAAGGGATGTTTACATTCCTTGTAATAGGAATAAAAGTGATCAAAAAAAATATTTTTGGGGAAAAAAATGTCAAACTAAAATAAATAAAGTAAAATGAACAATAAAAAAAAAATGTTTTTTTTAAAGCGCCCCTGTCCCCATGTGCTCGCATGCAGAAGCGAACGCATGCGTAAGTCCCGCCCACATATGAAAACGGTGTTCAAACCACACATGTGAGGTATCGCTGCGAACGTTAGAGCGAGAGAAATAATTCTAGCCCTAGACCTCCTCTGTAACTCAAAACATATAACCAGTAAAAAAAATGTAAATCGTCGCCTATGGGGATTTTTAAGTAGCGACGTTTGCCGCCATTCCACGAGCGTGTGCAATTTTGAAGAGTGACATATTAGGTATCTATTTACTCAGCGTAACTTCATCTTTCACATTATGCAAAAATTGGGCTAACTTTACTGTGTTTTTTTTTTTTTTAAGCACAAAACAGTTTTTTTTCCAAAAAAAAGCATTCGAAAAATTACTGCGCAAATACCGTGCGAGATAAAAAGTTGCAAAGACCACCATTGTATTCTCCAGGGTGTTTGCTAAAAAAACATATATAATGTTTTGGAGTTCTATGTAATTTTCTAGCAAATAAATGATGATTTTTACATGTAGGAGAGAAATGTCAGAATTGTCCTGGGTGCTCCAGAACACCTGATGGCGCTCCATGCATGTTGGGCCTCTGTATGTGGCCACGCTGTGTAAAAGTCTCACACATGTGGTATCACCATACTCGGGAGTAATAGCAGAATGTGTTTTGGGGTGTAATTTGTGGTATGCATATGCTGTGTGTGAGAAATAACCTGATAATATGACAATTTTGTGAAAAAAAAAAAAAAAGTAAAAAGAATCTTGATTTTGCAAAGAATTGTGGGAAAAAATGACAATTTCAAAAAACTCATCATGCCTCTTACTAAATACCTTGGAATGTCTTCTTTCCAAAAAGGGGTCATTTGGGGGGTATTTGTACTTTTCTGGCATGTTAGGGTCTCAAGAATTGAAATAGGCCGTCAGTCCTTCAGGTGTGATCAATTTTCAGATATTGGCACCATAGCTTGTGGACTCTATAACTTTCACAAAGACCAAATAATATCCACCAATTTGTACTTATTTTTACCAAAGATATGTAGTAGTATAAATTTTGGCCAAAATTTATGAAGAAAAAATTACTAATCTGCTAAATTTTCTAACAGAAACAAAGAAAAATTCGTTTTTTTACAGAATTTTCGGTATTTTTTCTTTTATAGCACAAAAAAAAAAAAACCCAGCGGTGATTAAATACCACCAAAAGAAAGCTCTATTTGTGTGAAAAAAAGGACAAAAATTTCATATAGGTCGAGTGTTGCATGACTGAGTAATTGTCATTCAAAATGCGAGAGCACCGAAAGCTGAAAATTGGTCTGGTTATTAAGGGTGTTTAAGTGCCCAGTGGTCAAGGGGTTAAATTAACCCATGAGTTGCTGGAAATTCACAAAAGTAAGGGGGAGCCGGCATCACTGAAGGGAGGAGTTGTAATGTAGCCATTAGCCTGCAGGACGCAGGATACCCTATGGTAAGTTATATCACTGGTAGTGTATCCCAAAAATTATCTAACTAAACTTTAGCATTGAAGAAGATACCAATAAAGGTAACATGATAATATTACAGTTTTCTCATTGACATAAGATTGTTTTACTAAATCAATCATGAAGCAGATCAATAAGCCAATTTACTAAGGAAGGGGGAGCACAAAGGGCTTAGGAAACATGAGAAGGGTGAAGGACAGAATATATCTGTGAAATATTATCAATGAAATAGTTTGTACATGTAGCTGAAGAAAACTGATCCCCTTTCTTGCAGAAAACAGTCTTGTACATAATTCTACAAATATGTTTTTTTTTTCTTTCAACGTGTATTGATTTGCTATCTCTCTGTGTAAGGGCACATTGTCTTTATACAGCAGTCTGTCTCATATGAACATACTTCTTTTTATATGGACTCTAGGGTCCAACTTTACTATGAAAAATGGTCAGTCCATCAGTAAAAATACACATATATTTACAACACAGTGAAAGGGTAACAGATGAGATATAGACAGAAAAAAAAAAAAGGTCATGAGAAACAATTCAATATAATAAAGCAATATACAGAAATGCCTACATAAAATATAATTACTACAGAAATGTATTCTGTAAATAACTAAAAATGGCACACAAAGATGATATTATATAATGATCTAACTTGCTATGTATAACATTTGTGTAACAGGCTACATTATTTGAAAATATACTAATATACTTCACCAAAAGTCATTTATACAGAGTACTGATTTCCATAAATTACTGATTCAGGAAAATAACAAAATAGTAGAATAACAGGGTATTTACCTTAATTATAAAAATAGTCTTTCCTTAAACTATGCTGTAGTTGCTGCCCCAAACTCTAATTTGCATATTCATACCTTGACTCTAAAGAGGTTTCCCCTTTACATTGCTTTCATCTCAGCAAGCGTGTCCTATTACAGAGTTATCCTTCCAAAACCACTGTATATCCCAAATTAATTTGATGTCAAAGCATACGCACTCAGCATATTTCACACTCTCAGCCCATCCTTCCAGCCCAGTTTCTTACTGCAAGCCAGCTCCGGTGCCTTACTAAAATCATCTGAGATTTTTAAAAAGGCTTGGAAGAGGATGTAAAGGATGTTCAGAAAACAAAGCCCTTTCCTGACTTTTTAAAATAATTTACCCTGCAGTGAAATTGTCACTAGCGAATACTAGCTATAGGAAGAAAAAAGCACAAGGTAAATAATGTTTAAGAAGTCAAGAATGAAACCAAGATTTAAATCCAGATTTAATAAATAAACCATGTATTTATATATATATATATATATATATATATATATATATACTGCAGAAAAAAAAGTCCTTAGCCTCAATTTTATTAAATCATGTAATGTGGCTTATATGAAGATTGAATGAAAAGTAATGCCTTCCCTTTAATACATCTTCAATAGATGGCAACATGGATATGTCATAAGTATGAACATATTGGGGGTTGATTTACTAATGGCAAATAATCTGTTTGGAAGGGAATTTGATGAATTAAATAAGCCTCTGTTGACATCTATCATTCATTTATGTGCAATCAAAATGCTGTTTTTTGTTTTAATCTTACTTGTACATGATTAGGTGTTCTATGCAAAGTGAATTTTCATGATATTCACTAAGCAAAGGGAAATTGTCTTGCAAAGTGAAGAGCCCATTTGCCTTATTAAATCAATCCCATTGTGTGGGTTCTCCTCTACCACCTTAGATGGCAGCAGGTCATCACAGTGAATTGTTTTGCCATTTTCTTTCGAATGGAACCCTATGCTGGATTCCCGTCAATGTGATTTAAGCAATGTGCTGTGACTCAGTTCCTGTTGGCAGAAGGTGATGCTCCAGTTGAAATTCACTGGCATATTCAACCTATTCATGGTGATAACGGTGCTGACTGAGCCAAAAAAATTAAAAATGCAAAGTTGAAATATCAAAGGTGTGGTCCACCTGTGACAACATCTGACGAGCTTAGCAGGAAGCAAGTTAATGATGTGAATAAGGACAATCAGCAGATTTCTCAGCAAGAGCTTTCTTGCAGAATATGCATTTCTCACAAACACATTACAATGGTGCTATTCTTGGATACTGGGAGGTTTGTTTGTGATGACTTCCTCAGGTACTCATGGCTGAGATGAAATCTGAGACTTTTTTTTGTTATTATGGAGGCAATTGAGAGTCTAAGGGGTTGATTTACTAAAGAGCATTTGCAAGAGCACATGCTCCAGAGCTGACTTCCATCATCCAATCATGTGCAAGCAAAAAATGTTTTAAAACCCACATTACAGATCCTGCACCACTGCCGTAGAGAGGCTGGAGCATCCACTCACCCTCTGCTTCCCATCGCTGATCACTGAGGGTTTTCAGGGATAGACTGAGGGAGCCCCTTTTACAGCAAATATCCACAGCAACATACTGAGAACTGGTGAGAGGGCTATCTACACACTATTGACACTGCTAGCAGAGACTGAGTCAATGAGAGCAGGATACCAAGTGTGCCCAATCCATACTGCATCCATACTGCACTTACACACACACATGCATATATATATATATATATATATATATATATATATATATATATATATATATATATATATATTTATTTATTTATTTATGGTTGTGGCCCCATGAAATAAATAAATAGACCTGAAGTGTGCCTTGGTGGTTTGGTTGGTTGGTATGCCAAGAAAAGGGGGCAAAAGACTCAGTTAGGGGATTCATTCTTAATTGATTCTTGTGGTTATTGAGCCAGCTGTGTGAAGGCTTGTGCCATTTCTTCCTGGGATTTGGGATATATCTGGTAAAACAAGCAGGTTTCCATCAGCCTAGTTTCTTGATTGCGTGGTCTGATACTTTATGTTGGGAGGCAGCTGAGGCTGGAAGGAATGTCTAGAGAACTGACTGGGGTTGAGGCCCAAGTTGCTTAGGAGGATCTTGACATGCTTAATAAACTGGTTGCCACTCGGGGGGCTGGTTAGAAAGGGTAGCAACAAGCTACCATCAGATTGGCTGGGTAGATAGGACAGTAGTCGGTTAAGCACCGCCACTGGGCACCAGGCGTTGTCAGGTGTGGTTAGCCTGAAACAGGTTGATGTCAACCTCAGGGCCAGTTTGCTGCATTTTGCAGACTGTGAGATGAAGGGTGTGATGGTTCGGAAAGCGAGTCAGGTGGTGTCAGAGCAGGGTCAGACTGCTGGAGCTGCTGACGGTAAATTCACTAGGTCACAGGTAACCGTAGAAGGCCTGGTAGATGGCCATTGGGCTGACTAGGCTGGGCAAATCCCCAAACAGAGAATGAGTAACGAGTTCAGATATGTCTCTGAAGAGGGAACACGTGATAGGTAGGCATTTGCCACTGACTACTGGTTGGTGCTTCCATATGCCCCATAGGAGAGACTTGACTGCATGGGCCGAGAACACTGACGGTTTACTGGGGTCCTGTACAGACAGGAAATTCTGGACGCTGGCTATGTATAGCCTGATAGTAGTGTGAATAAAGGGCAAACCAGCGGCAGCTAAAAATGCCCACCAAGCCCGTGGAGGCTGCAGCACTGGTGACCACCTGTGGTGGCTCCGCTGACACTGCCAGGATGAACAATGAAATGCCATGCCACCTGGTGGGGAACTTGTCCCACATAGCTAAGTCTGCTACTGCTGCTTAGTCTAGTCTGAGAACTTGGTCTGGATCTTGCACTGGTGTGAGAAAGACTAAAAGCTGTGATATAAAGGACTGTCCTTGGGGAATAATCCTCATCGCGAAGTTCAGCATCTCTAGTAAGGATTGCAAATGCCTCATGGTGCACCCTTGTGACCTGAAGTCGTGGATAACTGTCCTGGTATGGGTTAGTTTTTCAGGAGGCAGGCTAGCCTGTATGGCACAGGTGTCCCGAGTGACATCTAGAAAGGTGATAGAGTGTGCTGGGCCTACCACTTTATGCTCGACTATGGGCACATTGAAGTTGCTGAACACTATTCTCAACCCGTCTAGATCTGTTGGCGGTTGCTGGAAATCTGAACTAACCTCAGGGAGAAAGACAGAGAAAAGATGAGTGGCCCGCATGCTACTGGAGAGGAATGGCCAACTGGGTGCCCATGCCTGTTTGTGTGGCTGATTGTGTGCCACTGAGGTGTGTTTACAAGTTAGTTTGTATGCCAATTTGCACGTAGTGGAGACGATATTGTGTGGTTGCAAGGGTGTCAGTGAGTGTCAGGTTGCTGGGACGATATTGTGTGGTTGCAGGGGTCTCGATGAGTATGAAGGTTTGTTTTGAGACGACATTGCGTGGTTGCAAGGGTCTCAGTCTGGTTTGCTGAGACGATATTGCGTGGTCGCAAGGGTCTCGAGGAGTATGAGGTTTGTTTTGAGACAATATTGCGTGGTTGCAAAGGTTTCAGTCAGGTTGCTGAGACGATATTGCGTGGTTGCAAGGATCTCAGTCAGGTTGCTGAGATGATATTTCGTGGTTGCAAGAGTCTCAAACAGTGAGAGGTTGTTGAGACAATATTGCATTTTGCAAGGGTCTCAAATGAGTGTCAGGTTCCTGAGACAAGAATATTACAAAATAAATGCGCTAAAAATTCAAGCAAACACATGTAGTGTTAATGTGATGTAAGTGACATATGTGACATAGATGTGATATGACAAAAAGAAAACAATAAATATGTCAATTAAAACATTAATAATAAAGTGCTCATGTGCATGAAAGTGCTTTGTAACACAGATATAAGTGTCCGGTGGTGTATAGGGAACAACACTAGTCCCCAAAATAACTTGATTTGGGAAGTAACGGGGGGAAGAACCATGTATGAACAATTCGTAAGTTCCACTGCGTGAACTGAACACACGACATATGGGGATACAGCGAATGGCAATGATTAGGACATGACGCAAAGGTAAAGTAACGACTTCTACCTGCGACCGCGAGTGAGATTTGAACAAAAAGCTAAGAATAAGCAACCGCAACAAACTGTATTCAGGGAAAAACAGACTCACGAACATGAAGTGAGCTTAAGAGTCGGCCTGCTGACGTAACGAATCACGCACTGGAACCAACAAAGAGTATGGGTGACTGGGCTGTTTAAATAACCTTTGCGGGCTTCTCCCATAAATTCAGGCCACCATACTGGACTTATTATATATAAATATATATATGGCCAGTATGATGGCCTGAATTTATGGAAGAAGCCCGAAGGGTATTTAAGCAGCCCACCCACCCATGCTATGCACATATATATACTGCAATTTATCAAACTGTTACTGCATCTGAACCACATGTACCTTGTACCTATGCTGTACCTATACTGCATGCAGGTTAACCGGGACTGTCATTAAGTGCAAAGATACTCCTAAGGATAGTTAAGATGGCCCCAATGATAACCAGCAGAAGAACATCTTAAAAGACTGCCCCTCCCCTAATAATTATTCTGCAAGACCCCTTTGCTCCTATGCTGTTTCTGTTACCATCTTGTTTTTCTTTTGGACAGTGCATACCCAGTCGGTCTAAAGCCCCATACACACTATCAGATTATCTGCTGAGTTTTTCCTTCAGATTTACCAAAACCATGTAGTAGAAGGGCCTGCCTGATTGCATACACATTGAAACTCCTAAGGTTTGTCCTCATATTATATGGTTTTGGTAAATCTGAAGGAAAAACTCAGCAGATAATCTGATAGTGTGTATGGGGCTTAAGACTAGCATTGCCACCATAAATGTGCTCTGGCAGTATAGTTTCAGCACTCGGAAAATAAAACGTTACTACTGCTCACTGCTGCACTTGAGGTGGCCTTTCCACTGTTTATGCTGATCTGACTGGCATGTCATCTCATCACTTACTGTTAATCACAGTTTATTGTTTATTGTTTGTGTAGTGTTTATTCATTTTATGCTTGCCTAGTTACCAACCATATTGGATACTACCTGGTTTGGTGCCTCTTTTCTTTGATATAGCACTGCTATTGGGGACTAAGTATTACTTTCAGCGATTTCCTGTAATATTTTATGTTTGTACACTCAACCTGGTGTCAGAGGGGCTGAGGTTTTTGATAAGGTCAAGGCAAAAAACAGCGGACCTATTCTATCCAGCAGCTCCTATGGGAGTAGCGCTATATATCTTTTGTGGCTATTGAAGAACACACTATATATTTAAGTGAAGTTTTTTTTGTGCCCTGAGTTCAGCTTTAAGTTGAATTTAGCTGTTATAAATTACTTTTTTGTTCCAATGTGGGCATTACCATTAAAATAAATCTGTCACAATCTAAAGCAAAGCATGCTTTGTATATAATGAAAAATGGATAAGCAAATGTTACTTTCAGATGGGTCATATTGAGCACTTTATGTTAAAAATGCAGTTACATTTTAAAGTCAGGCAGGGCTGACAACATTGCTCAGTGCATTTTAGTGCAACATAAGTACTGTATTGTCAGTTTTAAACAGGTTCTTACTGGATTTCTTGACGTCAACAGGTATTTTTCTGGGGATACACTGATATCAATACTGGTATTGGCATCGGTGCCGATACCAGGCATTTGAGCGAGTATCGGTACTCGCCTAAATTCTCCCGATACTGAAGCCGATACTTTGAGGTGCAATTTGCTTTAATACAAAATTAATGTGGGCAACTTGCGCTGCAAAGAACTGCATGCGATTTGAACAGGAATGTGGTGCGATTCCTGTCCAAATAACATGTGATTTCCCCCACTGCTGTTTTTGTGTGTAGAAAGGGATTAAAGCGCCATCTAGTGGGCAGTTTAGAACTCACATTACATATCTGGTAGGAAATCAGAGCGGCTAAAGGTGCTAACAGAGCTGGAGATGTAAAGACAGTTCGCTCCCAAGCTGACGTCACTTCCACTCTATAACCACGGGGTCCAGGAACTTCTTCTCCAGCCCTGTAAACACCTCCAGCGGCCCTGATTTTCTACCAGATATGTACTGTGAGTTTTAGCATTGTTCAAACTGACTAGACGACACTTTAATCCCTTTACAAACACACTACTTTGCAGTGCAATTTGCACCAATTTTTTTTTGTATTGATGGAAATTGCACTGCAAAATATCGGTACTCAATATCAGCAAGTACTTGACTGAAAGTATCGGTACTCGTACTCACGGTATTGGTGCAACCCTATATTTTTCTATATGTGCAGTGCTTTACAAAGACAAAATACAGGGAACGTTGCATGTATTGCAAAGATGTACTGCATAATTGTATCATTGTGTGGAGGCATACTCTTTAAAGCCAGTGTATTTTACAAATAAAATAATTCTACAGAGCAAGCTAAGAGAATATAGAAAACATCGTCTATAGCCATACTCTCATAAGTGAGCAATCAGCAGTGGAAAATATATGTGGTTATGGCACCTTCTGTTTTAGTGTTGTTGCAGAAAGCTGTAAAGAAGGAGCCCTCTGTGTATAAACGCAGTGTTATGCATTTAACCAAATACTGTAACATTCACCCATACTATCCACCATTCTATAGAAATATTGTGTTTTAGCTAATCAATGATATGCCTCTTTTGAAAGAATAAATGATACTGTCCTGGAACATGCAGTGTGTTGTCAATCTTGATAACATATTATTAAATGTAGGGCAGAGTGCAGGCTAAACTGTTGGGCTCAATTTACAAAACAGATTCTTACTTCTTGGAGTTTGCATGTCCCACCCATGCTTGCAATGTACAATATCTTCTGTGTTATAAAAAAAAAATAAAAAATTTAAAACGTAAATAAGCTGCAAATTTGAACTTCCTGAATTTGTCGAAAAATAAAAACAAAATGTGACAAGTTGTTTGACAAGAGTGGTAGCATGCATTACCTAAATATTCCATTTGTATCTATCCATGATTTCTTCTATAACTAACCTTTGTATTTTTATCATATCTATACTGTTATGCTCTATGCTGTGTGAAAAGTGACCCCAATCATGAGCAGACAGTTCTAAATTAGAGTATATAGTATATCATATCACGCTTTAAAACCAGTAAAGAATGGTCAAAAATGTACTAAATGGCAAGGTGGTTGCAGAAATACGTGAAATGTTTCTATAGCTTGGCTGATATAATGAAGAACTTCTAAAAAATGGAAGGTCACAAAAACCGTTGACACTGCTATTTTCAGATTGGAACTTTGGGAAATGGGATTTATAAGAGATTCTGGAAAGATCAGAACTTTTTTTTTTTTTTTTGGTTGATATACGGTAATCAGAATTTCACTTTCACTAATTCCTGGTTATATACTGCACTACATTAAGTGCATACTCCACTGCAGTATAAAGAATACATAACAGCATTTCCATAAATGGTATAACTGCTCCTAACAAGGACAGGCCCAATGTTTTAGGCACAAAGATGGGTTATTCTTTGGTTGCATTGTATAAAATAGGAAACTATAAAACTCCAGTAATTTTGGGCCAGTAGCAAGAAATGCAGCTGAGTCAGACCACATCTTGAATGCGTGAAATCTAGACATTGCACACAACGCATTTCACCATAATTGACTAAAGGGTGACTTAGGTGGTAGGAAGATGACTATAAACAGCAACCTTCAGTGCAAAAACTCTGTTATAGCATTATGTTTATTGTAGACTAAAAAATGATCCTTTAATGGAAACCTGAACAATGGTTTCCATTAAAAATGAATGGGATGCCTACTGCAACACACATTAAAAGAGAAGTGTGGGATTTCAAAATAATAATCCATATTCACCTAGGTGGAGGCAGCATTGATCCAATGCCGCAGCTGTCCCCCCTAAAAGGCTCTACACCAAAAATGAGCAATCAAAGAGTGCTGATTGCTCAGTTCTCAGCTCCCCTCTGAACATAAAGCAGTGACTGTCAATCGCCGCTCTGCTCTCCCTCTCAAGTCCTCAAGCCCCCTCACTGGTGTTCCAGACAGTAGAGGGGGCAGGAGCGGCTAGCTCAGATTCTCAACGGCACACTGAGAGGTCGAGACAGTTGCGGGTCAGGGATCTGGGTGGATCCCAAAATTATTGTCAGTATCTCTGCAGAGCCTGGACCAGCTATGTGATGTCAGCTGACAGCGTATTTTAGCCCTCTTTTGGCTGAATCTAGGTCACAGTTTTCAGAACTAAGTGCACTCCTGAGACCCAGAGGAGAAGTATGGCCAAAAAAAACTTTGGCCATACTTCTCCTTTAACCTGTATGTGTTAAGATATGTAAATGGACGCTGAGTGTTCCCTGAGTCACTAATCTGGAACAAGCAGACAGCCAACAAAGTCTAAGCATAATCAGAACTCTATTTGCATACTTGTTCTACATCAAGAATTCTGAGAATTTTGATAACAAGGAAGCTAAAATTTCAGAAAAATAAATTTGTAGTGGCAGCCTCCTTTCTCCACGCAGCTACACTTAACATTTTCTGTTATATGCAGTTCATATGCATGTATAGCAGGTTTATCATTCAAAAGCAGCATATTTATCAGAGAAATTATCTGATGTCACTTATAACTTCAAATTAGCATATTTTACATGTTCGCAGGAACTAGAGAACCAAACCATAGAGCGCCTTAAACATGCCAATCATTTACATTCACATATCTACTGTAAATGTCAGAATTTCCATATTATAATATAATTTTGAGGAAAAGAACATATTTCTTGCCATGCAATAAACACTGATGTTTCCAAACTCTTTGGTGTGACCTAACTGACATGAGCACTGTGGTTGCTTCACATCATTAGAGTCTGCACAAAAGCTATTCAGGGTTATTTTTTTTTTCATAAATAGTTTATTGTTTTCATAATCAGACATACCCTGACTGGTAGATTTTTTTAGAGAAAAGACGATCAGCAAGGCACAACCAGGTAGCAGAAACTCTACAAATAATGTGAAAATAAATGTCCTCCGTGTACATTTATAAACTATATTATAATATATATATATATATATATATATATATATATATATATATATATATATATATATATATATATACATACACAGTGTGTGTATGTATGTGTGTATGTGTATATATATATATATATATATATACATACATACACATACACACATACATACACACACTATATATATATATATATATATATATATATATATATATATATATATATATATATATATATATATATATATATATATATATATATACACACACACACACATACATACATATATATTTTCACATACACACGCACTGTACATGGATCCAACTGGGTTAATGTACAAGTGTACCAAATATGTAATAACTGCAAGTAAAACTACAAATTAGCTTAAGAATTTTGCAATACTGATAGAGGTACTAGACACAGAAGCAAATTATTAAAGGTCCACCAGACCAAATAATTTATTTGTGGTTGAATAAAATATAGTTAACAAAATATAGACTAAAATGGAAATCCTTTCCCTGACCACTTTATTCTGACTTTATAAACTGAAACATTTCTATGGAAAAAGTAACATTTTAGCTATAATAGAAAACATAGCTAATAGTAAACATGTATCATTCAATATTGTGCTGCTGAAAGAGTGAGAGTGCTGCTGTGCAGTAAGCCATAACAACCAATTAGAAATAAGTCATCATTAAACTGTCTGCGTAAAGCTGGGGAAAGCTATTTTGTGATTAGTTGCTATGGGTTACTACACAATTTTTCCCTTGGCACCATGCTACTATCTAGCCTCAATCTGCATTTCAATTCATGCATATTTTATGCAAGTGTGCTTATAAAAAAAATAACCCAACAGCACATCAAAGCTGGTATTTATTTTCTGCAATAATTGTCATAATTCACAATGACAAAATCATTAGTTACTCATAACAAACAACTAGGTGCTGCCATTATAAAAACTGTGGAATCCAAACCATTGCTGATAGTATAAATAAATGTGCATTTTGCATATGTGAATGATTTTGTAGCAAGAAGCCTATTATTAAAGTACAACAATGAATGTTATGTGAATGATTCTGTAGAATGAAGTATATTATTAAAGTACAACTATGAATATTCATGTGCTGAATATAGCATGTTGGATATTGTTGTAAGACAAACACAGTTCACCCAGTTACTGATATAAAATGGCACCTGATGTCAGTGCAGGCATGCTGATCACTCCAAACTCCCATACACTGATCTGCTCTCTTGCCCTCCTCCCTTCTATGGATTGAGCTCTCCTATAAATCATTGGGGGTTTGTATGTGCCAATGTGAATCCACACTTGTAAATATAGGTTACAACAAAATGAATGATTCCCTTATTGGTAGCTTACAATGTTAATTACAAGGGACACTTACTTAACAGGGATCACTTCCATTATCTGTGCCATTAGTTCACTGGGCTTGTAAACTGCCAATATCACTCATCCATTGCATACAATAAGGGTTTTCTGTGGAGGGGAGGGGGGTGTTCTATATCTATTGATCTAGCCATGTAGAAAGTCTAAGGAGTGTGTCTGAGTACTTTTAAAGTCCTGGACTAGCCTATATCATCAAATCCTTAATCTATTTCTCTGGAAAGACTACCACTCAGACTTTGACTAATTTACCTGACAGACTGCCTGTTGGAAAGCACAGACTATAAGTCTTCACAAAGAGGGTCTTGTTCACTTTTTATTCCACACTCCTGATATCAAAGCAGAGAACTTGTCAGAAAATGTTAGCATTAACCCATCAAAATGAGCAGGATTTCACAGCCTCTCTATGCTCTGTTCTTTTGTCCATACAGAAAAGGGAATGCTCACATCTTCCCTTTCCAATTGCATGCACATACAAAAATCTATCCACTACTGCATGTTAAATCATCAATCCTATTAAATGGTTTAGCTCGTTCTCTAAAGATCATTGTGAGCATTTTATGTCCCCCATTATTCCCGACATTTTAATACCCTGCACCATCTTTCACTTGAGAAACTGTAATATTCTTCCAATAAGACCTATTGTAAAGGTCACAGGTATTGGAGGGCTGAATGTCAGGGGCAC
This sequence comes from Lithobates pipiens, assembly GCF_037356315.1. NCBI lineage: Eukaryota > Metazoa > Chordata > Amphibia > Anura > Ranidae > Lithobates > Lithobates pipiens. Next base: position 196,642,109 of record NW_027507903.1, on the reverse strand, counting down.
CCTTCCATGTGTGCTCTCTACATAGCTAATCGATTTTGATTACTTTCCATTGTGTGCCACCTATTAACTTTAGAAATCACACCGACAAATGTTTCCTGCAGCAAACCAGGCTGTAGGCAAACCAGGCTATGAGCAAACCAGGCTATGAGCAAAAGCAAACCAGGCTATGGGCAAACCAGGCTATGGGCAGGGAACTATCCTTGCAAATGTGACAAGTTAAAAAATAAATAAAAAAAAGAGTTGCCCCCTTTCTAAAGCACATCCCTTCTTATAGTGCAACACGTCAGTGGATCGTACATAGGTGATACAATTTGTGCCAATGGTGTGATCAACACATCAAATGATTTGTGTGGAAGACCTACAAAAAAAAAAATACATAAAGAATTTAATTTGCACCAAATCGTATGTGTCAGACTTTCAGCGTCTTGTGTGGTTCTATTATATTTCCAACAGCTGAACAAGGCTCCAGGGAATTTCTTGCTAGTCTGCTGAGCAGATGGATTTTTTTTTGATTTTTACTTTTGCAAAAAAAGGCTTTCTATAGCCTATACCCCCCCCCCCCCCCCCAAAAAAAATCAGTTTAGCTTTCATCATAGTGGGGACTATGTTAAAGAGGACATGGCATACGAGAGGGAGAGCTGGAGGCATTCTCTTTCCTCTGGATATAAAAGAAAATCAAACTTTTATGTCTCTAGTTCTTCTCAGCTTGCACACACTGAGACTCAAGGGCTGAATGATTAAGAGGTGCTATCTGCTTCCTAGGAGATGTTTCACCTATTAAAAAGCCAATTAATAAAACAGTTTTAAAATGGCAGTCTTGGATGATTTATTTTTTATTTATTTTTTATTGTATTTTTTTTATTATTTATTTCAAAAAGTTCTCCAATGAATACCATAGTCTTACAAATCGAATGTGAATCAATGGTCTAGTAACCGTAAACGAGAAAAAAAAACTGTGTTGTAAAACTGAAACGTCAAAATAGAATGTACTACACTTCCACAGTTCAACACTGTAAGCAAAAAAAAAAATACATATTTGAGAGCCCTTAAGAAGGGGTGAAAAAAGGTAAAAAGGAATGATTGAAACAAAACAGGGGGTCTTGGATGATTTTTGTTTAGAGAAACACACACACATCGATACAGAAAGAAAAAAAAAAGAAACGTGTAAGCTACAAAAAAGAGGCAAAAATGAAGATGCAAAGTGCCTAAAAGACTCCCCACTGCTTGCACACTCCTCAGAGGTGTCAACATCAGCACCACTTTAGGGGATATTTAACAAGCCTGCAAAGGAGGGGCTATGTGGTGCAGAAAAACTCCAGCACAGAAGATGGTAAACAGAATAGTGCCATGGCTGGATGGCTCCATGGAGGAATTCCCCCAACACAATGTGTCTGCTATATTTAATATGCTAACAGTTCTATAATAAAGACTGGTGACTCCCCCCTCCCCCTCCCCTATTAGAGTCCCTTTTAGGGGATCCCACTTTTTTGGGGGTGGGGGTCGCCCCTGAGCTATCCAGCCAGTGACATAATAAAGATTAGTGCACACTCCCTCCCCTATTAGAGAAGAAGTCCATTTTAGGGGATCCCACTTTTTTGGGGTGGGGGGATCCCCTGAGCTATGCAGGCAGTGCCGTAATAAAGACTGGTGCCGTGTTCCTTCCCCTATTAGAGTCCCTTTTAGGGGATCCCACTTTTTTGGAGGTGAGGATCCCCTGAGCTACCCAGACAGTGCCATAATAAAGACTGGTGCCCTATTAGAGAAGGAGTCCCTTTTAGGGGTCCACACTTTTTTTTGGGGGGGGGGGAGGTGAGACCTGAGCTATCCAGACACCCCCATAGGAGCAAACACAAAAGTGCACTATGGTCATTATAGGGACAGTGCACCTGATGAAATACTTCTTAAATGCACAGAATGTAGAAAGCACAGCAGCATCTCAGACGCAGAAGTCATCGGGATGAGTTGCTGTATTACAAGGCTATGGATGGAGGGAGACTTTAGTGTAATGAGAGCCTGTGTGCACTTACCGTCCCTTGTCCTGGAGCTGCATCGCCCGGCTGGCTGGCAGTGCCGCACTTGTAGCTGTCCGCGGTGCTGAAAGCGGCTAAGCAGTCCACAGCAGAACGCCGAGTCTCTTCCATGTGAATAGCAAATACTCCCACTGGCAGCTATTGGTCTTCCTAACACTCCTAATCCACCTCTTAGCAGACGCTCACCCTGACCACAGGCAAGGCAAGCATCCCCTCTGCTTCAGATGGCAACACCAGGGGATGAATGCACACACACCACAAGCATGGTATGTGCCACAGATCCTCTACTCTATACACACAATCATCTACTGCCTCATTATCATCTCTACACAAACTGCTTATCTCTCTGTGTTTGGAAAGCTCTATGAATTTCACAATGCTCAACAATGCTGCCAATTACCGCACACAGGGCTGCTCGTTGCTCAATTATTAATTAGTACATGTAGTACAGCAAGCTTGCCAGGGGAAGGAGAAACATAGGTTTTCTGATCGTCTGAAATCAAAATGCAGACACTGCACTCCCTTCACTCTATAGTCCCTACACTCACAGCACTCCCTACATTCACAGCACTCACAGCACTCCCTACATTCACAATATTCACAGCACTCCCTACATTCACAATATTCACAGCACTCCCTACATTCACAATAATCACAGCACTCACAGCACTCCCTACATTCACAATATTCACAGCACTCCCTACATTCACAATATTCACAGCACTCACAGCACTCCCTACATTCACAGCACTCCCTACATTCACAAAATTCACAGCACTCACAGCACTCCCTACATTCACAGCACTCCCTACATTCACAATATTCACAGCACTTCCTACATTCACAGCACTCCCTACATTCACAATATTCACAGCACTCACAGCACTCCCTACATTCACAATATTCACAGCCCTCACAGCACTCCCTACATTCACAGCACTCCCTACATTCACAATATTCACAGCACTCACAGCGCTCCCTACATTCACAGCACTCCCTACATTCACAATATTCACAGCACGTCCTACATTCACAGCACTCCCTACATTCACAATATTCACAGCACTCACAGCACTCCCTACATTCACAATAATCACAGCACTCACAGCACTCCCTACATTCACAATATTCACAGCACTCCATACATTCACAATATTCACAGCACTCACAGCACTCCCTACATTCACAATAATCACAGCACTCACAGCACTCCCTACATTCACAATATTCACAGCACTCCATACATTCACAATATTCACAGCACTCCCTACATTCACAATATTCACAGCACTCACAGCACTCCCTACATTCACAGCACTCCCTACATTCACAATATTCACAGCACTCACAGCACTCCCTACATTCACAGCACTCCCTACATTCACAATATTCACAGCACTTCCTACATTCACAGCACTCCCTACATTCACAATATTCACAGCACTCACAGCACTCCCTACATTCACAATATTCACAGCCCTCACAGCACTCCCTACATTCACAATATTCACAGCACTCACAGCGCTCCCTACATTCACAGCACTCCCTACATTCACAATATTCACAGCACGTCCTACATTCACAGCACTCCCTACATTCACAATATTCACAGCACTCACAGCACTCCCTACATTCACAATATTCACAGCCCTCACAGCACTCCCTACATTCACAGCACTCCCTACATTCACAATATTCACAGCACTCACAGCGCTCCCTACATTCACAATAATCACAGCACTCACAGCACTCCCTACATTCACAATATTCACAGCACTCACAGCACTCCCTACATTCACAGCACTTCCTACATTCACAATATTCACAGCACTCACAGCACTCCCTACATTCACAATATTCACAGCACTCACAGCGCTCCCTACATTCACAGCACTCCCTACATTCACAATATTCACAGCACGTCCTACATTCACAGCACTCCCTACATTCACAATATTCACAGCACTCACAGCACTCCCTACATTCACAATATTCACAGCCCTCACAGCACTCCCTACATTCACAGCACTCCCTACATTCACAATATTCACAGCACTCACAGCGCTCCCTACATTCACAATAATCACAGCACTCACAGCACTCCCTACATTCACAATATTCACAGCACTCACAGCACTCCCTACATTCACAGCACTTCCTACATTCACAATATTCACAGCACTCACAGCACTCCCTACATTCACAATATTCACAGCACTCCCTACATTCACAGCACTCACAGCACTCCCTACATTCACAGCACTCACAGCACTCCCTACATTCACAGCACTCACAGCACTCCCTACATTCACAGCACTCCCTACATTCACAATATTCACAGCACTCACAGCACTCCCTACATTCACAGCACTCCCTACATTCACAATATTCACAGCCCTCACAGCACTCCCTACATTCACAATATTCACAGCACTCACAGCACTCCCTACATTCACAATATTCACAGCACTCCATACATTCACAATATTCACAGCACTCCCTACATTCACAATATTCACAGCACTCACAGCACTCCCTACATTCACAGCACTCCCTACATTCACAATATTCACAGCACTCACAGCACTCCCTACATTCACAGCACTCCCTACATTCACAATATTCACAGCACTTCCTACATTCACAGCACTCCCTACATTCACAATATTCACAGCACTCACAGCACTCCCTACATTCACAATATTCACAGCCCTCACAGCACTCCCTACATTCACAATATTCACAGCACTCACAGCGCTCCCTACATTCACAGCACTCCCTACATTCACAATATTCACAGCACGTCCTACATTCACAGCACTCCCTACATTCACAATATTCACAGCACTCACAGCACTCCCTACATTCACAATATTCACAGCCCTCACAGCACTCCCTACATTCACAGCACTCCCTACATTCACAATATTCACAGCACTCACAGCGCTCCCTACATTCACAATAATCACAGCACTCACAGCACTCCCTACATTCACAATATTCACAGCACTCACAGCACTCCCTACATTCACAGCACTTCCTACATTCACAATATTCACAGCACTCACAGCACTCCCTACATTCACAATATTCACAGCACTCCCTACATTCACAGCACTCACAGCACTCCCTACATTCACAGCACTCACAGCACTCCCTACATTCACAGCACTCACAGCACTCCCTACATTCACAGCACTCCCTACATTCACAATATTCACAGCACTCACAGCACTCCCTACATTCACAGCACTCCCTACATTCACAATATTCACAGCCCTCACAGCACTCCCTACATTCACAATATTCACAGCACTCACAGCACTCCCTACATTCACAATATTCACAGCACTCCATACATTCACAATATTCACAGCACTCCCTACATTCACAATATTCACAGCACTCACAGCACTCCCTACATTCACAGCACTCCCTACATTCACAATATTCACAGCCCTCACAGCACTCCCTACATTCACAATATTCACAGCCCTCACAGCACTCCCTACATTCACAATATTCACAGCCCTCACAGCACTCCCTACATTCACAATATTCACAGCATTCCCTACACTCACAGCACTCCCTACATTCACAATATTCACAGCACTCCCTACACTCACAGCACTCCCTACATTCACAACATTCACAGCACTCCCTACACTCATAACATTCACGGCACTCCCTACACTCACAACACTGACAGCACTCCCTACACTCACAGCACTCCCTACACTCAATAATCTCATAGCACTCCCTACACTCACAACATTCACAACACTCATATCACTCCCTACATTCACGGCACTCCCTACACTGACAGCACTCCCTACACTCACAGCATTCACAAAACCCCCTACACTTACAACATTCACAGCACTCCATACACACACAGCATTAACAGCACTCCCTACACTCTTTAGTCCCTACACTCATAGCACTCCCTACACTCACAACATTCTCTGCACTCACACAACACGATGACAGCTCAAGCTTAACAAGCTGATAATTATCCGCTGACACGTCCATCAATTGTGATCAGCGCTAAACCCATATACTGGATGCTATGCCTCCACTATAATGGAAACTTATGGCTGCGATAGCAGCGTTTAGAGGGACCCGATGGAGTGCCCCTTGTCATAATTAAAGAGATTTGATTTTGTGAACATCTGCTCACCGTCATTACAAGGTATGGTTAATCCTGCATGCTAATTAATCTATGGACCATGCCCACAATCTCCTGGCTAACATTGCCTAGCATAGAATATTAGAGCGTATTTGTTCAATTGTTTGTATTATTAACAATAGCCGGAGTATGCAGCCCTCAGCTAATATATATTTTCACTTTCACACTGGCTTGTTGTGAAGAATTAGAGTTTAACATCGATATTTTACTTGGTAGGAAAGTTCCATCTTGAGGAAAGTGGTTGCAACTACATTTTACTTCAGCCTTCAGTTGTAAATCGTCTTTTTTGTGCTATTACTTACCCAGCTCTGATGTATCACTCAGAATATCTTTATTCTGCACAGCCTAGGCACTTATCTCCTGCAAGGCTGGAATCTTCAGCTTCTAGCTGCTAAAGTGGTTACAATAGAAACTAGAAAAAAAAAAAAAAGCAGATTATATATTATTTCATATTTCTTTATCAGTAATTTGGGGTTATATTATATATATCTATACATATAAGTGCGTATATGTATACAGGTATATAAAGACCTGACCCCAAAATGTATGTGCATAAGAATTCCTTTGCTGGTTCAGTTATACCTGTATTTACAACTTTACTCCTGCATAAACAAACATTAACTAGCTCCTATTTAACTTTTGTTAGAAAACCCTACAATATGTTTGTTATGTGTTCCCATTCACACAACATACCTAAAAAAAATTAAATAAAAAATAAACAAATTTGAGAAATATATATGATATATAAGAAAGCCAGTATGGTGGCCCAAATTTATGTGAGGAGCCCGGAGGGTATTAAAGCAGCCCACACGCCCATGCTTTTTGCAGCTTCTCTGTCCGTGGTCTTCGTCGGCGGTTCCCACTCACTGTCGCAGGTAGTATTCAAACCTTTTCGTATCATGTGCAATCTTGCGATACGTTATGCTTCGTATCCTGCATCCCTTTCGTAAAAAAACCTGCCTTCGAGTTGTTGTCGGTCTTGCCCTGTCATCATTCGGCACAGGCATAGTACATTCGCAAGTTCCTTCTGCCAAACACAATTCATTTGTAAATCCAAGCCTCGGAGCCGCTGTTGGTCATTGTCCGATATCACTTGCCATAGGCTTCACTGGTTATAAGATTTACTGTCCATGGGGTTACTATCTCATCCATTTGCAGATGAGCATGTATTGTTTGTACGGGTTCTGTGGCAGATTGAGGTGGTAATTAGATCCACCTGGTGCCTTGTCTGCAATTGATTAGCCTGGGGGGCTGGGTGGTTGGTAGGTGTTCGGTTTCAGAGTAAGGGGTGGCATACACTCTACAACCAATTCGTATCAGATCCAATTAATACTCCTTACAACCGATTCGTATCGGATTAATTTCATACATTTTACAACCTTTTTTTATCGGAGTCCTCTCTCTTCACAACCGATTTATATCAGATACATTGCATACTTTCTACCATTGCCATTCGTTGTATCCCCCATGCTGCGTGCTTTAGTTCCCAAAGCGGAACTTACGAAGCGTTTATACACGGTTCTTCTCTCATTCATTAATCAAGTTATTTTGTGTGCATCATGCACGGTGCCACACCACACTCTTCAGTTGTGTTGCACATCCACTCCAGTCCAATGCCAACCAGTCGCACAGTCACTGGAAGGATTCGTTATCATGTTTTGTCATGTCAAAATTTGTGGCCACTCGTGGTGTCGCCTGTACCATGTGTTCGGTTCCTGCAGTGGAACTTACAAATCTTTCGTATGCACTTCTCACGTTCTATTTTCTACACCAAACCTTGTTGTTTTGCCTCATGCACGGCAACCCGCCACACCTTACCGATATGTTGCCACAGTCCGCCGTGAGCTCACTCGCATGGCCCACTGTCGCAAGTAAGATTTGTTACCACATTCTTTATGTCCTATCAATTTGTTACCATTCGTTGTCTCTCATATCATTCGTTAGTTCCCCCTGCGGAACTTAAGAATCAAACGGACGTTGTCCTTATCCCTTATACTGCTCGCTTAAGGTGTATGGTTATGCCCCGTACACACGACCGGACTTTTCAACATCAAAAGTCTGACGGAATGATTCCGGCAGACTATTCGAACGTGTGTGGGCTGCAGCGGACTTTTGATTTGCAAAAGTCTGACAGACTTTAGAAATGGAACATGTTTCAAATTTTTCCGACAGAACTCTGCCGGACCCAGTTCCTACTGAGAAATCCGCTCGTGTGTGTGCTAGTCTGACGGACTAAAACCGACGCTAGGGCAGCTATTGGCTACTGGCTATGAACTTCCTTATTCTAGTCCAGTCGTACGTCATCACGTTCGAATCCGTCTGACTTTGGTGTGATTGTGTGTGGCCAAGTCCGTTCATTCGCAAAGTCCGTCAGAACTCTGTCAGAACTCCGTCGAAAGTCTGTCGGACTTAGTCCCTCGAAAAGTCTGGTCGTGTGTACGCGGCATAAGCCTCCAAACAAACCAGGTGTTTCTATCCTATCTCAGTAACCCAACTCCCATTCGTTGAGACCCTTACAGGCAGGCAAAACTGTCTCAGCAGCCTGTAACTCTTGTTGAGACCCTTGCAAAACGCAATATCGTCTTAGCAACCTCTCACTCATTAAAAAAAAAAAAAAAAAAAAACCTTTGCCACCACGCAATTTTGGCCCAGCAACCTGACACCTGTTGAGACTCTTGCAACCATGCAAATCATTTTAGCCGCCTGAGACCCTTGCAAAAATGCAACAACATCTCTGCAAACTTCTCATGCCACTTACATGCGATCGGAAATTCCGGACAGAAAAAGACAGATGAGAGCTTTTCATCGGAAATTTAATCGGAAATTTCCGCCAGCCAAAAATTGATAGCATGTTCTCAATTTTCCTGACTGAAATTCTGATCGTGTGTATGCAATTCTGACAGGCCAAAGATCACGCATGCTCAGATTCAACTACGAGGCGGAAGCTATTGGCTACTGGCTATTGAACTTCCTTTTTCTAGTCCCGTTCTACGTGTTGTACGTCACCGCATTCTAAACAATCGGAATTTGGTGTGGCCGTGTGTAGGTAAGACAGCTGGAGCGGAATTCCATCGGGAAAACCATCAGAGCTTTTTCTGATGAGAATTCCGATCACGTGTTCGCGACATAACTTATCAAAAAGAAGAAAAACCTGCGCCACCACGCAATCTCAGCCTAGCAACCGGACTCCTGTTGAGACCCTTGCAACCATGAGAAATTGTCTCAGCAGCCTGAAACCCTTGTTGAGACCCTTGCAAAAACGCAACATTGTCAAAAATAAATAAACAATAATAATACATTTAGAAAAAAATAAAAATAAAAATATAAAGAATAAATAAATAAAACCCCCTTTGCCACCATGCAATCTCGGCACAGCAACCGGACACCTGTTGAGACCCTTGCAACCATGCAAAATCATCTCAGCAGCCTGGCATCCTTGTTGAGACCCTTGCAACCACGCAATACCATCTCAAGCAACCTCCCACTCATTAAGTCCTTTGTGACCATGTAGTCTCGGCCAGGCAACCTGAAATTCATATGCCGCGTACACACGCAGCTGTCTGTCCGACGTACTTAGTCTGACGGACGTCCGCCAAACTGTCCGTCGGAATTTTCGAACGGGCTACTTGCCCACACACGGCACTTTTTCAGCGGACTAATACGGCGTACTAAGTCCGCCGTACTAAGTCCGCCGTACTTTCGAAATGAACGGACTCGCCCACACACGCGGAGGAAAGTCCGCTCATTTCGAGCGCATCTCCAGGTAGGCGGGGCCCGCGAAGGAGACGTCGCTGGCCCCGCCGCCTGGTATGGACTTAAAGGGGAGCCCCCAACGCCGAAAAAAAACGGCGTGGGGTTCCCCCCCAAGTCCACAACAGACCCTTGTCCAAGCACGCTACCCGGCCGGCCAGGAAAGGGGGGCGAGCTAGCGCCCCCCCCCCCTCCTGAGCCGTACCAGGCCGCGTGCCCTCAACATGGGGGGTGCCTTGGGGAAGGGGGGGCCACGCGGTGGCCCGGCAGAAGAACCGAAGAGGTGGACAAGACCCCCGAAGTCGGGAGAAGAGGCCGGCGGCGAGGAAGAAAGCCGGACTCCTCCGCTAGCAAAAGAGCTACAAGAAGATAGCGGGGGAGTCCGGCGAGAAGACCCCCGAAGACGGAAGACCCCCGGAGCTGTGCAATAAAGTATTTTATCTCGTGTGTTGTGTTTTTTTTTGTACTTTTATTTTACAGGTGAATGGGTAGGGGTACATTGTACCCCATACTCATTCACATAGGGTGGGGGGCCGGTATCCGGGGGCCCCCTTATTAAAGGGGGCTCCCGGATTCCGATAAGCCCCCCGCCCGCAGACCCCGACAACCAATGGCCAGGGTTGTCGGGAAGAGGCCCTTGTCTTCATCAACATGGGGACAAGGTGCTTTGGGGTGGGGGGGCACCCCCCATGTTGAGGGCACGCGGCCTGGTACGGCTAAGGAGGGGGGGCGCTCGCTCGCCCCCCTTTCCTGGCCGGCCGGGTAGCGTGCTCGGACAAGGGTCTGTTGTGGACTTGGGGGGACCCCCACGCCGATTTTTTTCGGCGTTGGGTTTCCCCTTTAAGTCCATACCAGGCGGCGGGGCCAGCGACGTCTCCTTCGCGGGCCACGCCTACCTGGAGACCCGCTCGAAATGAGCAGACTTTTCTCCGGGCGGGAAAAGTCCGCTCATTTCAAAAGTACGGCGGACTTGCATACACACGGCCGGATTACAGTCCGCTCGTGTGTACGGGGCAATAGAGACCCCTGCAGTCAGACAAATCATCTTAGCAGCCTGACACTCTTGTTAAGACCATTGCAATCTCAATATCGTCTCAGCAGCCTCACACTCATCAAGACTCTTGCAAACGCAATATTGTCTCAGCAACCCCTCACTCGTCGAGACCCTTGCAACCACGCAGTATCATCATAAAAACAAAACAAAAAAAAGACCTTATACTCATCGTGACGTTTGCAATCACGCAATATCATCTCAGCAGCCTGACACTCACTGAGACCCTTGCAACCACGCAATATAGTCTCAGCAATCTGGCTGAGACCCTTGCAACCATGCAATATCATCTCACACAACCTCATACTCATCGAGATCCTTGCAACCACGCAATATCGTCTCAGCAAACCAGACTGAGACCCTTGCAACCACGCAATGTCATCTCAAAAACAAACATTGAGACCCTTGCAGTCATGCAATATTGTCTCAGCAGTCTGACACTCATTTGAGACCCTTGCAAAATGCAACATCCTCTCAGCAACCCCTCACTCGTCGAGACCCTTGCAACCACACAATATCATCATAAAAAACAAACAAAAAACAAAACCTTATACTCATCAAGACCTTTGCAATCACACAATATCATCTCAGCAGCCTGACACTCAATGAGACCCTTGCAACCACGCAATATCGTCTCAGCAATCTGACTGAGACCCTTGCAACCATGCAATATCGTCTCACACAACCTCATACTCATCAAGAGCCCTGTAACCACGCAATAATTTCCCAGCAACCTGACACTCACTGACACCCTCGGGCGGCACAGTGGTGTAGTGGGTAGCACTCTCACCTTGCAGCAAAAAGGGTCGCTGGTTCAAATCCCAACCACGACACTACCTGTCTGGAGTTTGCATGTTCTTCCTGTGCCTGCGTGGGTTTCCTCCGGGTACTCAGTTTCCTCCCACACTCCAAAGACATGCAGGTAGTTTAACTGGCTTCTGTCCAGAATTGGCCCTAGTATATGAATGGGGACATTGAATTGAGGGTAGGGACTAGACATGTGCAGAGTAAAATATTTTGTTTCGGAATTTCGTTTTCGTCTGAAAACTTAATTTATTTAGTTACTCCCGAAATTCGTTTTTATTTATTTAGTTTTTCGTTCAAAAATTGCATTCGTCCGAAAATCCACATGAATTACGGTCGAATCTGTCTTGGAAGGCTTATGGTGTCTGTCGAATGTATAAAGAAGATTCGACAGAGCTAACTATATAGCATACTTTAGAACCCTATTAAAGTCTATGGGACTCCAACGTTCAAAATCTAAAGTGCTAATTTTAAAGGCTAATTTGCAAGTTACTGTCCTAAAAAGTGTTTGGGGACCCGGGTCCTGCCCCAGGGGACATGTATCAATGCAAAAAAAAGTTTTAAAAACGGCCGTTTTTTCGGGAGCAGTGATTTTAATAATGATTAAAGTGAAACAATAAAAGTGTAATATTCCTTTAAATTTCGTAGGGGGGGGTTGTCTATAGTATGCCTGTGAAGGGGCGCATGTTTCCCGTGCTTAGAATTGTCCCTGCACAAAGTGTCATTTATGCAGGAAAAAAAGTCCTTTAAAATCACTCGCAGCTATAATGAATTGTCGGCTCCCGTAATACAGAGAACACTCATTGAAAGTCATTGATAAAAAAAAAAAAAAATAAATAAATAAAAAAAAAAGCGTGGGGGTCCCCCAAATTCAATTACCAGGCCCTTCAGGTCTGGTATGGATATTAAGGAGAACCCTGCCTCAAATTTAAGAAAAAATTTGACGTGGGGTTCCCCCTAAATATCCATAACCAGACCCTTCAGGTCTGGTATGGATATTAAGGGGAACCCCGCGTCAAATTAAAAAAAAAATTGACGTGGGGTTCCCCCTAAAAATCCATACCAGACCCTTTATCCGAGCACGCAACCTGGCAGGCCGCAGGAAAAGAGGGGGGGACGAGAGAGCGGCCCCCCCTCCCTCCTGAACCGTACCAGGCCACATGCCCTCAACATTGGGAGGATGCTTTGGGGGTCCGTGACCCCTCAAAGCACCTTGTCCCCATGTTGATGAGGACAAGGGCCTCATCCCCACAACCCTGGCCGGTGGTTGTGGAGGTCTGCGGGCGGGGGGCTTATCAGAATCTGGAAGCCCCCTTTAACAAGGGGACCCCCAGATCCCGGCCCCCCCCCTGTTTGAAATGGTAAGGGGGTACAAAAGTACCCCTACCATTTCACAAAGAAAGTGTAAAAAATGTTTAAATAAAACAAACACACTTTTTAAAAATTCCTTTATTAAAAATAAAAAAAAGATTCCAGCGGCGGTAATCCACTCTTGCTATCCAGCGACGGACGGTCAGCTCTCCATCGATGTCTAATGTCATCCAGCGCAGCGCAGCATCCTTCTTCTGTCTCCTCCACGGAGACACTGGAGGCATTCCGGCGCTGACGTTTCTTATATACGGAGGGCGGGGCCACCCGTCACCTGACCCCGCCCCCCTCTGACGCAAGGGGAAACCCGGGGTTCCCCGTGACGTATGGGTGACCCCGCCCCCCTCTGATGTAACGGAAACCTGCCTGTGTTACATCAGAGGGGTGCGGGTCACCCCTACGTCACAGGGAACCCCGGGTTTCCCCTTGCGTCAGAGGGGGGCGGGGTCAGGTGACGGGTGGCCCCGCCCACCCTATATAAGAAACGTCAAGCCACCGGAATGTCTGTAGTGTCTCCTCCACGGAGACAGAAGAAGGATGCTGCGCTGCGCTGGATGACATTAGACATCGATGGAGAGCTGACCGTCCGTCGCTGGATAGCAAGAGTGGATTACCGCCGCTGGAATCTTTTTTTTATTTTTAATAAAGGAATTTTTCAAAAGTGTGTTTGTTTTATTTAACAATTTTTTACACTTTCTTTGTGAAATGGTAGGGGTACTTTTGTACCCCCTTACCATTTCAAACAGGGGGGGGGCCGGGATCTGGGGGTCCCCTTGTTAAAGGGGGCTTCCAGATTCTGATAAGCCCCCCGCCCGCAGACCTCCACAACCACCGGCCAGGGTTGTGGGGATGAGGCCCTTGTCCTCATCAACATGGGGACAAGGTGCTTTGAGGGGTCACGGACCCCCAAAGCATCCTCCCAATGTTGAGGGCATGTGGCCTGGTACGGTTCAGGAGGGAGGGGGGGCCGCTCTCTCGTCCCCCCCTCTTTTCCTGCGGCCTGCCAGGTTGCGTGCTCGGATAAAGGGTCTGGTATGGATTTTTAGGGGGAACCCATGTCAAATTTTTTTTAAATTTGATGCGGGGTTCCCCTTAATATCCATACCAGACCTGAAGGGTCTGGTTATGGATATTTAGGGGGAACCCCACGTCAAATTTTTTCTTAAATTTGAGGCAGGGTTCCCCTTAATATCCATACCAGACCTGAAGGGCCTGGAAATTGAATTTGGGGGACCCCCACGCTTTTTTATTTATTTATTTATTTATTTTTTTATCAATGACTTTCAATGAGTGTTCTCTGTATTACGGGAGCCGACAATTCATAATAGCTGCGAGTGATTTTAAAGGACTTTTTTTCCTGCATAAATGACACTTTGTGCAGGGACAATTCTAAGCACGGGAAACATGCGCCCCTTCACAGGCATACTATAGACAACCCCCCCCCTACGAAATTTAAAGGAATATTACACTTTTATTGTTTCACTTTAATCATTATTAAAATCACTGCTCCCGAAAAAACTGCCGTTTTTAAAACTTTTTTTTGCATTGATACATGTCCCCTGGGGCAGGACCCGGGTCCCCAAACACTTTTTAGGACAGTAACTTGCAGAATCTTTTCTCTCTGTCAAATCTTTTTTCTCTGTCGAATATTTTCTCTATATAATCTTGGACTAATAGAGGTAAGGTTAAGCACATTCGACCACAGGTTCTATAGACAGATTGTTATCGTCAGAGTCATGTCGAATCTCCTATTCTATATCGAACTGTTGTAACAATGAAAACGAAAATAAAGCATTTATTTATGTCGGATCTTTCGTTTTTCGGATTTTGTGCTTTCGTTATCGTTTGTCAAAACGAAAACGAAAATAGCTGAAATTCGGACGAAAATGCATTCGGACGAAAACGAATGCACATGTCTAGTAGGGACTGATGTGAGTGGGCAATGTAGAGGGATAGGGACAATTGTAGACACTTACTCAGGTTGAACGGATGGACTGGTGTCTTTATTCAACCTTTGTAACTATGTAACTCTTGCAACCATGCAATATTGTCTCCAGTAGTATAAAACACTTTGCGGTATGCACCTGCATACAAACTAACTTGCAAACACACCTCAGTGGCCACTCATCTTTTCTCTACCTTTCTCCCTGTGGTTAATTCAGGTTTCCATCTGGCACCAGGTTGGACTTTATCTCCAAAGGTAAAAAAAGAAATAAATAGGAGGGGAAGAATGTACAGTTCGCATCTTCACCAAGGTCAGTCGGATAACAGAGGTGAGCCAGTTCATTTCAGATAAAGTCACACCAGGCCCACCGTCAGACAGTTATCCACCACCTCGATGACTTCCTGCTCATCGAACAACCAGGCACACCACTGGCAGATCTAGATAGGTTGAGAATAGTGTTCAGCAACCTCAACATGCCCATAGCCGAGCATAAAGTGGAAGGCCCAGCACACTCTATCACCTTCCTAGGTGTCACTCCAGACATGTGTGCCATACAGGCTAGCGTGCCTCCTGACAAACTAGCCCATATCAGGACAGTAATCCACGACTTCACCCAGTGCACCATGAGGCAGTCGCAATCCTTACTAGGGATGCTGAACTTCACGATGAGGATTATTTCTCAGGGACGGTTCTTTATATCAAAGCTTTTCGTTTTTCTCACACCAGTGCAAGATGCAGACCAAGTTCTCAAACTAGACCAAGCAGCAGTAGCAGACTTAGCTATGAGGGAATAGTTCCTCACCAGCTGGAATGGCATTTCAATGTTCAATCCGGGCAGTGTCAGCCAAGCCACTACAGGTGGTCACTGATGCCGTAGCCTCCACGGCCTTCACAGCCATTGTTGGCCGCCACTGGTTTGCCGAACCTTGGCCCCCAGAAATTAAATTAAATTTCTGCTTTCACCCAGTCTTCGTCACTCTTCGAACTGTATACTATTGTGGCAGCTTCCCAGGTCTGACAGACGGTGCTCTTCACCATGGACAATCAGGCCAGCCGACATCATCAATAAAGGTAGATCCAAGTCACTCCCCATCATGTCCTTCCTGTGTAAGCTCCCACAGCTGTCACTCCATCACCAGTTTAATATCTTCTGTAGACATATTCCAGACAAATGCAAAATTGCAGCTGATGCACTGTCCCGTTTCAATCTTACTTTGTTTTTCCAGTAGGAACCTGGAGCCAACCCAGCAGCTACTCCTGTCCCACCCTGGTTGTTGCTGACAATGGACTGAAGTCACATCTCGCCAACGCAACCCAGCTCATTAACCACTCCTTAGCATGCAACACACTGAAGGCCTATCGCACTGCTTGGAACACTTACTGCAAGTTTTTGGCCTCTTGCCCCGGAGCGTTAGGCGACGTTAAATACATGCTTGCCTTTATATCATATTGCCACACGCAGCTGGCCCCTTTCCCACAATACTATCAGGCTATACCTAGTCGGCATCCAGCATTTCCTCTCATTACAGGACCCCAGTAAACCATCAGTATTCTAGGCCCATGCAGTCAAGTCCCTCCTACGGGGCATACTGAAGCACCAACCCGTAGTCAGTGGCAAACGCCTACCTATCACAGGGCCATCTTTAATATTGATTGGACCCCGGGCAAAAAATTTCTTGGGCCCCCCCCCATGCAATTTTGCTCTCCACCTGCTCTGAGACATACAATAAATAGCAGCTAGAATCAGTTTACTGTATGAGATCAGGCAGTGATTGTGATTGGTTGCCAGAGGTTACAGCATATCATTTACGTATACTAACTGGTTTCTAGAGGTTACAGCACACATTAAGGCTCACTGATTAGTTGCTAAAGGTTACAGCATATGATTTCTGCTTGTTGATTGGTTGCTAGAGATTACTTTACAGTAATACTGCTCACTGATTGGTTGCTATAAGTTACAGCACATCTTCTCCTCACTGCAGGGGGGCATGACATACATATGAATGCCGCCTTTATTTACATATCAATGTTGACAGGCTCAGCTATTTACATATGAATGACAGTTATTTACATGTAAACACAGGGTCTGCAGGTGAATCATCTGTACACAATAGGGCAGAGCTGGGCAGCATTAATAGCAGCACTTCACACTGAGATATCGGGACACAGCACAGGACTAAAATTTCAAGAGATAAGGGAATTTAAACTTGGATAGTTGGCAAGTATGAGGCAGCTGATTTGGGCCCCAGAACAATGACAGGGCCCAGGGCAGCTGCCACTTTTTCCCTGCCTTAAAGACAGCCCTGCCTATCACGAGTGCCCTCTTCAGAAATCATTCTGAAATCCTTACTTGTTCTCCATTTGGGGCTTTGCCCAGCCTAGTCATCCAAGCGGCCATCTATCAGACCTTCTACGGTTTCCTACGACCTAGGGAATTTACCATCAGCAGCTCCGTCAGTCAGACACTGCTCCGATGCCACCTGACTCACTTTCGAACCATTACACCCTTCATCTCACAGTCTGCAAAATGCAACAAACCAGTCCCGGGTTGACATCAACCTGTTTTAGACTAACAATGCCTGGTGCCCAGTGACGGTGCTTGACCGACTACTGTTCCATCTACCCAGCCAATCTGATGGTAGCTCATTGCTACCCTTTCTAACCAGCCCCCTGAGTCTTAGCCAGTTTATCAAGCATGTCAGGATTAAGGATGAGCCAAACACCCCCTTGTTCGGTTCGCACCAGAACCTGCGAACAGACCTAAACTTCGTGTGAACTTTAGAACCCTATTAAAGTCTATGGGACTCGAACGTTCAAAATCTAAAGTGCTAATTTTAAAGGCTAATATGCAAGTTACTGTCCTAAAAAGTGTTTGGGGACCTGGGTCCTGCCCCAGGGGACATGGATCAATGTAAAAAAAGTTTTAAAAATGCCAGTTTTTTCAGGAGCAGTGATTTTAATAATGCTTAAAGTGAAACAATAAAAGTGCAATATTCCTTTAAATTTCGTACCTGGGGGTGTCTATAGTATGCCTGTGAAGGGGCGCATGTTTCCCGTGCTTAGAACTGTCCCTGCACAAAGTATAATTTCTGCAGGAAAAAATTTATTTTAAAATCACTCGCAGCTATAATGAATTGTCGGCTCCCGTAATACAGAGAACACTCAATGAGTGTTCTCTGTATTACGGGAGCCAACAATTCATTCATTGATAAAAAAAAAGCGTGGGGTTCCCCTGAATTCAATTACCAGGCCCTTCAGGTATGGTATGGATATTAAGGGAAACCCCGCGTCAAATTTTAAAAAAAATTGACGTGGGGGTCCCCCTAAAAATCCATACCAGACCCTTTATCCGAGCACGCAACCTGGCAGGCCACAGGAAAAGAGGGGGGGATGAGAGAGCGCCCCCCCTCCTGAACCGTACCAGGCCACATGCCCTCAACATTGGGAGGATGCTTTGAGGGTCTGTGACCCCTCAAAGCACCATGTCCCCATGTTGATGGGGACAAGGGCCTCATCCCCACAACCCTGGCCGGTGGTTGTGGGGGTCTGCGGGCGGGGGGCTTATCAGAATCTGGAAGCCCCCTTTAACAAGGGGACCCCCAGATCCCGGCCCCCCCTGTTTGAAATGGTAAGGGGGTACAAAAGTACCCCTACCATTTCACAAAGAAAGTGTAAAAAATTGTTAAATAAGACAAACACACTTTTGAAAAATTCCTTTATTAAAAATAAAAAAAATGTAAAAAAAGATTCCAGCGGTGGTAATCCACTCTTGCTATCCAGCGATGGATGATCATCTCTCCGGGGTCCAGCGATGGCTGATCTGATCTAGCGACGGGCGATTTTCAGTCCAGCGCAGTCCATCCATGCATCCATCTTCTGTCTCCATTGAGGAGACACTGCGGGGATCCCAGCGCCTGACGTTTCTTATATTAAGCCACCCGTCACCTGGCCCCGCCCCCTCTGACACTAGTGAGGGAAGCCAGGGGTTCCCCAATAACGTATGGCGACCCCCTCTGATGTAACAGAAACCTGCGTTACAAGTAAGGATTTTAGGACAGTAACTTGCATATTAGCCTTTAAAATTAGCACTTTAGATTTCTCCCATAGACTTGTACAGGGTGTTCTGGCTTTTCGAATTTGCCACAAACAGCCAAAATTGTTCACTGTTGGCTGAACAGGTGAACAGGCATTGTTCGAGTCGAACATGTGTTTGACTCGAACTCGAAGCTCATCCCTAGTCAGGATCCTCCTAAGCAACTTGGGCTTCAACCCCAGTCAGTTCTCTAGACATTCCATCTGGATTGGAGCAGCCTCAGCTACCTCCCAACATGGAGTACCAGCCAAGTAACCACGTAATCAAGAAACTAGGTCGATGGAAGTCCACTTGCTTTACCACAGACATGCCATATCCTCAGGAAGAAATAGCACAAGCCTTCACCCAGCTGGCTCAATAACCACAACAATCAAGAGTTATTCCCTTATCTGAGTCTTTTGCCCCCCTTTCTTGGCATACCGACCAGACCACCAAGCTACACTTCAGTTCTATTTATGTTGTAAGACTTGTCACGTGTTTATGTGATATCCACATCTCTCTCAGTCATAGAGCCACAACCATAAATAAGAAGGGCAGTATGGTGACGTAAATTTATGGGAGGAGCCCAGGGGGTATTTAAGCAGCCCACTCACCCATGCTCTTTGTCAGTTCAGTGTGTGATACCCTCCCACCCTTCCCTTTTTCAGGGCACTTCTCAGCACTTCTCAGCACATCCTTCTTTATAAACTACCCATTACTCACCTTGGGTATACCCCTATACCCCTTTTTCTTGGCATACCGACCAGACCACCAAGGCACACTTCAGGTCTATTTATGTTGTAAGTCTTGTTGCGTGTTTCTGTGATCCACATCTCTCTAATTTTTATATATATATATATATATATACACATATATATATATATATATATATATATATATATATATATATATATATAATATTTTCTCAGAAAATGGGTGCCCCTCCTGTGTCCCTTCTTGTCTCTGCCCCCTACCCACCTCCAAGCACCATCTCTTGGTTCCACCTCCAGCCCACCTCCCAGTAGTAGGGCTCCTTTTAGAGAATGCAGAGCCAAGTATCATTTTGTAGTAGTGTAGTGTAGTAATATGCATGGATACTACAGACTATTTTTTTTCGAAAATAACAAACATGTTATACTTACCTTCTCTGTATAATGGTTTTGAATAGAGCAGCCCAGATCCTCCTCTTCTTGGGTCCATCTTCGATGCTCCTGGCCCCTCCCTCCTGTTGAGTGCCCCTACAGCAAGTAGCTTGCTAGCTAAGAGAGCACCCAAGCCCAGCTGCAGCTCCCTGTGTCCATTCAGACACGGAGCCGCATTCTGGCCCCGCTCCTTCTCTCCTAATTGGCTCACTGACTTTGATTGACAGCAACGGGAGCCAATTGTGACACGCTGCTGTCTCAGCCACTGAGGAGGGGAGTCCCAGACAGCTGAGTCTCTTGGGCAACATTGCTGGATCTAGATGGATCTCAGGTAAGTATTAGGGGGAGCCAGTGACATTACTACATTGATCAGTGATATAAAAATGTAGTGATCAATGTAAAAATGACACTGGCAGCAAAGGGGTTAACACTAGGGAACGATCAAGGGGTTAACTGTGTTCCCTGGGTGTGTTCCAACTGTAGGGGGGATGGGCTGCCAGGGACATGACAGAGATCACTGTTCCTGATGACTGGGAACAGTAGATCTCTGTCATGTCCCCTGTTTACAAAAGATCACCGTTCTGTCTCTCTACTAGGCGATTGCGGGTCACCGGCGGACATTGAGTCTGCTCGACCCACGGGCACGCGCGCATACGGCCTGCAACTGTGCCTCCATGAGCGGACGTACAGCTATGGCAATTCATGCAGGATAGCCAACTTGCCGCTGTATAACAAAGGTGGCTGGTCGGCAAGCAGTTAATATACACACACACTCATCCATATACACAAGAGGATAGTCAATAAATACTAATAACCATATTTTAAACTATGCTATATATACTACCTGGTATCCTTCTTTATTGTAAACCACAATCATCCACTACACTTTTGAGAAAATATCTGAACAGACTGAGCCCAGGTTCACACTGACAGCGAGACTGAAATTGCGCAAGTTCAACTGAATGTCAGTCCAGCAATTTCAGAGACATCTGTGCAGCTTCCTGCACAGATGTCTATACAAATTGCAACCCAAACTCCCCAAAAGTAGTACAGAAATTACTTTTGGGATTCGGACGGTGTCATTTCTGACAATTGTCGGCAATTTGACATGTCAAATCGCATCAATGTGAACCTAGGCTGAATGTGTGAACAAGCAAGCTATCGCTTGTGAAACGTCGACCATTGCCTTTATCTGTCTGACCCTTTTGACAATAAAGATGACATTGAGATAATTTGGAGTTCCAGTGTGTGACCAATTCCTTGTTTTGTTCTGAATGTGAGAAGATCTGTACTGACTGCTGTGTTGAATACACAGGTAGGGAGTAAAAATAAGTGGTAAAAAGTTAAAACCATTTCTTTTCACATTTCATTGACATTGCCATGTTTCAAGCACTAGGGAATTGTGAAGGAAAAGGGGCCTAGACCCCAACTTTGTGTTTAAGTATATATTAGGAGGCATATATAGCAAGAATTTTATGCTTCGAAATGGTGGTCTTAATCTTCAATCCTCATATACCCTAAACCAGGGGACCCAACCACCTGCTCTGGGATGGCGGGTCGGCAAGCCCAGATCATGGGTTCTCAAACCACCATTCCCGAGCATCAGTGTGAAGAACGGAGTTGGGCTCCTGTCACAGGCGGAGTGATACCAAATGTACCTGGGACAGGAGCGATACAGGAAACATTGGTTCTGCTCTCCAGTGCAGCCGCATGCTTCCTCCAGAACCAGCTCCTGTCACAATGATCCTCGGGGATGTTGGGTCGGGAACCAGCCAGCAATACTCAGCAGCAGTACCCACCAGCCACCAGTACCCGTCAGCAGTACCAACGAGCAGTACCAGCTCTGGAGGACAGCCAGCAGCAGCCACCAACCATACCCTCTAGGGTGACAGCAGCAGCCAGCAATACCTGAAGGAATACTGAGGAGGAAGTGAAGATTGAGGTCAGTCGAGGTGCAGGTAAACTGCAGTGTATCAATGTGAAAACAGCCTTTATCCCCTTTCACACAATCGGTCCAATCCAGTTAGCCTGTGTGTTTTTCAGGTGGGCCCAATCGGACCCTCCATTTACCTCTATAGAGCGGCAGATGTACATGGACTTGTGTCTGTTTACACCCACCTATCTCCAATCCGATCCACTTAAAAAACCAGAAGGAGATTCATCCCCTTCTGTTTGGGTAGATCAGATCGGAGGGCCAATGGAGGAGAATGGGCTGTGTCTGCTCTGCATATGCAGAGTGGACATGGACCTGTCATCTGCCTGCTTCACTCATTATGGCCCGCGACCGGTTACCAAGTCACTAAAGTGGCCCTCGCTCCTCAAAAGGTTTGGCACCCCTGCCCTAAACTGACTGCATCCTGATTGCTAACCTAGGTCGACATAGGCTAAGGTGACCAGATGTCCCCAGTTTCAGGGGACAGTCCCCAGATTGAGGACACTGTCCCCGGACCAAGTCTGTCCCGGATTTGACTTCAACAGGAGCTGGGGCAATTTTCAAAGACAGTCAGTGCAGAATAAAAAAAAATATTTCTGAATTACACACCCCTGCTCCTACTAGCTTAGGCAGGTGTATTTTTTCCATTATCTGTGTCCCCTTCTGATGATGATGTGCTGGTCAGAGTGGATGGACTATTTCTTCAATTTCCGGCTCATGCCCAGTCAGCTCACGTGTTATTCTGCCTTGGCTCAAATCCCAGCTAGCCGCCTGCCTGCTTATCTCCTTGCCTTCCCGGCAGAGTAATTTCCCTCTGCTCCCCACCAGTGTTGGTCATCTTACTTTAAAAAAGTTAATTAGTTAAGTTACAAATTACTTCTCCCAAAAAGTAATTGCGTTAGTAACTCGGTTACTACATTGGAAAAGTAATTAGTTACTCAGCAAAGTAACTGTGACAGGGGTGGCAGCGGTGATACTTGAGGGGGTGACAGTGGTGGTACTGTAGGGGTGGCAGAAGTGGTACTTGAGGGGTGGCAGTGGTGGTGGTACTTGGGGGGGTGGCAGCAGTGGTACTTGAGGGGTGGCAGGCAGCGGTGCTACTTAGGGGGGTGGCAGCGGTGGTGGTGCCATCCTCTCCCACCACCACCTCTGCCTCTTACTGATCCCATCCTCCACCACCACTGATCTCATCCCTACCGTATCCCCCCCCATCACTGTTGTAGAAGTGATGGTGGGTGGGTAGGGATGGGATGGGATCAGTAAGAAGCAGAGGTGGTGGAGGACTTGGGATGGATCGATTGCACTGCAATTCGAATCGTCAGACAGTCACTTACTTGAATGCCTCCAGGGATGCCTTTCCTCATGGAGAGAGAGACCCTCCCCTTCACTCGATTGGTGTCAGCTGACTTCATTTTTCAGTGTCCGCCCTGCCTCCCTAAATTCTCTCTCTCTGGATAGGTGGGGCGGGATGGGGTGGTCCAGACAGGCTCTCTGAGCCTCAGCCTCTTCTCAGTTCAACAGGCGAAAGCCCCCCTCCCCGTGGCGGAATGAACGGCCAGGCAGCGCGGCCACGGCGGGCCTCCTGGGCAGTAGATGTAATTGCGGCAACGCCGCCCAAGTAATGGGAACTGAGTTACCATGAGGGGAAGAGTAATCAGTTAGATTACTCGTTACCCTCTAAAGTAACTGTGTTAAGTAACTCCGTTTATTTTAACTGAGTTACTTACATCACAGCTCCCCATCCGGCCCGGAGAGTGAGACCTGAGAGGCTGTGAGGCAGGCGTCAGTGGTGACGGGCAGAGAGAGGCAGCTGAGCTCAGCTGATGATGTCCAGCAGCAGGAATAGAGGGGAAGCAGATCCAATTGTGGGGCTGCCAGTGCCTTCAAGGCTTTAACACAGGTGTGCTTTGGGGTTGTCTCTGAATAGACTACATTGCACTGTGTCTGTCTCTCTGGCATAATGGATGGTATCAGAACTCACAGGCAGCAGGGGGGGCACTTATTGGTCATAAGTTAACAAAATCAGCACCCAGCAGTCATGTTATGTGACACACTGTGACTGAGCCAGCCAGAGCCATGATAGAGTGCCCGCTGCCTGTGAGTTATCATAATGCTGATGGTCTTAACCAGTTGCCGATCACCTGATAGCTGATTTACTGCTACAGGGCGGTCGCGCTGCGCAGGATCACTTATATACGTGATCCTGCATTTCTGGGTATCAGAGCCAATCAACAGATCAGGCGGACTCACCTAGTGGTCTTCCTATGTAAACAAGGCAGTTTGCCATTCTGTCAGTGTGGAAGACATTGATTCTGTGTTCCAGCAAAGCAAGTACAGGGATCTATGTCTTCCCTTAATAAAATCACCTGCCCCACAGTGAGAAAACACTTGTTAGGCACACATTTAACCCACTGATTGCCCTAGATGTTATCCCCTTCCCAGCCAGTGTCATTAGTACAATGACAGTACATATTGTTAGCACTGATCACTGTATCAGTGTCACTGGTTCCCACAAAGTGTCAAAAGTGTCACTAATGCCGCGTACACACGATCGAAATGTCCGACAGAAAAAGTCAGACAGAATCTTTTCATCGGATATTCCAGTCGTGTGTGGGCCTCATCTGACTTTTCTTTTTTTCGAAAATTCTGATGGAACTGTAAATAGAACATGTTTAAATATTTCCGATGGAACCAATTCCTATCGGGAAAAGCGCTCGGCCTGCTGTTCCGACAGACCAAAAACAACGCAAGCTCTGAAGCAAGTACGAGACGGCAGCTATTGGCTACTGGCTATTGAACTTCCTTTTTCTAGTCCCGTCGTACGCGTTGTATGTCACCACGTTCTAGAAGGTCGGACTTTGGTGTGATCGTGTGTAGGCAAGACACATGATTTTCGGTCGGAAAAACCTTCGGAGTTCATTCCGACGGGAAAACCGGTCGTGTGTAAGCGGCATTAGTGCCCGATTTGTCCACCGCAATATCGCAGTCCGGCTATGAGTCACTGATTGCTGCCATTACTAGTAAAAAAAAAAAAATTTCCCCGGATTTCATTTTAAAAATCTGGTCACCTTAACATAGGCTTACTGTGCATTTCTAGAAGTGTTATACGATAGCTATGTATAATGGTTAGTCATAGTCGTGCGCGGCCTATTGCAGTAGGTTGTGCACCCGAAAGCTCAAGCACACATACACGTGTGTATGTATATATGTATTTAATGTCATCTCAGTCTTAGTCCATAGGGTTCAATATTGAATTGGCCCACCCTTTGCAGCTATAAAAGCTTCAACTCTTCTGGGAAGGCCGTCCACAAGGTTTAGGAGTGTGTCTATAGGAATTCCTCCATTCCTCCAGAAGGGCATTTGTAAGGTCAGGCACTGATGTTGGATAAGAAGTCCTGGCTCGTAGTCTCCACTCAAATTCATCAGGTGTTCTGTCGGGTTGAGGTCAGGGCTCTGTGCAGGTCAGTCAAGTTCCTCTACCCCAAATTCACTCATCCATGTCTTTATGGACCTTGCTTTGTGCACTGGTCCAAATATTTTGGTGAAGGGGGGGATTATGGTGTGGGGTTGTTTTTTGGGGGTTGGGCTTGGCCCCTTAGTTCCAGTGAAGGGAACTCTTAAGGCGTCAGTATTCCAAGACATTTTGGACAATTTCATGCTCCCAACTTTGTAGGAACAGTTGGGGGATGCCCCCTTCCTGTTCCAACATGACTGCGCACCAGTGCAATAATTCACATTATAACCGTAACTAAAACATATACAATTAAAAATTCCAAAGTGCTATAAGGGTGTGAACCTCCCAACTAAAAAGTTGCTGCACTTGAAGGTAATTTGTATTGCAATTATCTGTAGAGGGTTTTCCATCATCCCTGCTAAGGCAGCATTGATGGGCACTAATAGGCTGCACTGATTGGCAGCGATGATGGGCACTAATTGGTAGCATCGATGTGCACTGATAGGCAGCACTGATTGTCAGCACTGATGGGCACTGATATGCATCACTGATGGGCTCTGATTCGCATCACTGATGGACACTGATTGTCACTGATAGGCAGAGCTGATTGGAAGTACTAATGGACACTGATAGGCAGCACTGATGGGCACTGACTGGCAGCAATGATGGGCACTAATTGTCAGCACTGATATGCAGCACTGATGGGCATTGATTGGCAGCACTTATGGGCACTGATTGGCACCGATATGCAGCACTGATAGGCAGCATTGGTTGGCACTGATAGGCAGCATCAGTTGGCACTGAAAAGTAGCACTGGCACTGATAGGCGGCATTTCAATCCAATCAACAATCTTTTTCTCCTTTTTCTTAGCTGAGCTCTGATATAAATGGCTGCTCCAGTAAGACAACTCAGCTTAGTTATATAATCTGTGTTAAATGTGGGAGAATCACTCACTTTGTACTCTGACTATCCCACCCTTTATTAAATTGGTGCACATAGAATCTGGTGCAGCTGTGAATGGTAGCCAATCAGCTTCTAAGATTGGCTTTGACAATAAAACCTGGAAGCTGATTGGTTTCTGTGCAGAACTGCACTAGATTTTGCACACTCCAGCTTTAGTAAACCCCCTAAAGGGTGTGGCCAGTTATATGGGCAGTAGGGATGAGCTCAGGCATGTTTGCATGGTTCATGTGCTGAGCCTGCCAGGAAGTTGGCACTGCGCTGCGCTAATCACAAGCAGTGAGACATTGCCCGATCTCTGCAGCCGCACATCGGGGCAATGTCTCACTGCCTGTGATTAGCGCAGCGCTACGTCGACTTCCTGGCAGGCCCAGCACGTGGACCATGCGAATACGCCTGAGCTCATCCCTAATCGGCAGTAGTGTTGTTATACATACATGGTTACACCAAAATTCCACCCATAATATAACACCAGTGCTAATTCACCAATTCCCCCCACATTGATTAGGTGCATTGATTGTGTATTGATTAGGTGATTAGGTACACGCCTAATGATTTGGGCTGCTGGGACAACCGGTTTAGGAAATTCTAATATTATCAGTATCATGTTTGCTTTTAACCACTTCCTAACCATGCCATAGCCGAATCATGGCTACAGCGCCTCTCTCTAGTTCAGGGGGATCACCCATGTATGTCCTCCCAGAACCATGCCTCTTGTGTGCCTCCTGGGGCATGCATCTGGTGCGCTCTGCTATCGCTGTGTCCAATCACAGCTGACCGCAGTGTAAACAGAATTGCCGGTTATTGCTATTCCTCTCCTCACACGCTGTCACAGCGTCAGGAGAGTAGGTAACCGGCAATCCTGACAGGGGACATGCACAGGAATAATAAGGGCACTGATCATCAGTCCCCTGATGATCAGTGCAGCCCCATCAGTGCCTTCAATTCTGCCCGTCAGTGCTGCCCACCAGTGCCCATCAGGGCCACCTATCAGTACCGCTTATCAGTGCCGCCTATCAGTGCCTCTGGAATCAGGCTGATTGGGCCCTCACTAGGGAGAAAAAGGCTCTTAGGACAATCAAACAAATATTTTATCTCACAACGATATTGGAAAATTGGCTTCTTTTTTTTTGGGAAAATTGTCATGTAGGTGGGCACTAATTGTTCTCTTTTCTTCAGAGAACACTTTCACTGCACACACCACTAAGAATTTCTGTGCTCCAACAAAGCATTATGTCCTGTACACATGGTCGGACTTTCGAATGGAAAATGTGCGATCAGATCTTGCTGTCGGAAAATCCGATCGTGTGTGGGCTGCATCAGACTTTTTCCATTGGCATTTCCGACACACAAAGTTTGAGAGCGGGATCTAAAATTTTCCGACAACAAAATCCAATCGTTTACATTCCGATCGTGTGTAGACAATTCCGATGGACAAAGTGCCACGCATGCTCAGAATAAATTACGAGACAAAAGCTATTGGCTACGACCTTCTTTATAGTCCTGTCTTACGTGATCTACGTCACTGCGTTCTGAACGATCGGATTTTCAGACAACTTTGTGCGACCGTGTGTATGCAAGACAAGTTTGGGCCAAAATCCATGTAAAAAAATGTGATGGATTTTGTAGTCGGAATGTCCAACCGTGGGTATGGGGCATAACAGACCAGAAAACACCTATGGGGCGGACTGACCATTTGGCCACTCGGGCACTGCCCGAGGGCCCCAGGTCGCTAGGGGGCTCCATCAGGGTTGCAAGCCTCAGTAAAACCAGGGTGTAAGAATCTGTGGGTTTTTTTTATATCTGTCTCTGAAATGTCCCTTACCGACATCCTTTTGGTCTAAAAATCCAGAGATTATAGCTGCCCCACCTCTCCAGTACCTTCTCAGCCAATAGAAACATGTCAATGTATACTGTGTGATTGTATACTGTGTGGCCCCATAAATTCTGATTGCCTGGGGGCCCGATAATCTCCTATTATTGCCCGGGGACCCAATGAGTTGTCAGTCCACCGCTGCACCTACCCTTGATTTTAGTAAGACTTCTGACAGTCTACAGTATGGTCCGCCTTATGGTGGCCATACATGTACTAATCTGGATGAACGATTCTTCACAGAATTGAACAATGTAATAAAATCTATGAATTATCAAAAGGATATATACTGGAGTTGATTTACTAAAACTAGTGTAAAATCTGGTGCAGCCGTGCACAGAAACCAGCTTTCAGTTTTTTTTTTTGTCAAAGCTTAATTCAACAAGCTAAATTTAGAAGCTAATTGGCTACCATGTACAGCTGCACCAGATTTTACACTATCCAATTTTAGTAAATCAACCCCACAGTGTCATTGATTTTAATTGGTCAAAATCAAAGAATTTAATCATACTTATTCTGATTTGTCTGGATGAAAAAAAATCTGACCATAGGAAAGTAGATAGATTGATATGACGCTTCTAATGATCTTTTTGATCCTCCAATCATGTTTTTCTTCTGGAAAGTAAATTGACAATAAGATTGCATATAAAATTATTCTGTGTATAGCCACCATAGGGGTTAAGGGTCCAGTGCAAGGATTGACAAGGATACTGGGGTTATTCTGATACAAGGTTGAACAGTTTCTTGCAACGGTACATAATTATTTAGTCACCGAGATGACAGCTATGATCTAAGCATCACCTTTTAATTATTCAAAATTCACATATAAATAACTTTTACCCAAACCCACTCAGCATTTCATATTGAGCACTACACTGTCCAGTCGTAAACTACTCCTACTGTAATATACAGCCCATCCTTCTGGAGACCCATAAAACTGCTAATCTCCATACAATTATTTATAGATTATTTTATTTCAATAATAGCAAAAGAACATAATTTAAAATCCTGATATTACTGCATTTCCATTATATGAGGGATATATCAAATATTTTATGGAGGATTGAAGATTGCTACTGGCTCAGATGAAAGAACTAACTTCAAGGTCTTTTTATGGTTAATTATACAGGAGAATATCAATAAAAAATGAGGAGCATTTGAAAATACTTGCTATAATGTGATAAGGTTTACCTACATTTCTTGCCATAGGAAGGTACCTGTGAAAATCTACCTTTTCTGGTAACCAAGATCCGTAAAGGAGTAGGAAAAACTTCTGTTACTTTATTGGAAGTGAAATTTCCTTCCTTGGTACAGATTATTACCACTGATGTAGCTGGATGGATCCAGCAAAGCTGGTTAGGTTTTCATCAACCAGCACCTCCATACCATGAGAACTTGATCTGTCAAATTCTCATTCATTCTACTTAACCCGATTATGGGACTAAGAGAGGACTGAGAGATGGGACTAATATGTATACATTGTTAATACATGAGATGTAAAATTATACTGTCATAATTATACATTAACTAACCAATGTTTGAATAAAATATCATGGTGTGCAAGGATATTATTGACATGCATGATTCGTAGTGGATTTTAAGTTCTGGAAATACATGAAGGCTCTACCACACTTTGCTAGAATAGTGTTTCTTAACTCCAGTTCTTGGCGCCCCAACAGGTCATGTTTTCAGGCTTTCCATTATTTTGCAGAGGTGATTTAATCAGTTTCACTGCCTTAGTAATTACCACAGCCGTTTAATCCGAGGGAAATCCTGAAAACATGACCTGTCGCCTTGAGGACTGGAGTTGAGAAACACTGTGCTAGAATGAACATGTAACTCTCATACAAAGGATTCTTGTACCAGTGAGGACAGGGAACTTTGTACTAGGTGTGTATCTTTTGCGCAGCCATATCACTTAATAAGTTAATATTGGCAGCTTTATATATGTGCACAGATATATATGCTGATATATTTCCACTGTGGCAAAGGGCGAGTGTATGAGCAAGTGTAGCATCAGTATTGGCTTATGTTGGTTATGAAAAAAGCCACAATAAGGTCCAGGTATAACTATATCAGTTGTATAATAACTTGGCATGAACTTGTAAAATACCAGTATCCATAATTCAAGAAGTATAGTTTGAATGAAAAGCCATGCAACCAATGTTGTCAGATGTTATTAACAACCTCCATGGGTTAAATGCTTACTTGTCCACAGCTGAAGGAGTCCAAGATGTGTATCTGCAGCACTTGCAAACTCCAGCCTTGATGTATGACAGCTGGACTAGGCAGGGGAATTTCCAGGGCTGATGGAGAGCCAAAGTATGGAAATACCATGCACGGTGCTGGGGAAGAAACAACCATCCAGGCTATGATAGGTTTCCTCATAGAGACAGTGGGGGTTATTTACTAAAGGAAAATCCACTTTACAGTGCAAGTGTACTTGGAAGTAAAGTCGCTGTAGATCTGAGTGGAACATGCAAGGAAAATAAAAAACAGCATTTTAGCTTGCACATGATTGGATGAAAATCAGCAGAGCTTACCCTCATTTGAGATCTACCCCTTTATATTTAGAGCGACTGTACTTTCAAGTGCACTTGCAGTGCAAAGTGGATTTGCCTTTCGTAAATAACCCCCAGTGTGTGGAAGCAGCGTCTGGTGATGACATCACTTGCTGCGCCAGCGCACCTAAGCGAAAGCCAATGGAGGAAGGGGCACTTGGAAGGCTGATAGTGTGGGTCCTGGTGCCTTGTCAAGTCATGGAGGTTGTTATTAACATCTGACACAATTGGTTTCACTGCTTTTCATTCTAAGGTTATGACTTTTTATTTCAATAAAAACTATACTTCTTGAATTGTGGATACAGGTATTTTAGTAGTTCATGCCAAGTTATTATACAACTAAAACAGTTATACCTGGACCTAAGCGCTTTTTTGGACCTTATTGTGGCTTTTTTTTTAACGGTTCTTTTCCCCAGGAGTATGCCCTAGCAGTTAAGGTCCACGGGTCTGGTATTCTCTTTCTTTTTTCAATTGTTGTCCCTTCCAGCAGGCGCCCAATCTTTTTTTGTGTGGCTATTTCAATGTTGGTTATGACATATCATATCATATGTGGCAAACATTCCATTACTATTTGTAACTGTAATACAGTATGTCTTGGAGCAAAGTACTGTGAGCTTTTCCAATGTCTGTACACACATAATGAGAAAGAAAGGAGGATCTCTTATGAGCATGGATATATTTATTTCCCATCTAATATGGAGGAAGTCATCAGGTGCTGCTATTACTACCAAACACATAATTAGCACTGGGGGAACTATGGTTCATCAAATTGTTTAAAACAAAATACCATTTATATTTGTGTTACTAGAGGTGTATTATAATCATACCCATCTGTAAAATGCCATATGAACCCTAGGTGCTTTGCCATAAGCATATTTAGAACAGTACCTATATTGTAGAGACGGTATTGTATTTATATATATTTTTTTTTTCAATAGGAATATACCACCTGGGGTGAATTTGCTTGCACACCAGGACGTCTGTGTTCTGGGTTGACCCTGAGTTTTTGTGACCCTTGGGATCTTTGGTTTGTGATCCATGGGACACAGGTACACACACACACACACACAAAAACTACACTTAAACACATGGTCATGTCGTAGTGTGAAAGATAGATTTGCTTTATAGTGTTTTTAATATTCCAATAAAACATTATTCTCTACTCAGCATTCTCACTAAGTAGTGTTTACTATATTTAGCATATTTAAACTGTGGAAGGTCCATAGAGAAGGAAATATGTTTTTTGGTATTGTCTAAAACTACATTTCCATTATGTGTCCATACAAAATTGATTATTACAATGCATTCTTGAAATGTTGCCGTGTTCAAAGAAACGCTTGATATAAAGTAATAGAGGGTGTTCACTTAGCAAAGTGAATGTCAGTAAATAAGATAAACCTGTGTATAGTTTGAAAACCCAGTCATGTGAGGGAAATAAAAAAAAAAACAGGGACTGAATTGGTTGATTTAAAGTGGTTATAAACTGAGACATAAAATATGAACAAAGCATATCCTTCTATAGAAAGTACTTGTCTCAATTAAGAGCACTAAGGATAATCTGTCTGCTGCTTCATTCATCTGCTATCAGAATGAATCACTTCTGACAAGTTTTCCTAAGGTCTCTTTCACACGGGACGGATACCTGATGATCCGCCCCGTGGACATCCGCTTGCTCAGCGGAGATCGCTTCGTCGATCCCCGCTGAGCAGGAAGATGACAGGTCCATCTCTGCACACTGCGCAGGGACGGACCTGTCAGAGCGGCGCTCTCCCCTATGGGGGATCGGATGATGACAGACCACAGAGTCCGTCATCACCCAATCCGATCTGCAGATGGATGGAAAAATAGTTTTTTTCTCTGTCACACTTTTTCGGATCGGAGTGGGTCGGGTGTCAGTGGACATGTCACCGCTGACATCCGACGCTCCATAGACCTCTATGGAGCATCCGTTCAGGTCCGCCTAAAGAACTGACAGACGGACCTGAACGGATCGGTCATGTGAAAGAGGCCTTACACCAAGGAAAAAAAACTGACAAGGAAATTACCTCCAGAACACTTTCTGTGATTGACAGCCTTAAGTCTGTTCATATGTGCTGTGTGAAGGTGGGCTTTGCCCCTACCCTTCGATCAGGTCTCAGATCTCTCTTCACTGAGTTCTGCAGTGTGTAACTTCAGTGTCCCATCCCCTTTTTTCTGATAGCTAAGACAATCTCTGTGTATCACCTGAGACCAGTCACTTCACTGGGTTTATATAAGGATTTACAACCATATTAAGTAGGGTTGCACCAGTTTTTTATCGGTGAGTACGAACAGAGACACTTTTAGTCAAGTACTCGCCGATACTGAGTACTGATACCTTTACGATACAATTTGTCTCAATACAAGAAAAATGAGCATAAATCGCACTGCAAAGAAATGCATGCGATTTGAACAGGAATGTGGTGCATCCCAAATATTAATTGAAGATAGATTCACTAATTTACTATGTCTATTGAACAATCACTTTTATAAGCTTAAAACATGTTCCTTTAGGAAATCAATCCATTGGAGTCACTTACTTGAAACAAGAATTCAAATCGGACTGATATGAATGTATAATGTATAGTAAAGCACTGCGTAAATTTTAAGTACCTAGAATAAATTGATAAATTAACTCTGGCTTCCTTAATATGCCTACCTCCAGGTTAGGAACTCCAAAAAGTATTGAAGTTAATGGGTCATAAATAACAGCAAGACTACTAACAGTTACAAAAAGAGGTCATCAAAAGCAACGCCCACAATCGTCTCTTGACATAGTTACTATAAAAGGTAGCTACACTTTAAAAATTCCTATATATATGTCAAGTAGATAAGTCTGATTTACACTGGAATAATAAAACTAGAATAATGGCCAATGTGAGCCAGACCTATGTATCTACATCCTCAAAACACGGGTCAGAATTACTGATAAAAACAGTGCTGCTGGTGGCTGTAACCAGGCTGCACCCTTGGTACCTAGTCCTTTCCTTTACCAGACTTTTTTCTCCCCATCTTTTCTTCTCGCTTTCCATTTCTTCTTTTCAGACATTGGTAGTACTTCTAATGCCCCATACACACTATCAGTTTTTCTGCTGAGTTTTTCCTTCAGATTTACCAAAACCATATAATATGAGGTCAAACCTTAGGACAGGGGTGTCCAAACTACGGCCCTCCAGTTGTTCAGGAACTACAATCCCCATCATGCCTAGTCATGTCTTTGAATGTCAGAGTTTTACAATGCCTCATGGGATGTGTAGTTCTGCAACAGCTGGAGGGCCGTAGTTTGGACACCCCTGCCTTAGGAGTTTCAATTTGTATGCAATCAGGCAGGCCCTTGTACTACATGGTTTTGGTAAATCTGAAGGAAAAACTCAGCAGAAAAACTGATAGTGTGTACGGGGCTTTAATAATTGTTGGTCTGGGGCGACCTCATCACCAGATAAATGGTGAGGGGTTTTGAGGAGGCCTACTGAGTCAGATAGGTTGATGTTTATCTTATGCTGATTATATATATATATATATATATATATATATATATATATATATATATATAACATGGGTTTTGTTCTTATTGGGGGGGTCTTGCCTTGTTCCTTGTAGAACATATTCAGGTAGTTTGCGTCCTGTCGCGGATCCATGTAAATTATGGCTCAGTTATCGGACCTCATAATGGGTTACTTATGGATTTTATGCTACTAATTAATAATATCTTATCTTTTGTAAACAGTACTGTACCCTGCGATGGACCAAAGAAAAGTATTGTACTGTTTCTGTACTTACCTCTTCTTTTAAAAATAATAAAATTTATTAAAAATAAATATCTTTTTTTGCATCTATCGCAAGGAGCACTTTTTTTTTTCTATTTAGTATTTCTTGAAGAAAGGCCAAACATCTGTTGCAATAGATATTCCTTAATTTAGCACAGGAAATTAATTTGAGTAACCTCATTATCCTAATTAGCATGCTTTTTCTTACATTCTAAAATAACAAACCATGGCACAATGGGTGATCTCATAGAGCTGAACCATCTTGACAAAAGGATATTCTGATTATAGCAAAATAAGACATAAAACATTCTGTTTGTTTATACACAAGATCCAGACTTCTAAATGATGCTTAAGACTGTATGTGTCATTTTATTCAACTACAAGTGTTTCCATTTTGAAACAATGTTTCCAAGCAAGTTGGTAAACATCTTTTTCAATGTGTATTGTAGGGTTAGAGGCAAGCAATCACTCACTAGTGACCTGTTTATCTTTTCTATTGGATTTTGTTGGTAATTTTGTCAAAGTGAGGCAGGCGTTTTAGAAATATCAATACAGCCTGTGTACACTGGTACCATTTAATGAAAATACAGCATCAAAAACAAAATAAAGTATAAATGATACAATCACTATGCTGAGACAGAATTGACATCAATTCAACCTGCTGCAACCAGTCGTGCTTTTAAGCTGTAAACAAAGAAATGTTTTATCGCAAAAATGCACAGTACAAACATTCTTGCAATCACAATGATAAAAACAGTGGATGTCTGTCTTGTAAGCCCCAGTATTCATACAATGTGATTTCTGGTCCTAAATTATTTGCAATAAAGTGGTAAGAGCTAGGGTACATAGCTGAACTGATTGTGAAAGGGTTAGACAAGATAGCAAGTTCAACATGGAGTCAATGGAGTTGATTTACTATCTAAAAGTGTCCATACACTGCTCAGATTTCAGCCAATTCCTGCTGAATGGGCCAATCTGATGCAAACACAGTTCAGGGATTCAACAACCATTGGAGCAGCAGCTGCTGAATACAGCTGATAGCTCTCATTCCTCCAGCCACGCTGCTTAACCACTTAAGCCCCGGACCAATTTTCAGCCAAAGGACCAAGCCCCTTTTTGCAATTCGGCACTGCGTAGTTTTAACTGATAATTGCGCGGTCGTGCAACGTGGCTCCCAGACAAAAATAGCGTCCTTTTTTTCCCACAAATAGAGCTTTCTTTTGGTGGTATTTGATCACCTCTGCGGTTCTTATTGTTTGCACTATAAACAAAAATAGAGTGACAATTTTCTCAAAAATGCTATATTTTTTACTTTTTGCTATAATATATATCTCCAAAAAATATCTAAGAAAATATTTTTTCCCTCAGTTTAGGCCGATACATATTCTTCTACATATCTTTGGTTAAAAAAAATATCGCAATTAGCAATTATTGATTGGTTTGCGTAAACGTTATAGCGTTAACAAAATAAGGGATCGTTTTATAGCATTTTTATTATTATTATTTTTTTTTACTAGTAATGGCGGCGATCAGCAATTTTTATTGTGACTGCGACATTATGGCGGACACATCAGACATTTTTGACACATTTTTGGGACCATTGTCATTTCAATCAGTGCTATTTAAATGCAGTGATTCCTGTGTAAATGACACTGG
The DNA here is from genome assembly GCF_037356315.1 of Lithobates pipiens. NCBI lineage: Eukaryota > Metazoa > Chordata > Amphibia > Anura > Ranidae > Lithobates > Lithobates pipiens. The sequence goes on along the minus strand of NW_027507903.1, from coordinate 196,605,535 downwards.
CAGTGAAGGAGTTAACAACTAGGGGGCGAGGAGGGGTTATGTGTTTTTTTTATTGTAGGGGGCGTGGCCTGGCATGTGACGTCACTGATCGTCTTTCCCTATAACAGGGAACAGACGATTGGTGACAGGCACAGTAGGAAGCACGGGGAGAGGTTTGTTTACACAGACCTCTCCTCGTTCTTCAGCTCTGTGACCCGATCATGGGACACCAGTGGTGTCCGGTTCCGCTGGTCCCACGCCCACGGTCACGGAGCTCAGAACCGGTTCGGGAGCACGCCACCGGCAGCGCGCTCCCGACCCACGGCTGGACACTGAAAGAGTAACGTACCGGTACATGCTTGTGCCCAGCCGTGCCATTCTGCCAACGTATATGTGCAGGAGGCGGTCCTTAAGTGGTTAATGTGGATGAGGAAATTGATGGATTTTTCTCATTTAGCCCTGCAAGACTTAACTAGAGACATTCAAAGCATGTATGGCCAGATAATGATTGAGGTTGTGCTGACTTCAATTATACAATCATGTGCAAGCACAAATCCTATTTTGTTTAGTTTTTTCCTTGATTGGGTATTCTTTGCAGTGAATTATTCTTTGCTGCACCTCATACAATGAGATAAGTGTAAATTCACTTTGAAAGTGAACATGCCTATAGTATAACTGGATACTAACATTTATTGGGAAAGCTGATCCAGGGAATATCTGATAGCCTCTTGGGGGATCAGGAAGGATTTTTTTCCCCTGCTGGAGCAAATTGGTTTATGCTTTGCTGGGGTTTTTTGCCTTTCTCTGGATCAACTGTGGGTGTGGGATTGTGTATGTGGGATTGTATTATTATTATTATTATTATTTTCTTCTTCTTTTTTCCCTTTTGAAGGTTTAACTAGATGGACTTGTGTCCAAGATCATTTTAATTTTTGTTAGAAAAGTGCATGTTGGTTCCATAGATGCATAGCAGAAACAGTTCTGCCTACTGGCCGCCAGTGTTAAGCATGAAACATTCATATGCAATGTTCCCTATTTACCAAACTAAAAAAAGGATATACAGTGCTCAGCATAAATACAACCCTTTTGAAAAAGTAAGATTGTAATCAATATCTCAATGAACACAAGACTGATTAACAACATTTTGACAAAACTGAGTGTTATAGAACATTTGTTTAGCTCATTACATGAAAGTAAGGTTAATAATATAACTTAGATTACAAAATCTTCAGTTTTACTTAAATTAGTTGATGCAAAAATCCCATAACAAAAACTACTACATCTAGTATTTTGGATGACCTCCATGATTTGTAAGGACAGCAACAAGTCTTGAACTGCACCAGGCACCAGCAGTGCAGAATATTCTTTGCCCATCAACACTATGCTTGGGTTTTCTAAAGAACTGCTCCTTTACTGAGCATTCCTCCTGAGTTGTCACTTTACCGCTTCCCACAGTTATACTGTGGCAGGCTGGCTCCCCTGCACCAGCCGTCGTAGCTATACGTCGGCTCGCTTGGGTCAGGATTACAGGTGCACGTGCTGCACAGCGGGGGTGCCAATGCTCGTGGTCGACGGTCACGATGACCACTGGCCACGAGCGATCGGGAGGAGGAGACAAGAGAACAGGGACACAGAACAGGGACAAGTGTGTGTAAATACACACTTCCCTGTTCTGTTCTGAGAGCAATGACAGATCGTGTGTTCCTATTAGCTAGGAACCACAATCCGTTACTTCCTCTACTCAGTCCCCTCCCCCTTCAGTTAGAACCACCTCCCAGGGAACACAATTAACCCCTAGATCACCCCATAGTGTTAACTTCACTGCCAGTGACATTTTTACAGTAATCAATGCATTTTTATAGCATTGATCGCTGTCCCAATGGTCCCAAAAATGTGTCAAAATTGTCCCATGTGTCCGCCATAATATCGCAGTCACGATAAAAATCACAGATCACCGCCATTACTTGTAAAAAAAAATAATAATAAAAATGCTATAAATCTACGATGCTATAACATTTGCGCAAAGCAATCAATATACGCTTATTGCGTTTTTTGTTTTTTTTACCAAAAATGTGTAGAAGAATACATATCGGCCTAAAATGAGGAAAAATATATTTTTTATATATATTTTTGGGGGATATTTATTGTAGCAAAAAGTAAAAAATAATGAATTTTTTTCAAAATTGTCGCTCTTTTTTTGTTTATAGAAAAAATAATAAAAAATAAAAACCATAGAGGTGATCAAATACCACCAAAAGAACCACCTACTCACATTGGGTCCCCCGCATGCGCCCTCTGGCAGCTCTTAAAGGAAACCCCGTACGGGTACGGGGTTTCACGCAGGGGAAGGGGAAGATGGGAGCTGGTCGGGAACCGGTTAAAGAGGTTGCAAACCTCCGAAAAACAAAAAAAACCTGCAATAAAAAGGCATAATGGACAGACCACTAGGGACAAAGGGGATGTGAAATAATTACATACAGCAATGCAATTTGTAAGATTACATTATACTGTATATATACTGTGTGTTCCACTTTCTGAATTTAGCCCTGATCTCCGTCCCTGTGCGTCGCAACGCTCGCAGGGAACGGAGATCGGCTCCGTGATAGATCGCGCGGAGGACGAGCCGCTCGTACAGCGGGGGGACATCGCTGGATCCAAGGGAGAAGGTAAGTAAGCGTCCTCCTGGATCCAGCGATGCGGTCCCGAGTCTGGCTTGGGGTTACTGCTTTTGGTATAAAAATTCCACCCCGAGCCAGGATCGGGAATTCCGCCAGGGGGGTTAAAGAAGAAGACCTTACGTCCTCTTTAACTGACATTTGCTCGGTCATGCAACGCTGTAAACAAATATAATTTATGTCAGTTTTAATCCCACAAATGGAGCTTTCTTTTGGTGGTGTTTTATCACCAATGCGACTTTTATTTTTTGCTATAAACTTTCTAGCATAAAACATATTCAATAAAAGAAATTTAAAAAAATCTAATTTTGGGCCAATATGTATTCTGCTACATATTGTTGGGAGATAAAATATCCCAATAAGCGTATATTGATTGCTTTGGGCAAAAGTTATAGCGTCTACAAACTATGGGATATATACTGGAATTTTTATTTATTTATTTGTTTATACTAGTAATGGTGGCGATCAGCGACTCATAGGGGGATTTAGATATTTGCGACGGACAATCAGACACTAACAGACACTCTGTGGTTACCAGTGACACTAATAAAGTGAACATTGCTAAAAATATGCACTGTCACTGTACTAATGACACTAGCTGGGAAGAGGTTAAACATCTAGGGTGATCAAAGGGTTAACGGTGTGCCTAGCTAATGTTTTTGTGTACTATGTTAAGCCCCATACACACTATCAGATTTTCTGCTGATTTACCAAAACTATGTAATGCAAGGGCCTTCCTGATTGCATATAAATTGAAACTCCTGAGGTTTGACCTCATATTATATGGTTTTGGTAAATCTGAAGGAAAAAATCAGCAGAAAATAGTGTGTATGGGGCTTTAGGTGCATTTACTAAGGAAAGTGATGGATTTTATTCCCTGCAGGCACGGAAAAACCATCACTGCCCCACTCCCAGAACAAAGCTCTGCCTTGGTTACATAGGCAGAGCTCCATTCTGTGTCTCTGCCTGATGATTGGAGGGTTCCGGTGGATACCCAGTGCTCGACCCACGCAGATCAACTGTTGCTGTGAGTAATCACAGCAGAAGCAGGCTGGTGACAGCGGGCTTGTGTGCCCCTAGGCAGATGTGCAGAATCATGTGTATATATACGTCATTCTGCACAGGTGGCCTGCCCTGTAGCAGTATTTCTGCTATGGTGCAGTCCTTAACCACTTCCCGACCAGCGCACGACGATGTACGTCGACAGAATGGCACGGGCAGGCATATTGGCGTACAGGTACGTCCAATATTCAATGCCGCCCTGCCATCGGGAGCGCACCGCCGGCGGCGCCCTCCCGCGCTGGTCGGGACCCCCGTGAGTCTGGTCGCGGGACCCGTGGACTCGATCGCTGCGGGCATCCCCGCGATCGTCTCACGGAGCGGCCGAATGGAGGAAATGCTGTGTAAACAACATTTCTTCATTCTGCCTAGCAACTAGTGACGCTGATCTCTGCTCCATGTGATTGGAGCAGAGATCAGTGTTCACTAAATGAAAGCCCAACCCCCCCCACAGTTAGTAACACACCCCTAGGAACACTTAACCCCTACACTGCCACCCACTGGTTAACCCTTTCACTGCCAGTGTCATTTACACAGGAATCACTGCATTTATATAGCAGTGATTACTGTATAAATGACAATGGTCCCAAAAATGTGTCAAAAATGTCCGATGGGTCCCCCACAATGTCGCAGTCACAATAAAAATCGCTGATCGCCGCCATTACTAGTAAAAAAAAAAAAAAAAAAAAAAATTATTAATAAAAATGCTATAAAACTATCCCTATTTTGTAAACGCTATAACTTTTGCGCGAACCAATCAATAATCGCTTATTGCGATTTTTTTTACCAAAAATATGTAGAAGAATACGTATCGGCCTAAACTGAGGGAAAAAAATGTTTTTTTATATATTTTTGGGGGATATTTATTATAACAAAAAGTAAAAAATAATGCGTTTTTTTCAAAATTGTCGCTCTATTTTTGGTTATAGCGCAAAAAATAAAAAACGCAGGGGTGATCAAATACCACCAAAAGAAAGCTCTTCTTGTGGGAAAAAAAGGACATCAATTTTGTTTGGGAGCCACGTCGCACGACCGCGCAATTGTCAGTTAAAGCGACGCAGTGCCGAATCGCAAAAAGGGGTCTGGTCTTTGACCAGCAAATTGGTCCGGTCTGCAAGTGGTTAAAGTGGATGTAAACCCACTCTCATCCTTTCTAAACTACTGCAATATTGGTTATCTAGAAGGATATACATGCCTCCTGCATGTATACTTATCTGTCAAATGTCTCCCCTCTGTCTGCTATGATACCCGAAAAACTGCAGATTTTGTGAGTGGGTCTGTTTTCCAGGGCTCAGTGGGTGGAGTTGTGATGTCAGACTCCCCGCCCACCTCTACACTCCCCTTATCAACATGCATTTTCTCCTGTGTATTTCTTACACTGAACTTCTGCTATGATCACTAACATCCAGTCAAAACCGAGAAAAGTCCCCACATGACTTCAGCATGCCAAATCATGCAGAGGTGTGGAACAGCCAATCCTTGCAGAGCTGCTGAAGAAAAGAGTGGGGTGGGAATTAAAAAATAATGCATGTCTTAGGCTAGTGCACAAGATATGTAAATCACCTGTCAATCACAGCAAGGGGGAAGACTGTACAAAGATTTCACAGTTTGCCCATTTTATTTCCCTGAAAAAAAGATATGAGGATTTCTCAGAGCTGGATTAACTCTTTGTAGCAAGACTGGGCACAGCTGATCTGAAATCCCATACTCTATATTGTGGCAGACAAAAAAATAATAATTTGTGTTTACATCCACTTTAAGTGGTTAAAAGGATTTTCCCTCACTTCCTGTTTTGTCTGTGGGACAGGAAGTGAAGGGAAACCTGCCCAATGAGACACAGATTTAAAAAAAATACCTTACAGGGGTTTATAACCCTTTCTTACTCTATGCAAAATAAAAGTGTTGCCTTCAGTTTTACTTTAAAGGCACACATCTTGATATTAAAATAGCAGGGAACCTACACACAACCTAAAACAAGTATGACTGGTTTGCCAGGCTTGAGTGGGGCACTTTTTTATATCTAGTAGAAACAGTACTGACAGGTCAAAATTCAGCAAAGCACGTTATTGGTTTGCACTGAACAAGCACACTTTCATTATGTTCCCATCTTCAGTGTACATAATTCTGTTGTAGACTCATTAAAAACAGTAGGTCTTACAGTTTATTTTAACCTCATGTCTTTTATGTTCTTTTCTCCAAACAAGTCTAAAGATAAAAAGCAGAAAAAAAGCAAAGCTGGGACGAGGAGCAGTAATAAAGAAAAAGGTTCTTAAAAGACACAATAAAAATGCCTTTTTAGTTTCTTCAGATTTTAACTTCTGTAGTTTATTTAACTGTAATTTGAAAAGCATTGCACAAAAACTTTCTTTTTTTTCTTTAAAAATTTCTTTGTCTGCTTAGTCCATTTAATAATGCAGATGAAATGCTATTTCAAAAATTGAGTTAATGTAAGCTTAATTAAGGTGAAATTACCCGTCAATCACTTTTTTTTTCACAGCCCCTGTAAATGCAATTATAATATGCGTTTTTTGAGGAAAATGGTCTTCTAATCTAAATATGAAAGATATGCCATTTATATGGTAATAACATCACACAAAAAAAAGGCGTAAAGATTAAAAAACAAATAACTTAGAGATATAGATAGGTGTCTTAGTATGGCAAACAAAATTGTCAATAAACTACATATTAATAGTTAAAACTAAAGTGGCCTGGTTAGCAAAAAATGATCTGTCAATCAATGAATTCATCATACAAAAAAAAAGCATTTATAGATTCATTCAGAACAATCTTGCAATAAATGGGTAGTACTGTGCTGGCTCCTGTCTCAACAAGTTGATGGAATCAATATATAACAAAGGTCAAACTGGGTTTCTAGGGGATTCTATATTGTTTCTTGGCAATTGAATCTGCAGCGTAATTATCAGTTTTCATGTCATGACAAGTTACAGGGATAGCATATTTATTTTTAGACAAAGGATATATACATAACAAAGCCAGAGATTCACACCATTTAAACACTCTATCATTGAATCTTTAATTCTCTGATGTTAAATTATTAATAAATGTAGACAGGTCGTGGATTTTCTGACTAGTAAATAAAAGTAAGCCACAGATCTTATTAGGTACCTCCATCTTGTAATATTTATTAAGCAATAAGCATACATAGTCATGTACATCGAAACTGGGTCCTATGGTCCAGTGTTTAAAGGATTTTACTAGAAAGCTAATCTTTCAGCCAGCTGTTCAGTAACCGCACTGAACATTTTGACTTTGTGAGAGATAAATTAAAGAGGAAGTAAACTCTTCCACTCTGATGCTTCTTTTCATTTAGTCCATTATAATAAGTCATTATCAGACTATAGCCACTGTAATTCAGCCCAAATCGCATATTACTTACTGTTTAATGAAACTTTAAAAAACTTGTTTCCAGGGGTTAGGCATTGTTTTCTGAGTCCACAGTGGAGTGTATTTCCGCCCTTACATTGAGCACTTCCTGTACTGTTAACCAAGCCTCCTTCTCAATCCAACGTTTCTATGGCAACCCTGCTTCCCTGTTCATAGCTTACTTGTTTATTTCATAGTATTTACTTGTGCCGATGTCTAATGTTTCCCTTTGTCAGACTTATCAGCTTCAGCTGATAAGACTGCAGTAATGGCCAAGTTTAGACTGTATGTGAGATCACATGGTCACATGGTGTGTAGGAGGAAGCTCTGAGTGATTAGCGGAGTTCTGTGTTTTGCCGTAGGAAGTCCTGATAACAGATAGATAAGACATAGAGAGTGTGCCTTAAATCAGGGGAGATCTGGGCATGCTCAGTGACTTCATTCTACAGGACAAGAAGCATTACAACAATACTAAGCAAGTAAGGAGATATCTACAAGCAGCGTTCATTAGGGTTTTTTATGCTGATTTACATGGGACAAAGTTGTGGGGGAGGGTTTACAACCACTCTAAGTCAACTCTGTATTCACATGAACATTGTTTGCATATAGCCAGATTTTACATCCTCTTCTATTGAAGAATTGCCTCATCCCCACAAAAAAGTTGTTATCTAAAGGATCTCAAAAAGTACTAACCTTGTGGTGTTCTTTGTGTTCTCTGCAGAATAAAGTTTACCAAGGAGAAAAAAGAATTTGGCAGTGAGGCAGATTCTTTTATTATCGGCTTGCTGTACGGGACATTGTACCTGAGGACCTGCAGTGCAAGAATCTTCCTGCTTCTGCTCATTCTGTGGATCTGATTCTGCAGATCATTCTGTGTTTTCTGCGCCTCATCTGCTTCTTAAACCCCATACACACTATCAGATTTTCTGCTGACTTTTTCCTTCAGATTTACCAAAACCATGTAGTACAAGGGCCTGCCTGATTGTATACAAATTGAAACTCCTAAGGTTTGACCTCATATTATATGGTTTTGGTAAATCTGAAGGAAAAACTGATAGTGTGTATGGGGCTTTTCTAAATATTCCCCCCACCAGTCTTCAGATCACCAGTCATCTTAGGGGCAGCTTTGACAAGATGAATCATACCTTGCACTTCTTCCTAGGTGGTTGCCTTCCGCAAAGAGACAAAATATGGCATGGCATTAATTTGTGAGAGCAAAAGATTAGCAGCAGATAGCCTACAGGCAACACTGGTGGCGACTACGTTGTTTGTTTTCTTTTAGGTAAATCTTCCATGGCTCAAGCCTTTTTGAAAAACAACACAACTATTTATGGGCTCCTGTGTGGTACCCTATAAATAAGAGAGCTTGTTGGCAAAGTCACATAGTTTTCCTTGCAGAGACTTACACATGGACCTCTAAGGCCTAAGGCGGGATTTACACCTATGCATTTTTTGTGCTTTTTGCATTTTGCAGATTTGCACTACAGAAGTTGTTCCATAGGAAACCATGTTAAATGGACTGTAGTGCAAATCTGCAAAATGCAAAAAGCACTAAAAATGCATAGAAGTGAATCCAGCCTAAGACTGCGAGGACTTTCTTTATAAACCCCCTCCCGCATTTAGTTCACGTGCTGTGTGACTTCTATAAAAAAAACTATCAGAAAATAAATATAGCATTTGTTGACTCATTTTTGAAGCTGTAGACCAGGGGAAGGCAACCCATGACATGGGTGCAACAAGCAGCACGCAAAGCTTCTTTTGCCAGCACGTGACTCCCTCCCCATGAGCAGAGCAGCACAGGGAAGTGTCAGTGATGGTCAATCGCAGTTCCATCCAGCTCTTGTTTGCTCTCCACCTCCTCTGAGATATACAATAAATAGCAGCTAAACTCAATATCAGTTTACTGAATCAGATCATGCAGCGATTGTGATTGGTTGCTAGAGGTTACAGCACACATTATGGCTCATTGGTTAGTTGCTAGAGGTTGCAGCACATGATTTCTGCTTGTTGATTGGTTGCTAGAGATTACCGTACATCAGTACTGCTCACTGGTCGCTAGAGGTTACTGCACATCATTACTGCTCACTGATTGGTTGCTAGAGGTTACAGAACATCATCTCCTCACTGCCTGCACACCATGGACTGGGGTGGTGAAGGGACCCATCAAAAAACAGGAAACTCTTAGGATGAGTGACAGTACTGGGGGGAGGGGAGAGTGTGCACAATGGCAATGCTGATTTTTTTACCAATAGAAAGAGGAGTTTCAACACTGACCATTATTGTAAGGGGGCCTTCAAACTGGCCACTAGTATGAATGAAAAGATTGTACACCAAGCCCCAATGTAATGAGAAGATTTAAACCGACCACCAATGTCACTAAGACATTTAGCCTGCTTTCATATTTGTGTGTGTCGGGAACGCATGCAAAATTGCTTTCAGGACACAGCATGCGACTAAAACTTCAAGGGACAAGGGAATTTAAACTGGGATAGTTGGCAAGTATGAGGCAGCTGCTTTGTGCCCCACAACAATGATGGAGCCCAGGACAGCTGCCCCTTTTGCCCTGCCTTAAAAACGGCCCTGGGTGTAGTTGTGCAGAGCCTGTTTCCAGGAGGAGGAGGAGGACTGTGATTGGCCACTGGTAAGGTCACTTGGTTGCCACTACCAACCTCAGAAAGTAGGGATTTCACTGTGATTGAGAAAATCACAATCAGGTTACAGTTTGTAGAATTACTTTTGAGCTTCTGGGAACTTTGCTGAAATAGTTAGCTACCTGTTTGTTTTACTGCTGCTCTCCTACCATGCTGGCCATTTTAATTTTGGGTGAAGAGGACATGATAAACCTTTGCCACATCCTCGTCTATCAGATATTTACCTTGCTGACACTTTAAAATTACTTATTGTTTGTCATATCTCACTTTTATTTTTTTACAATACCTGTTCCCTTTACTTTTCTTCTTTTCTTTTATTCCTCACATAGCTATAAGTATACATTGAAAGGGATATAAATATATAAAGGTGTGTATATATATATATATATATATATATATATATATATATATATATATATATATATATATGTAGAAATAGGGGGAAAACACTGCGCTATAGCCAAATATAAACAAAAAAACAGCAGCCAACACTAAAACAAACAAAGTTCAACAGACAAAGGGCAAAAACAGTGTAGCGCTTCTATGGTGGTAAATGTAATCAACATATACTCAAAAGGGTGGTCATATAACAAAAATCATATAAATAAAGCAAAGTCCAATTGAAATGGGTATAAGCTTCCGTAGTGTAGCTGGTACAAGGATGGTTAGACTGTTTCGAAGTAAGAGAGGGATCTTACTGAACGAATATGTCCATGTAAATCAGCTTGTCTGTAAACATTAAGGAAGGTAGATAAATAATTCTTACCAACTCTGTTGGACTCATACGGTCATATGACGGTTGAGTCTATAAAGCTTGAGGTCTCAATCTAGGACCAAGGAGTGGATCGATGAAGGTCCGTCGAACTGGTGAGGGAACTCCAAACGACTGTATGCCCAACGATGTATTTCACAGGTGGAACATCAGGATGGGTTCTAATCCAGCTCGGACGTGGCCCAGTACACACCAATACTCCAGTCACCCCAAAGTGAAGTGGAAGATGTTAGGGGTTTAGACCAAAAAGGAAAAAAGAAAAAAGAAAAAAGAAAAAAAGAGCTCCACATGGTGCGGGTCAGACGGTATAAAACGGTAATTTATTAAAAGTCAAAAAATTAATAATGACTTAGTGATCACAAGGAAATGGGATAAAAATAAGAATAAAAGCAATGTAGGGTGCCAACAGCTAGCTGTTGGCACCCTACATTGCTTTTATTCTTATTTTTATCCCATTTCCTTGTGATCACTAAGTCATTATTAATTTTTTGACTTTTAATAAATTACCGTTTTATACCGTCTGACCCGCACCATGTGGAGCTCTTTTTTTTCTTTTTTCCTTTTTGGTCTAAACCCCTAACCCCTTTACCACCATATATATATATATATATATATATACACACACACACACACACACAGTATCTCACACAAAAGTACATCCCTCACATTTTTGTAAATATTTTATTATATCTTTTCATGTGACAACACTGAAGAAATGACACTTTGCTACAATGTAAAGTAGTGAGTGTACAGCTTGTATAACAGTATAAATTTGCTGTCACCTCAAAATAACTCAACACACAGCCATTAATGTCTAAACCGCTGGCAACAAAAGTGAGTACACCCCTAAGTAAAAATGTCCAAATTGGGCCCAAAGTGTCAATGTTTTGTGTTGCCACCATTATTTTCCTGCACTGCCTTAACCCTCTTGGGCATGGAGTTCACCAGAGCTTCACAGTTTGCCACAGGAGTCCTCTTCCACTCCTCCATGGCAACATCACGGAGCTGGTGGATGTGAGAGACCTTGCACTCCTCAAACCTTCCATTTGAGGATGCCCCAAATAGGTTCAATAGGGTTTAGGTTTGGAGACATGATTGGCCAGTCCATCAGCTTCTTTAGCAAGGCAGTGGTCGTCTTGGAGGTGTGTTTGGGGGCCGTTATGATGTTGGAATACTGCCCTGCAGCCAGGGTTGATGCAAGGATTTTTGACACCCTAGGTGAAACCTCATTTTGCCACCCCCCATTGCCCCACCCCCTTTGCTATGCCCATGTATACTCCACCCTTTTAATGAAGGGCCCATCAAATGCAGCCCCCAGTGCCCATCAAATGCAGCCTCACCAGGACCCATCAAATGCAGCCTCACCAGCTCCTATTGAATGCAGCCTCGCCAGTGTCTATAAAATGCTGTGAATATAGCACGTAATAGAGATAGGTCGACATTATTGATAGAAGGGTCCGTAGATAAAGATAAGAATCAAGTGTTGTTGCCTTTTGTGACCACATACTCGACACAACATCGGAGTATTAAGCAATTAATCCGTAAACATTGGCATGTTCTGACCAATGATCAATCTTGGGCCCAGTTTTACCTGAGAACCCTAGGGTTATCTTCAGAGGGGTACCTACATTGGGTAGTAAGGTTGCCCCTAGTGTACAAAACCCCCCGAAGATTAACAGGTGCTTCTTTCAGAATTTAACGGGGTTCTATAGATGTAAGAACTGTCAGGTGTGCACACTGAATGTGAATAAGAATTCTAAAATTTGCGAATTCTCCTCCACGTGTACACTTAAAACATATAGGGTGGAGCCTTTTATTACCTGCTCTTCGGTGGCAGTGGTATATCTTATCCAGTGTCCTTGTGGGCTCCAATACGTGGGGAGGACGTAGAGGCCCCTAAAAGTTAGGTTAAACGAACACATCGGTAACATTAGACGAGGCTTTGACAAGCACCCAGTCTCCAGACATTACGATGAGGTACACGGCAGGGATCCCTCTAACACCCTTTATATGGGGATAGATAAGCACAGACCCCATTGGAGGGGAGGATCATTAGTAAGGGACATTTCTCGTTTAGAGATGTCATGGATCCATAGATTAAAAACATATGCCCCTTTTGGGATGAACGTCGACATTGATGTAAATGCGTTTATAAATAAAGCTTAGTGTAGGAGTGAGCCGGGAAGTCTACATTTTATAGTGTAGGCTTTTGCGGCTATTTTCCTCTACTGTGGGTATACTACATTACTGTGGCCCTTTGCATAAAATCGCTGCGGATAAATAGCTAGTGACCCCGTTGGAAGGTTGCTTTTAGTGTTGCTGTGGGGCGATAAGATTTTTGCTATACAGTTGGAACTCTGGTCTAACAATGGATTTTTGGTTTTAATGTAACATTTATCATCTGTCTCATTTTTTTTTTTTATTGGTATTATGTGTATGTATATGATAGAGATGTTATGATGAAATCCTACTATGATGATGTAATCGTTAAAAGTTTTTTCATATAGCATCTTCTCATAATATTATTATTTTAAAATTATGTTCTGTCCTGATATAGATGTATGTGGGAGGTGTCTAATGTACGGTCTATAATGTATGATCCATAATTTGACATAAGATATTTTAAGTAGTAGTATGGGGGTCTGTTGGTACAAACCTCCTCCTCAGTGGTGCGTTGAGTATGCCCTCTGACACCCATTTTTTCAGATCGAATATTATTGGTCTGTTTTCAACAGAATGGTACCCATTGGTATGGGGACGATGGAGGGTTGGGGTTGGACCCAGAGAGCGAGTTTTTATCTTTTATTTTATTTTCACTTTTATTATTCTAATTCCTCTGTTCCTGCTCCGTGAATATTGCGTGCCGGGTGAGGATCGTAAGCGAGGCTTGGTCCTCGCTCTGCCCGCATTTATTACTTCGTACCTATTCACGTCGGGAAGCCACCAGGGATTGGGGGGCTGTCCTGATGTGATTACGCTGCTAGTGTGGGCGGAGACAGTGTTTATTTTGGTGCCTATTTCCGCCTTTACGAACGCGGAGATGGGACGTTCGTCACGCTATCGGAAACGAGGCTTGGCTTCCGCGTGTGTTCGGCGGTGAGCCAATGGTGATAGGCTGAGCGGATGGCGCGATATGACTGGCTGGTGTGTCGTGACGCTTTTGTGTCACTTCCGCCCTGAGATTGCCAGCGATATCGCAGCCGCCCATGAAGGAGGAGGTTTGGGACTTAAGACCATATATAAACGAGGCAAAATGGCGTGTCACCTGAGCCCCGAGACGACGTGATATTTCACGAAACGCGTCGGGCGGTGTGACACGCTATCCATTGCCTCAGAATAGACCAGCTGGTGAATAGGCTATTGATATAGATGATTGCGTCCAGCCGGCGCTACCTACTGTGATATGCCCAATTGTGTTGGACCTTTGTAAGTGCTTTTTATATTTTTTTATTATTGGTAATAAAACGTTTTAACACTATTTGGAGCATTTTTCTCCTCCCTTTATGGTGGATCGGTCACTGCCAAATATTGGAGCCTGATTGTATTATGCTTTAACTTATGGGCGGAGCCTATGGACGTTTAAGGGATACACACGGCCTGGTTTGACTTCTCAGAGCGTATTATCTAAGAACTTCTGGTAAGGAGCCAATCCTCACTTCCGGTGGTGGTGCACTATAACTCATATTGAGTGGCTGAACAGGAAACTGAGAGTTCAATATTCATCTGACACGTGTTGTTTTTTAGTTCACATTGGACTTTGTTCTCAACAATAATTTGGACACTTTATTATTGAATTTTTCTTTCTTCCTTTTTTTTGCACGCCATTTCACGTTTTGTTATGATATACATGAATGTGTCATTTCTTTGCACCTGTTGAGATAGAGGTGCAGAGGGTGCTGTGCATTGTGTGTGCATTGTGCATATAGATATGTCATTGTTATTGTCTTGCACTTTTTGAATTGAAAGTATAGATGATAGTATTCTGTTGGGGATATATATTATAAGTTTCACATCACATTTAATCAAACCTTTTTATTTTTTAGGGTTGTGGTAATAATATTTTTATGACATTCCCACATAAATGTTTGTAGTTGTTTAAATTCCCCCGTAGGGGAAACACATAACCTAGGTTTATACTTAGGACAGCGCGGTTTTTCCTTTGGGACATTTTCTTCTATAAAATGCAGCCTCACCACTGCCCATCAAATGCAGCTTCACCAATGGCCATCGAATGCAGCCTCACCAGCGCCCATCAAATGCAGCCTCACTAGTGCCCATCAAATGCAGCCTCACCAGCGCCCATCAAAGGTAGCCTCACCAGCGCCCATCAAAGGTAGCCTCACCAGCGCCCACCAATGCAGCCTCACCAGTGCCGATCAAATGCAGCCTCACCAGCACCCATCAAATGCAGCCTCACCAGTGCTCATCAAACACAGCCTCACCAGCGCCCATCAATGCAGCCTCACCAGCGCCCATCAATGCAGCCTCACCAGCGCCCATCAAATGCAGCCTCACCAGTGCTCATCAAACACAGTCTACCAGTGCCCATCCATGTACGCTTGCTTCCATTCATTCGGGAGTCGGGACACAGACATAGTCCTTTGCTGCACCTCTGACACTATGTGCAAATGGAGCAGCGGCTGCCTGCTAAAGCTGAGACTTAGTTGCTTGCTGCAGAGAGAAGAGAGTAGGAACACCAGTGGCCGGGCACCCTAGGGAGCAGTGCGCCCTAGGCGGCTGCCTAGTTTGCCTAGTGGTAGCACCGGCCCTGCCTGCAGCCCAGTGTCCGAAGGGAGGGGTTCATGCTCTGCTTCAATATGTCACAGTACATGTTGCCATTGATGGTTACCCTCTATGAACTGTAGCTTCCCAGTGCCGACAGCACTCATGCAGCCCCAGATCATGACACTCCCACCACCATGCTTGACTGTAGGCAAGACACATTTGTCTTTGTACTCCTCACCTGGTTGCCGCCACACATGGTTGACACCATCTGAACCAACTTCATTTATCTTGGTCTCATCAGACCAAAGGACATGGTTCTAGCAATCTGTGTCCTTAGTCTAAAAACAACAAGGAAAAGATGTGCCTCTAAGTTTAGAGGTTTAAAAACACTTTAATAATGACAGACAAATGGCAACTCACATGGGTGAAGACAAAACACAGACACGTCTGTGAGTATAGCATCCAGGGGCACGATAGGTGACCGAGTAGTGGTTTCTCCAATTCTCCACTAATATCAGGAAGCAGTGTGGCAGGCACATCTATATGTATGATAATCTGGGAGGATAAGGACGATGACCTGTCAAATGCTTGAGCCCCTGCTTGGTCACCTATCATGCCCCTGGATGCCTTAATCACAGATGTGCCTGTTTTTTGTCTTAACACATGTGAGTTGCCATTTGTCTGTCATTATTAAAGTGTTTTCAACCACTTGACAACTGGCCACTTAAACCACCCTCCTGCCTAGACCAATTTTCAGCTTTCGGTGCTCTCACACTTTGAATGACAATTACTCGGTCATGTAACACTGTACCCAAATTATTTTTTTTATTTTTTTTTCCCACAAATAGAGCTTTCTTTTGGTGGTATTTGATCACCCCTGGGCTTTTTATTTTTTGCACTATAAATGAAAAAAGACCGAAGATTAAAAAAAAAAAAAAATTTCTTTGTTTCTGTGATAAAATTTTGCAAATTATAAATTTTTCTTCATAAATTTTGGCTACAATTTATACTGCTACATATCTTTGGTAAAAATAACCCAAATTAGTGGATATTATTTGGTCTTTGTGAAAGTTATAGAGTCTACAAGCTGTGGTGCAAATCATACAAAATTGATCACATCTGATGTACTGGTGGCCTATCTCATTTCTTGCAACCCGAACAAGCCAGGAAAGTACAAATACCCCCCAAATTACCCCTTTTTTGAAAGTAGACATTCCAAAGTATTTAGTAAGAGGAATGGTGAGGTTTCTGATGTAATTTTTTGCCACAATTCTTTGCAACATGAAGATTTTTATTTTATTTTTATTTTTTTCCACAAAATATTCATTGTAATAGGTTATTTCTCTCACTTGGCATGTGTATACCACAAACAATGCCCCAAAATAAATTCTGCTACTCCTCCTGAGTATTACGATACCACATGTGTGGTATCTTAGAGAAGCCCAACGTGCAGGGAGCGCCATCAGGTGTTATAGGAGCATAAATTACACGTCTAACTTCTTGACTACCTATTACACTTTTGAAGGCCCTGGAGCACCAGAACAATGACATGTGAGACTGACGTGGCACTGATGACAGATGGCACTGATGACACTTGACACTGATGACAGATGGCACTAATATGCGGCACTGATGACAGATGGCACTTATACGTGGTACCGATGACACATGGCACTGATGACACATGGCACTGATGACACATGGCACTAATATGTGGCACTGATGGCAGATGGCACTAATATGTGGCACTGATGACACGTGACACTGATGACAGATGGCACTGATACCTGACATTGATGCACATGACACTGATAACAGATGGCACGTGACACTGACAGGTGGCACTGATGACAGATGGCACTTATACGTGCTACTGATGACACGTGGCACTAATACGTGGCACTGATGACACATGGCACTAATACGTGGCACTGATGAAACGTGATACTGATGACAGATGGCACTGATACCTGACATTGATGCACATGACAACAGATGGCATGTGACAGGTGGCACTGATGACAGATGGCACTGATACGTGGCACTGATGACAGATGGCACTAATATGTGGCACTGATGACACGTGACACTGATATGGCACTGATGACAGATGGCACTATGTGGCACTGATGACACGTGGCACTGATGACAGATGGCACTATGTGGCACTGATGACATGTGACACTGATGTGGCACTGATGACAGGTGGCACTTATATGTGGCACTGGGGACAGATGGCACTGGGGACAGATCCCACTGATGACAGGTGGCACTGGGGACAGATGGCACTGACAGGAGGCAGTGGGGACAGATGGCAGTGGGGGCAGTGGGGACAGTTGGCATCTCTTAGCGGTTCATCTCTCCCTCCTCACACACTGTCTCTGTGTGAGGCGGGAGAGCCGGCGATGAGAGATGATCTCATATGTTTACATATGAGATCATCTCTCATTGGACATGCCGATTGCGCTGTAAACGGCCGCTGTGATTGGCCATTTACAGCGATCTGTGACTGGCTGTGTCCAAGGGACACGGCCAGCACAGAACTTCCCCGATACACACTTGCGGGAGCACGCATTGCGGAAGTAAACAGGAGGATGTCCAGGGATGCCCTCCCGGCAGTTAGCGTCCGTGCTGTAGCCGTCTTTTGGCTATAGCGCGGGCGCAAAGTGGTTAAACTTCTACACTTAGAGGTGCCTCTTTTCCTTTTTTTTCAGCTTGTCTGGAATTTTGGCTTCTATTCCTCATTGGTGGAGTGTACAGACTTTATTATTATTTCTATTTATCTTATTTTATATGGACTAATTATGGACTTCTTCGGGTTATGCTGGAGCTGGTAATTTACACCTTGTACTTGTTTTTGCTCATGTCCTTAGTCTGCTTGTCTTCAGCAAATTGTTTGCAGGCTTTCTTGTGTATCATCTTTAGAAGAGGCGTCCTTCTGGGATGACAGACATGCAGACCAATTTGATGCAGCGTGCAGCGTATGGTCTGAGCACTGACAGGCTGACCCTCCACCCCTTCAACCTTTGCAGCAAGGCTGGCAGCACTCATATGTCTATTCCCAAAGACAACCTCTGTATATGGCCCTGAGCACGTGCACTCAACTTCTTTGGTCGACCATGGCGAGGCCTGTTCTGAGTGGAACCTGTCCTGCTAAACCGCTGTATAGTCTTGGCAACCGTGCTGCAGCTCAGTTTCAGGGTCTTGACAGTCTTCTTATAGCCTAGGCCATCTTTATGTAGAGCAATAAATTCTTTTTTTTTTTCAGATCCTCAGAGTTCTTTGCCATGAGGTGCCATGTGGAACTTCCATTGACCAGTATGAGAGAGTGAGAGCATAACACCAAATTTAAAACACCTGATCCCCATTCACACCTGAGAGCTTGTAACACTAATGAGTCACATGACACCGGAAAGGGAAAATGGATAATTGGGCCCAATTTGGACATTTTCTTTTTTTTTTTTACTTTATATCTTTATTAATTTCTTTTCGATTTTACAAAACAAACATTACTCATCACATCATACATTTAACCTTTGGAAAAGGCAAAAAAGAAAACATTTAAAAGACCCCCCCTTCATGAGTAGCATCGTTGATCTCTATATATTGTTCTTGCTCTAGAACATAACTATTCCAACGGTCCCATATCTCACACTTACATTCATTCCAATACCCCCATCATTTACTCCTCCATTCCTCTCTCAACAATATTCCTTCCTATTTCACTTCTTCCAATTTATTGACCCTTCCACTTTTATACATTGATGCTTCCATTCTTTTTGTCACGCCACAGTTTCCAGATCTTATCAAATTTCTTAACACCTCCCTGTCTAATATATGACATCCTTTCCTTGAGAATCACCACGTTCATATTCTGTTCCCATTCCCTACTGGATGGAGGTGTGGAAGACTACCACTTCTGGGCTATGAGTTTCCTAGCTTGGAAGAGGCATCTCAAGATTGCTAATTTGGTATCTTTTGGCCTGCCCTTTCCATCTATTCACCCCAATACACACACCATAGGCTCCATATCTATAGACACCTCAAACACCTGGGCTATTGTTTCCACCACCTCCATCCAGTAGCGGAATAACTTGGGACATCTCCAAAACATGTGAATCATGTCCCCCTCTGTCCTTCCACATCTAGGGCAGGAAGCATCCTGTCTTTGACCAAACAGAAAGAGTTTTTTCAGGGTGTAATAAGCTCTATACAGTAAAAGTAAGTGTGACATCTTCTGGGGTGGAGAAAGAGAAACCCATGGTGCAAGCTTCCATTGAATTTCCGATATACGCCCCACATCTCTTTCCCATTTCTTTCTGTTAGGCCGCGTACACACGGGCGGATTGTCTGCCCAACTAAGTTCGTCAGACAATCTGACAGACAGTCCGTCCAAATTTTGAATGAACGGACTTGACCACACACGATGAACAGACAGTCCACTGAAAACTTGCGCGATGACGTGTACAGCACGTACGACGGGACTAGAAAAACGACGTCCAATACACTGCAATGCAACCTTCGGCCGTGTAAATCCTTTCTGAGCATGCGCCATACTTAGTCCGTCCAACTTGCCTACACACGAGCGGACTGTCCGCTGAAACCAAGTTTGGACGGACAAAACCAAGTTTGGACGGACAAAATTACGGAAATTCCGAAAGACAAAGTCCGTCAGATTGTCCGCTGAAAAAGTCCGCTGAAGCCCACACACGAGCGGATTGTCCGCTGAAACACGGTTCAGCGGACTAAGTTGGGCAGACAATCCGCCCGTGTGTACGCGGCCTAAGACTGTTCTTGTTTTCTTTCCTGACTCTTTTTATGTAGACTTAAATAAGTTTTTGATATTAGACCTTTCGTTTACTTATTTCCTGTATTGCCGGTATACTACACCATTCTATTGCTCAGACTCCGAATTGCTTTGTCATTGCATGTCTGACCTGCAGGTATCTAAAGAAGGATTTATTCGGGATTGCAAATTTCTCCCTTAGTTCCTGGAAAGATTTTAGTTTTCCATTTTGGTAAAGCTGGTAAATGTACTTTATACCTCATCTTTCCCATTGAGTTATTTTGAAGGGATGGCAAATTTACATGGTTATAGAAAGCTGTACACTCACTATTTTACATTGAAGCAAAGTGTAATTTCTTCAATGTTGTCACATGAAAATATATATTAAAATATTTACAAAAATGTGAGGGTGAACTCACTTATATGAGATACTGTATATATATATATATATATGTGTGTATGCGTCACTTACTACTGACCCCTCAGTTCTGTGTCAACTACTACTACCGACCTCTGCATCACCTATGCCCAACACCTGAACTTTGTGTAACTTACTCCTGGCCCTGGAACTCGGCCTCACTTACTCGTGAACCTTTTGTGTCACTACTGAACCTCTGCACTCTGCGTCCCTTTAATCCAAAAGCAGTATTCAGCATAATGAACACCACACCCAATTTTTGCTGTGGAGCGCAGCGTACTGTACTTTTTCTCAGCTGAGAGGGCCCTACTCATGTGGGCAGATGCGACGAGGGTACAGTGTTAAGGCAGATGAGCAGGAAGGTACAGCAGTGAGGCAGATGAGCAGGGGGCACAGAGGTGGGGCAGATGAGCAGGAGGGATCAGTGTTGGGACAGATTAGAATGGGGTTCAGCAGTAGGACAGAAGAGAAGGGGGGTACAGCGGTGGGGTAGATGTGCAAGAGGTACAGTGGTGGGGGAGATGAAAAGGGGATTCAACAGTGGGACAGAATAGCAGAAGGGTACAGTGATAAGGAAGATGAGCAGGGGGTTACAGTGGTGGCACAGATAAGAAAGAAGGTACATTGGTGGGACAGATAAGCAGGGGGTACAGAAGTGGAGCAGATGTGTAGGAGGTACAGTGGTGGGGCAGATGAGCAGGGGGTTATATTGGTAGGACAGATGAGCAGATGGGTTCAGTGTTAGGACAGATGAAAGGGGGGGTCAGCAGTAAGACAAAAGAGTAAGGGGTTATAGTTGTTAAACAGATGATCAGGGGGGTCAGTGTTGGGAAAGATGAGCGGGGGTACAGTGATCTGAGAAGGTGCATGAATTGGGGCTGATCTGAGGACTGGAGATGCAGGAATTGGTGCTGATCTGAAGTTGAGAAAGGGGGTACATTGGTGGGGCAGATGAGCAGGGGTTACAGTGGTGGGGAAAATGCGCAGGGGGATACAGTGGTGGAGCAGATGTGCAGGGGGTACAGTGGTGGGGCAGATGTGCAGGAGGTTACAGTTAGACATGTGCAGTTCATTTCTTTCCGAAATGAAATTCGGACTAATTTTAATTTTTTGGAAATTTGGATGTATTCGAATTTCCCAATTACAATAGTACCAAATTTAAATGATTCAAAAACGATTTGAATTTATTCAGATTTGAATTCTGAAAATTCAAGTAGATTTGAATACAAATAAACAAAACAAATTCTGAAAACGAATTAAATGTGTTAAACAAATTGAACTAAACAAATTTATGTAAATAACAAATCTTAGCGAAACAATTTTTTTCGTTCTACACATGTCTAGTTACAGTGGTGGTACAGAAGAGAGGGAGTACAGTGGTGGGGAAGGTGTGCAGGGTGGGGCAGATGTGGAGGGGGGTACAGTGGTAGTACAAAAGAGCAGGGGGGTACAGTAATGGGACAGATGAGCAGGGGAGTACAGTAATTGGACAGATTTGCAGGGGATACAGTGATCAGAGGTGTGAAGGTACATGAATTGGGGCTGATCTGAGGACTGGAGGTGCAGAAATTGGGGTTGATCTGAGGACTGGAGGAGCATGAATTGGGGCTGATCTGTGGCGTGAAAGTGCAGGATGTTTGTTTATTACTTTTACTCAAGTAGTTTACAGCATTTGCTTTATAAATATTCCTTTTCATGATTAAGAGAGTGAAGTTGAAATTTTTTTTAATTATATATTTTTTATATATATATAAAACCGGCACTCTTAGGCCGCGTACACACGGGCGGACTATCCGTCCAACTAAGTCCGTCAGACAATCCGACAGACAGTCCGTCCTACTTTTGAATGAACGGACTTGACCACACACGATGAACAGACAGTCCGCTGAAAGCTTGCACGATGACGTGTACGGCACGTACGACGGGACTAGAAATACGACGTCCAATACACTGCAATGCAACCTTCGGCCGTGTAAATCCTTTCTGAGCATGCGCCATACTTAGTCCGTCGAACTAGCCTACTCACGAGCGGACTGTCCGCTGAAACCAAGTTTGGACGGACAATATTACGGAAATTCTGAAAGACTTAGTCCGCCAGACTGTCCGCTGAAAAAGTCCGCTGAAGCCCACACACGAGCGGATTGTCCGCTGAAACACGTTTCAGCGGACCAAGTCCATCAGACAGTCCGCCCGTGTGTACGCGGCCTTAGATTCTTTGAAAACATTTTTCGGCACACTGTTCTCAAAAGGTTGGCTACCCCTGCTGTAGACTTTAAAGCTGAACTCACACTTTACATAGTTCATTGGCATACTACCCAATGAATCATTGACCCAGAACAAACATGTACATACCATTTATCTGACATTTGCTTGTTTCCTTTAAGGAACTAACCAAGTAGCAAAGGAAGGATAAAGATGACAACCATAAAACTAAACTCTATCTTTTAAATTCACTTTACAGCTTGACCTAAACAAACTATGTCCCTTATCAACAAGTTAGGCTGCTGGATGTGCGGTATAAACTTTATGTAGCTGCAGCTTCCAGTGTCACACCCGTAACACAGTAGAGTCTATCATAGTGGTGATCAGCCATTCAGAGTAGGCAATGTATTCTATAAATTAATTCAAAACATCCTCTGATTGGCTGAGTCAGAGAGGCTGATGATGTCACAACCTCTGTCTCAGAGGAAGCTTTGAATTCATTGATAGAACACATTGCTTACGTTGAATGACTGAGCGTTTACTGTGTTGTAGGTATGAGACCGGAAGTCTTGACTCGAACTCAGAACACAGTGCGGTATACTGTATGTAAACGCAGCAACATACAGTTTATACCACACATCCAGCGCCTTCACATGTTGGTGAGGGACTATGTAAAAAAGTGTATGAAAAGATGCAGTTCAGCTTTAATGTTGGCATCTTTATCCTTCCTTTGCTACTTGGTGAGTTCCTGATTAAAAACAAGCAAATGTCAGATACATGGTATGCGCATGTTTGTTCTGGGTCAATGATTCATTGGGTAGTATGCCAAGTATAAAGATGACATCCTCAGAGCCTGCATATTGAAGATCCAGCCAGCAATGGCAGGTTCCATATTTCTATTCTGACAAATTCACTTTAACCTCTGAGCAGGAGTTAAAGCTTGTTTAATTACATTTTGTTAGAAATGTGTATATTAGCAGCATTTGATTTACAGTAAAGAGCCGGCCTCAAATGTAATGCTGTTAAGCGTGTATGCAGCTGCAATCAGGCATAAATGCTACACACACTTGGTTATTACACAATGAAGTATTATTGCAACAGATGTAAACATTACACATTGCACAAACCTCATTAACATATTTTAAAGCCAGCTGGTAATGTGTTTCTTGTGTGTAGCTGTAAATCCAGAGATTGTGATGTAGCAGTGCTAAAACTGAGATTTCTTCAAGTACCTCATTACTGTAAACTGTCACTGGGGATTGTCATGACATTTATTGTTTCTCCATATATCACCTGGAAATTCCCTGTCCCGTCCTAATATTCTAACCTGTTCCAGAGTGATATTTCAAACCGTATTCCGCAGAGCCGATCTCTCTGTTAACAGCTGGTTGACAGTGAGTGGAATTGGCAGATGGAAAGAGTCAAATCAAATCAGACCAAGTACATAGCCAACGTATATTGTGGTTACCAAAATTGGCAATAATATTAACTCTAGCAATTTGTAATTTAGAAACACACAAGGTGTAAAGAATAACTGGCCAAAATGTGTTTAGGTACAGACTTATGGCATTATACAACTCAAAGTACTGCTTGTGTCTAAAATGTGACATTGAAATAACATTTCTGTAGGTATATTGATTATTTCCATGTTTGAAAGTGTATCTAAAGCCAAAAATATGTTTTAGTCCTGGGTAAAGTGAGGAAGGATCACAACAGTCCGGGTTTACTGCCATTGGAGGCTCCATTGGTGACATTCCTTCTAAAGCTGTCCACATAGAGCATCCTCACCGCCGGCTCTCACCGCTGTCAGTCTGCAGTCGTGACCGGAAAGACTACCCTGTAGCGGAGCAATCTGAAAGTGTGGCATGAGCTGCTCAAGGAGCCCAGAGTGGAAGGGATGATGTCGATGACGGTGAGGACGGTCTATATGGACAGCTTTACCCCGGATGCCTGCATACTTAGAAGTGCCTCTTTTAATCATCAACCATGTGAGTTTGCCTAAATGTTGTACCTTCATTAAATGTAAAGATATTGCTATACTTAGAGGCACCTCTTTTCTCTTTTATACTCAGTTGTGACTTGACGCTACTCTTATATCAAGACATTGCTTGTATATCAAGTCAAAAATTGATTAAAAAAACGATGCTGGTTTTGCAAAAAACACTCTCAAACCAAGGTTTTACTATATAGACAAAGGGTTTTATATACTACCACTTTCCACAAGTTGCTTTATGATAACAAGGTGGCGATGGTTAGAAGCAGCTGCTCACATCAATGTGTCCCCACATTTATCGACAAAATAATAATTATATTAATTTTTATATAGAATAGAATATATTAGATGAGAACTCAGCAAGTATTTTGACCCTTTAGTGCCTGAAGGTAAAACAAATCTTAATGCTTGAGTGCAGTTTTGTAACTTTGGCATGTGTTACCATGAACCACCACCAAAACAAAACTAAATAAATTCTCCTACTCCTGACAATCATTGAGATCGTATGCTGTATATGTATGTCATATGTTGTTTGAATATGCAATAGGGCCAAGAAAAAAAGAATGCACATTTATTTATTTTTTAATCCTACTTAGAACACACTGTTTTTTACCACAACCCCACCCTTTCAATCTGACACCGATCCCGACACTTAAGCCCCTCCACACGGGCCAAATGCTGGGTGACATAAACCAGTTTAATAAAAACATTCAGCCCGTGTGTATGGCCGCTGGTCCAACAAAAGGCAAATGCCAAGTACAGAAAGTTAGTTTACAGATTATTTTTATATCTCTTTATTATTCAAAAATTTTCAGGATACAGTTAGCAAATAAACATTGTAGAGACACAACCTTTTAGTAACCAGTGTGGTTTGCATAATGTATAAGGCATTTCTGTCACTGTAAAATTTTATTGCAGCATGTGAACATGTTTTCCCAATCAGTAAAGACTGCATACTACTTTATGGTAACTAAATACATTATGAAAATATTAAAGTAAAATACAATCTCATTTGAAAAAGAGCTAAGCCATGGTCTCATAACTGTGTTGGTATCGGTGGTATAAATAATTTAATACTGCTTTGCTGGCATTC
The DNA here is from genome assembly GCF_037356315.1 of Lithobates pipiens. NCBI lineage: Eukaryota > Metazoa > Chordata > Amphibia > Anura > Ranidae > Lithobates > Lithobates pipiens. Next base: position 196,579,798 of record NW_027507903.1, on the reverse strand, counting down.
AGACACAAGGGGCACATCTTAGTCCTCTTTGCACTGCGTTCTAGAAAGAAAAAAAAGACAAAAAGCAATAAAATTTCAGAACCTCCAAGGTCCTCTCTATAGCCAATGTGATTCCTGTATATAGAATAATAAGTTAACAAAAGCAATGACACAATACGATTCTCAGTTGCAACAAATAAACAATATCTTTACACTGAGAAGTCAACAGCAAAAAGGATAGGCGTGAATTTGTTTTCATACTTGGAACATTTGTTGGGTACATATTAGTTTGGGAACTTTTACAAAAACTGTCAGTTTATGTACAACACAACATATACGTAAGGGTTATTCTTTTGACTTTTAATCATGCTTTAGTAGCACCAATATATTGCCTTAGGTTTATTCTTTCATTCCAAGTGAGTGGTTGTAAAGTGTATTTGCCATGGAGTTCACTTATCTAAAGTCTCTTCATATGGGTATCATTAGGTGTATAGTTCGATTAACATTTTAGTACAAACTGCAGTCAGCATACCTGAGCTGCATATCAATTTGGCATATTAACCAGAAGCAATAAATTAAAAAATCGAAAAGTGATCTTTTACATATAAACTGCAAAGAAAGCTTTTTTAAGTGTCCAGAGACTTCATATCCCCCAACAATACATGTCAGTTATTTAAACGCTTATTCAGTTTGAAAGGTCGAGTCGGGAGTTTGATGCAAGTATATTAAGTTTCTCATCCTTAGGTCAGCAATTCAAATTTCTTGTTTAAGTCCACTGACATTACTAGAACATGCAGTTTAGGAGAATTTTGTGTTTTCTTTTTCTATTTTGCTTTGATGTATCATGTCAGAAATGTTGACATTATATAAATTGAAGAAATTATGCAAAAAAAAAAAAAAAAAAAACAAAGAGACCAAAACATCTTGTAATTACAAAATGCTAATTAAAAAATCATTCACTGAGAATAACAGAAGGCCTAAATACTAACTAAATATATGAAAGTTAGATTAATTTTAGAAAAACTATTAACGTGAAAACATCTGTGCCGATTAAAGCAAATAGCCAAACCCCCAATCATATGCCTTCAACACAATATAAAGCACGCATACATGGTCAAGAGATTTGGCTATCGTTTAGCCAAACTTTTGGTTTGAGAAAGTGTGTGGTCCAAAAGGTTTTCACTGTGGAATGATTGCTACTGCTAGATGTGCTGGTTGCAGACAAGCACAGTCATTCCTGCTGCTGGGCTTTCAGTAATGAAAATGGTAAAAACAAAGGTCCACTCAAATACACCAATTTCAACTTTACAGTGCCATAACCTTAAACTGACCCTAAAACGTAACTTTACCTTTGTCCTGACTGTGGAGCGATCCTGACATGAATATTTGGATCCATCCAGATGCTTGACCAAAAGCTAACTCAACCTCTCAGCAAGCCGCTGAGACCCTGAGCCAGCCGCTCCCACCTCTCCATGGCCCAGCTATCCAGTGAGCGTGGAAGGGGCAGAGCAGAAAGATGGTGACTGATAGTCACCGCTCTCTGCTCACTGAAGACTGAGAATCAAGCGACCAAGCTCAGTTCTAGCTCTTCAAGGTGGCGGTGGAAAGATGCAGCTTTGGATTGATGTTGCAGCGACCTAGGTGAGTATGTAGTTTGCTTTTTTCAAATCCCATATTTCTCTTTTACCCTGACCCTGAAACTAGATTTTTACCCTAACCCTGAAACTGAGTATTTAACCTGACCTTAATTCTTTTAATGGTCCACCGCAGACAAAATCCTTTTTTCCAAGGCTGATGGCTTGTTCAAAACAGGTGCATTGAGCTATGTTTATCTGTGTTGCCTAACACAATAACAAATAGAAAACAATTGATCTAAAATTGTGTAAAACATTTTCTTGATCATACATCATGGGACACAGGAGCTTCATTACATAGTGGGTTATATAGGCACCTCTGGTGATTGGACACTGGTTGACCCTAATTAAAGAGAATTCCTCCCCTATATAACCCCTCCCATCTGGGAGGCACCTCAGTTTTTTCGCCAGTGTCTGGTTGATGGTCACGTAAAACTTAGCTCTATGCAGGTCCCTGCGAGGGCCGAAGGGCTACAACAAACCGGATCCATACCTCGGGCCGATCTTTGACTCCCAAGATGGTATGGTACCCGGGCCTCGTCTGCCGAAGAAACGAGGTTTTGCCTGTAAGTCCTCTCCATTGGAAGACTGGGCTCTGGGAAAACCAGACTTGGGGTACTGTTTACTCAGAGCGCCCGAAAGTTTCTGGCAGAGCTTTCTACATGGCCCAGGTGGGAGGATCTTTTCGTAAGAGCCCCAGATATACCTGAAGGTTGGCTAACAATACCCGCCGTGATGGGTGAAGGCTGGAATTGGTCTGATATCAGCAATTCCTGCGGCGGGGACAGGTAAGGGAAGTCATCCTGTATATTTAAGTATATGAATGGATTTCTTCATTGTGAGTAGTTGTATGTCTTACCTGGTTTCCACCACTAGAGGGAGTAAGAGCAGCCTGATGCATACTTACATGCCTTTCAATACAAACACGCTCAGTGAAAGCCTGGTTCTCCAGCTACTCACGTCTCCATTACAGTTCCTGCCACAGATAAAGGTAAAAAGGGGTCCCACGCAGGTCAGGGGTCCCACGTTGCTCCCTTTGGGTTCTCCTTCCCCCCCCCGGATTCCACGGTCCTCGTGCACGCGCGCGGGCGCGTGCACGCGCGCCGGGCGCGCTCCCGGCCTAATGGAGGAGGGGGGGTGTGGTTGCGAGCCGTGCATGTTAGTGTGCACGGCGCTGTACTGCGCAGGCGCCAGGCGGCAGTTTTAAAAAGCCCAGAGCGTCAGGGGACTGTAACTGGAGACACAGGAGCTGTGGGCTGTAAGCATCCGTGGGGATTGGATCCAGGCAAACCTTAAGACACCTACTCAGCATCAGGTTGTGCAGTTTAAGCATATATTGATTTATTGTGAGACTTTAAGCGCAACAGTGATCGCATTTGTACTAGTACCTCTGCTTTGTAGCTTAGTACTATGTCTCCTCGTAAGAGGGTCTCAGGGGGAGGTAATAAGAGCACTGGCAAGTCACCGCCTAGGTCCAGGGGTTCCAAAAGTGCCTGTAAATTACCATCCCCCTCTGCAAGACTGGAGCCTGCCTCTCAAGACGAGTCGGTGCCCCTTTCAGGCTTTGCAGCCTCTCCTAATGTCGCAGCCCCGGTCTATGTCACTGAGGACTCCCTTAGGGCTACATTGGAGGGTTTTGAAGGGAGGATCATGAATTTTATTTCTGCTTCCCTAAAAGATAGCAGGAAAAGGGGTAGATCCCCTCCCTCTGCTGAAATCCCTCTCTCAGATAGTTGTTCTGAAAATGAGGAGGGATCCCTATCTTTGGATAGGGATCATGAGCAGTCGGATGAGTCAGAGGAAGAGGAGATAGTCCCCTCCTCCCAGGCACTCAGAAAGCAGGTGCAGTATTATACTGAATTGGTGCGTACCACATTCAGAATGCCGGCTGCTGAAGTCGCTACATCCTCTGTCTCTTCCCTGGGAGTCAGGAAAGCCCCACAGACTGCTTGTTCCTTCCCAATTCATCCTTTAATGAATAAATTGATGTATGAGGATTGGGGACATCCCGATAAACTGTTTACTCCTCCCAAAAGGTTTTCCATGCATTATCCTGTGGAGGAAAGTTTCACCAAGAAGTGGGGGGTCCCATCTGTCGATGCGGCTGTTTCTTGTGTGAATAAAAACCTAACTTGTCCTTTGGATAATGCGCAGGTATTTAAGGATCCAACTGACAAAAGGCTGGAAACCTTATTAAAAGCCTCCTTTTCCATGGCTGGCGCTGTGGTGCAGCCTACAGTCGCAGCCGTGGGGTTGTGTCAGTTCCTCAAGGAACAGGTTAAACAGATGTTTGGACTCCTTCCCAGTGAGGAAGTAGAAAATTATGCAGAGATGCCTCACATCTTGTGTTTCATAATTGATGTGATTTTGGATTCTGTCCAACAAGCATCGCGTTTGTCCCTCATGTTGGTTCACATGCGAAGGGCCCTATGGCTAAAGAATTGGGCTGCTGAGCTGTCATGCAAAAAGCATTTGACTGGGTTCCCGTTTAAAGGGGAGCGTTTGTTTGGGGAAGAATTAGATAAATTTGTCCAAAATATTTCAGGAGGTAAGTCTACTCTCCTTCCAGTCAAAAAGAGCAAACGTCCTTCATTTAGGCGTGCTCTCTCTCCCGAAGCATCAAGCTCTAAACAGTGGCGACGGCCTTCTCAGCCCTCCTCTGCTAGAAAGCCTCAAGGCCGAGCCCAGGGACAGAAAAAGACTTGGGGGCGAAAGCCTGCCAAGCAGACCCCCAAAACCTCCTTGTGAAGGGGCGCCCCCGCTCGGCAGAGTGGGGGGAAGGCTCCTGCAGTTTGCAGGCGCCTGGCGGGAAGAGATTCGAGACAAGTGGGTGATCTCTTCAGTATCTCTGGGCTACAGGCTAGAGTTTCAGGAGATTCCACCTTCTCGTTTCCTAAGGTCAAGGATCCAGTAAAGCAGAAACCGCTATTCCTGGCCTTAGATCAGTAGAAGTGAGCCCGAAAGATCAGGGTTCAGGGTTTTATTCAAATCTCTTCACCGTTCCAAAACCAAACGGAAGTGTCAGACCTATCCTGGATCTGAGAGACCTAAACCGGTTTTTACACATCCAGCCCTTCCGAATGCAGTCAATGCACACTGTGGTCTCCTCCCTGCAAGGGGGAGAATTCATGGCATCAATAGATATCAAAGACGCATATCTCCATGTGCCAATATTTCCCGCACACCAGAAGTTTCTAAGGTTCGCGGTAGAGCGGCGCCATTTTCAATTTGTGGCTTTGCCGTTCGGGCTGGCTACGGCCCCTCGATTCTTCACAAAGATTCTGGACCCTCTCTTAGCAATCTTAAGAGTTCAGGGCATAGCCGTCAGGGCTTACCTAGACAACTTGCTTCTCGTAGAGAGAACTGCAGCGTGCCTAAGTCGCAGCGTCACCAGGACGCTAGAACATCTAGAGCGCCTAGGTTGGATTATAAACCTAGAAAAGTCGTCCCTACAACCGACCACCAGGTTGGATTACCTGGGTTTGATTATCGACACCGCTCAGGGCAGAGTGTTTCTTCCAAGGCTAAAGGCCTTGGCCATTGGAGAGCTGGTGCGTCTGATTCTAGGCAGAAGATCTTCCTCCATTCGGTTGTGTATGAGACTATTGGGAAAGATGGTCGCCTCATTCGAGGCCGTCCCATTCGCCCAGTTCCACTCAAGGCCTCTGCAAAGATGCATCCTTGCGGTTTGGAACAGGAAGCCCCAATCCCTGGATCTTCCTATGCGTTTATCCCCGGGACACGCAAAAGTCTTGTCTGGTGGTTACAAACCAGGAATTTGCTGAAAGGCAAAACTTTTCTTCCCCTCTCATGGAAGATTGTTACAACGGATGCCAGCCTGACAGGCTGGGGAGCTGTATTGGAGGGAACGTGCTCGCAGGGGAAATGGTCTGCGACCGAAAGTCTGCTGCCCATAAATATCTTGGAGATTCGGGCAGTTTACATGGCACTCATAGAGTGGTCTTACAGACTGCGAGGTTTCCCGGTTCGGATTCAGTCCGACAATGCCACCGCAGTGGCTTACATCAATCACCAGGGCGGTACCAGAAGTCTGGTGGCCCAAAAGGAGGTGAATCGCATACTTGTCTGGGCAGAAGAACATGTTCCGTGTCTTTCTGCAGTCTTCATCCCAGGAGTGGAGAATTGGCAGGCGGATTTTCTCAGCCGCCAGCAGTTATGCCCAGGAGAATGGGCCCTGCACCCCGACGTGTTTCAGAACATATGTCACAAGTGAGGCACTCCAGACGTGGATCTGTTTGCATCCAGATTCAACAGGAAACTGGACAAGTTTGTGTCAAGGACAAGAGATGCGCTTGCCCAGGGGTCAGACGCTCTGACGGTTCCCTGGGATCAGTACAATCTGATCTATACCTTCCCCCCGAGCCCGCTGCTATCGCGGTTCCTGGGAAGGGTCAAGAGGGAGTCGAAGTCGGTCCTTTTGGTGGCCTCAGCTTGGCCCAGGCGACCATGGTTTGCAGAAATCATGAAGTTGGCAGTGGGCAGGCCATGGACCCTCCCTCTCCGGCCAGATCTGCTCTCACAGGGTCCAATCTACCATCCTGCTTTACGCAGTCTGAATTTGACGGTCTGGCTGCTGAGACCCACATTCTGAGAGACCGTGGCCTTTCGGGGCCAGTCCTTTCTACTCTGGTCAATGCCAGAAAGCCGGCCTCCAGGCGTATTTATTACAAAATCTGGAGGACATATGTTTCCTGGTGTGAACTCAGGAGGTGGCATCCTAGAAAGTATGTCATTAACAGAATCTTGGCCTTTCTCCAGTCAGGCCTAGAAATGAATTTGGCCATAAGCACTATCAAGGTGCAGATTTCGGCCCTGTCGGTATTTTTTCAAAAACCTCTTGCATCACATTCCCTAGTACGGGCTTTTATCCAGGGGGCTATGCGGATAAAACCGCCAGTTAAACCTCCGGTATGCCCATGGGATCTGAATTTGGTTCTCTCGGCCTTACAGGGCCAACCATTTGAACCTTTGCATCTGGCTTCTTTAGCTCTCTTGACTAAAAAGCTGGTCTTCTTAGTAGCCATATCCACGGCTAGAAGAGTATCAGAATTGGCAGCTCTTTCCAGTAAAGAGCCGTATTTAATTATCCATAAGGACCGGGTGGTTATGCGTCCCAACGGGTCCTTTCTACCTAAGGTGGTTTCGGGTTTCCATCTGAATCAGGATATAATCCTACCATCCTTTTTTCCGAACCCTCAGTCCATAGAGGAAAAGTCTTTACACACTTTAGATGTGGTTAGAGCAATCAGTCTTTATCTTCAAGCAACTGCTCAGATAAGGAAAACTGACTGTTTATTTATTCTGCCGGAAGGCCCTAGAAGGGGTCAGGCAGCGTCAAAGTCCACTCTCTCAAGGTGGATCAGACAAGTTATTTCTCAGGCCTATAGCTTAAAGGGGAAGATTCCTCCTTTTCAGGTGAAAGCGCACTCTACTAGGGCTGTCAGTGCCTCTTGGGCAGTGCATCACCAGGCCTCCCTGGCTCAGATCTGTAAGGCTGCGACTTGGTCATCAGTCCACATGGGCAAGGGCAAGAGGATATCGCCTTCGGGCGCAGTGTACTGCAGGCTGCAGTTTAGGTCCTCAGGTCCCTGGCGGTCTATGTTTATGGTCTGTGTCTCCCTCCCCTCAACCTGAGCATTGCTATGGGACATCCCACTATGTAATGAAGCTCCTGTGTCCCGTGATGTATGATCAAGAAAATGGGATTTTTATATACAGCTTACCTGTAAAATCCTTTTCTTGAGAGTACATCACGGGACACAGGGCTCCCGCCCCTCTTGGGTTTTACGTGGTTTCTTATTGCTTTGCTACAAAACTGAGGTGCCTCCCAGATGGGAGGGGTTATATAGGGGAGGAATTCTCTTTAATTAGGGTCAACCAGTGTCCAATCACCAGAGGTGCCTATATAACCCACTATGTAATGAAGCTCCTGTGTCCCGTGATGTACTCTCAAGAAAAGGATTTTACAGGTAAGCTGTATATAAAAATCCCATTTTTATGCAGCACAATACATACAACACAAAAAATGTGTCAGTGCTTCGCAGCACACTACCTATGCATAGAGTTGAATGAAGGGCCATTTCAATAGAGCTGAAAAAAGGAAGACATGTCAATTCTGCATTGCATTGTAAGGACATATGGCACCACCCCTACACAGCACACATCAGTTCATGCACATGTAGAGCTGGCTCCTGACGAGCATGCGCTATATGTTTTTTCAAGTTAACTCTCCTGAAACCACAGTTGGGTTTTGGGGACAATTTTACTAAATCATGGTTTCAGTACCAGTCCAGCTGAGTTTCAGTGGGTTATCCATGACCGCAGGTGTCGCTATCACCGCCGGCAAGTGTGAGAACGCAGTCTAGTTGGGTGTATTGAATGCCACCTTTTCTTTCGCAACCAGCCCAGTGGGATTGTTCTCTTGCTGTGCATTCTGGGAGGTGGTATTTAAGGTGCCAATGCCATGTGATTTGGGGTTCTATGCCAGAAGATACTTCCTGTCTGTTTGGTTCTGGTCCTCCTGACCAGCCCCCATGGCCCTCATGGCCTGGGGTGCGGATCCATGCACTTCCAAGTCTCGGGGCTGACTAGCCCGAGGCTGTGCAACTGCAGAAACAGGCCTGAATGGATATCGGGGCCTTTTGATTCAAAGGTGGTCTGGAGCCGTCTCATCTAAGGAGAGGCCCAGCAACTGGAGAAGCATCCAGGGGAGGACTCTTCAGTGCGCAAGGCTGGCTTCTCTGAAGGAGCCTGGAGGCTCAGTTGAAGGACACTACATGGATCTACACTCATGCGGTATCGCCGGACCGGCTGAGAGATACTGGCACGGTATGATAGCTCTTTAAATTTGTCTTTGTCCCTCAGTTACATCCAAGTCTGTGGCAGAGACTTTCTCATGTATTCTACATCCAAGTCTGTGGCAGAGACTTTCTCAAGTATTCTACATCCAAGTCTGCGGCAGAGACTTTACTTTACTTAACACCCTACCGGCTGCTAGGCCTGGTGAGAGGAGGTCTATCCAGGGGTTGTGAAATCCAGCTGTGAAATGGCTATTCTCTGGATTTCTTCTATAAGAGACTTTCCATTTTATGAAGTCCAAGCTACCTGAACTTTCTCCTAACCCTCTACCCTAAACTGAGAGACTCTGTTTCTACTTCAAATAAATAACCCAAAAAGAAGATTCAGTGTCAGTTTCCACATTTCTTTTTTTTTTTATTGTATTTTTTATTAAAAATAGAAAGATAACAAGAATACAGTATCTTACACTTGCATAAGTGTACATAGAAACAGTAAGTTTGACATATGAGACCAATCAAAAACAAGGGAAGGGGGGAGAAGGGAAAAAGGGAGAAGACAAAAAAAAAGGGGGGAGGCGGGAAGAAGGAGGGTGGAGTCATAATATTTCAGCATATTTAGTATGTCATCAAAAGATTATCAGTTATTTGCTGTACAGATCAGTAAATGCCACAATCAAATAGCCAAGTCTCAGTGAGCCGGGGGCGTGGAAATTTCTTCCTTTCAGAATTATATGACCTGGTTTGCAGGGGCGGACTAACCATTGGGCCACTCGGGCACTGTCCGAGGGCCCCATGCCACTAGGGGGCCCCATCAGGTATGCCAGCCTCAGTAAAACCAGGGACAGTATGTAAAAATGTGTGGGGTTTTTTACATCTGTCTCTGAAATGTCCCTTACCAACATCCTTTTGGTCTAAAAATCCTGAGATTATAGCTGCCCCACCTCTCCAGTGCCTTCTCAGCCAATAGAAACATGTCTGTGTATACTGTGTGTGTGTTTGTGTCTACTCTGTGGCCCCATAATCTCTGATTGCCTGGGGGCCCCATAATCTCCTTTTACCCGGGGGCCCCATGAGTTGTCAGTCCACCCCTGCTGGTTTGGTCGATCAATTTGAGCATTTAAACTCATCGTAAGAGGGCGTAGAGTAGTAATCTGAATTACACAGCAGTATTCAGTTTGGAGCGGTTCCACAGATCCCAAATCTTAGAGAACTGGGGCATAGTATCGTGGACTATGGCTGTAAGCTTTTCCATACGGCTGATATGTTCTAAGTTCTGCAAAACCTGGGTGAGATCGGGCGGAATATGAGATAACCACCGTGTAGGGATGGCTCTTTTAACCGCTAATAAAATGAAGGTGGCGAGCTTCTGAGAATGCTTAGAAAGTCCAGGAATCAGTAACCCTAATAGGAAGTACAGAGGATCCAGTGGGAGGGAAATCTCAAACAAGTCTTGGATGAAAGACTGTATTGTCAGCCAGAATGGGCTAATCAATGGGCATTCCCAGAAAATATGAAAATGGGAACCTGTATCTTCTCGGCATCTCCAACAGACCGAAGGGGGCGTGGGGTCATATTTATGTAGAATTTCAGGCGTTCTATACCAGAAAAGCAATATCTTATAAGCCATTTCCTTCTGTTCTACGCAACGTGATGTCTGAGAGACGGCTGTTCCACATTTCTTTGGGCCATCTACCACGGGGAAACCCTAGACGGAGAAGCAGTCAAGAAGGTAGCGGTAAGTCCAATAAAACCAGCAGCTCCTTCGGAGGTCAGTGCTACACACATCATACAGACCATAACATTCCCACTGGTTTGAACAAGCCCTGAGTTAAACCAAATTCCTAAACCTAACCAAATCCACATTTTAACCTTAAAGAGGAGGTCCAGCCTCCCCACAGAAAATTAAAAGTCATCAGCTGCTGACTTTTACTATATGGACATTTACCTGTCCATGGAGCCCGAAATATCGGCACCCCAGGCAATATCCAGATTGACTGTCGGGTGCAGCCCCTTCCATTCCTGTTAAGGGAACCCGGCAGTGAAGCCTTTCGGCTTCACAGCCGGTTCCCTACTGTGCATGCGCGAAGCGCACTGTGCTTTTTGATTGGTCCAGCAGCAGAGGCAGGAGGAGGGGGCGAACTTCCGAGAGAAGTTGCTGCGGCCCCATCTCCCAGAAGTAGGGTATGGTACCTGTCCCCCCCCCCCCCAAAAGGTGCCATGTGGCACTGAAAGGGGTGGAGGACAGACGAATAAGAGGAAGTTCCACTTTTGAGTGGAACTCCGCTTTAACCTACCACTAAACTAATCATCCCAGAAAAATATTATTTGTGAAACCCCTGCATTCCCCTTGTCATGCTCTTACAGCTCCAATATCCTGCTATGGAGATTAAATAATTTTGGGTTGTAGCATCCTAGAAACTACTGGCCACCTAGGATATTTATGCATCATTGTCTCTAAGGTTTCTAGAAAATGGTTTAACCACCTCAATACCTGCATGTTACACCCCATTCCTTTCCAGGTAATTTTTCAGTTTTTGGTGCTGTGCTAGTTTTTTTTTGACACAGATTTCTTTTGGCAGTATTTAATAACCACTTTTTTATACTATAAAAAATAAAAAAAGACTTTCCTTGTTATAAAACCTATAAATGGAAAATGATAGAACAAAACAAAAAAAAAAGATCTTTCTTTGAAATGTACACATCCCACTGTTATCTTTTTTTCTTGCCAGAAGTTTTTGTAAGTGAAAAAAACATGCTGGTATCGAGGCAGTTAAGGTGCATTTAGCCCTTGAAAGCAATCCACTGAAGCCAATGGCAAATCTTCCGTTAGTGGAATGTTTCCTCAAAGATGAAATTGCATTTCACTGAAATTGCTTTGTGTACAGTGGCTAGATATCATAAAAAGCTTTACTTTACTTTAAACCCTCAAAACAATATTACATCCTTTGGTGGTTAGTGGCATTTTAAAATGTACACTATTTTTGCAGGCCCGGTACACATTCCAAGGAAAATCAACACTTTATTAAATTAGAGGTGAAGTGAAAATTCACTGACTCGCCCCTACTGAGGGGTGGGGGATCCTGGAATTCAGTAACAGGCTGAAAAGGAGGGAAGGACTTGGATATAAAAGTATTCCAAGAGAGAGTAACTCCAAAGGGAAAACACACAGCAGTGTAATAGTCACAAAATATAGAAAATATCTATTAATAGAATTTCCACAAAAATACAACCACACCACAGTACAAACCATTGTCCTCCCCTCCTTTTCAGTTGGTACACATTCCACAAATACCGCATGGCTGGACTACTACTTAATTTCAGGCTGCATTTAATTATTTATTTCCTTCTGTGAATAGATTTTAATGCCTGTTCATGTTGTATTTACTGAGCATTTGCAGTGGTTTTTGATAAATACCACATAAACGGTCTGGTAAATTGTCAGTTTTCAGGATTGCATGAGTTATTTAGGCATAATGTGTCCCAACACCTAAATATCTCATGCCCATTCTATGAATGAAGACCACTGTGAGTACAGCATGGATTGGTGGACTGTGTTTGGTGTGGAAAGCAACAGGCTTGTTTGAAAAGTCCAGAAAAATCATTAGGCCGCGTACACACGCGGGGACTGTTCGCTCAACTTTGTTCGTCAAACAGTTTCAGCGGACAGTCCGCTCAAAATTAGCATGGACGGACTTGGCCACACACGACGAACGAACAGTCCGCTGAAACCGTGCGCGATGACGTGAACGGCACGTACGACGGGACTAGAAAACGACGTCCTATACACTGCAATGCAAACTTCGGCGTGTAAATCCTTTCTGAGCATGCGCGGAACTTAGTTTGACGAACAAGCCTACACACGAGGGGACTGTTCGCTGAAACAAAGTTTCAGCGGACAGTTTTTCGGAAATTCCGAAAAACTTTGTTCAGCAGACTGTTCGCTGAAACTGTCCGCTAAAAGCCCACACACGAGCGGACTGTCCGCCGAAACACTGTTCCGCGGACAAAGTTGAGCGAACAGTCCCCGCGTGTGTACGCGGCCTCACAGGTAAGGTTGAGTTCAACAAAATTCCAATGTGTTTCATGGGTTCTGAAGGCCCCCTTCATCAGATCTTGACTTCAGGAGGAGTGTGGAAGCTGAAGAACTTGTTTAAATGGAAACCTGGAGCAGATTCTTCCAACTATAATCTTTTCAAACTCCTTGTTGCAATCATTCCCCTAGTTATAACAAAAACTGGAGATGAAAATACAAGCATTTTTCCTCAGCATTTTTCCTCATTATACAAAACTTCAAACAAAAAAACATACATGATGTCCATTTGACATGCTGTCCATTTGATGTTTGAAAAATGGACATCAATGCACCTCTATGGAAAAATGGATGTAATTGGATGATCATCCATTTACATCAAGATTTAAGAGAAGTGACCTGCCGCAGTACCAAGTAGCAATGGCATGCTTCCATCCCGGGTAAATTGTATAAAAAGAAAAGGGGGACAAGTGGGACTTTAAATGAAGCATGTCAATTGAAAATAACAATGTATGAATACATGTGAATAAAATAATTTAGATTTAATTTATAATCAATGACCCCTAGGGGTTGTCCATGATCTGAATGCATACAATGGTAGTACAGTAATATAAATATAGATATACACTCAATATATTTTCATAATAGTAATCAGAGAATCTGGAGTATAGACAAATCAATGGACATGGATGCAGTTCATAACAGAAATACATAAATTACTAATCAAAAATCATAAAATCACATGAATGAGTACAAACTCTATAGTGTATATCTATATTTATATTACTGTACTACCATTGTATGCATTCAGATCATGGACAACCCCTAGGGGTCATTGATTATAAATTAAATCTAAATTATTTTATTCACATGTATTCATATGTAAGTCCCACTTGTCCCCCTTTTCTTTTTATATCCATTTACATCAGTTTACATCCACATCCTTCATCATCAGTTTATTGAAAGTGATTAAAGTGCTATTTTTCTTCTGTCAAAAAAAAAAACGGATTGGACAAAAAATGGATTTAAACTGAAAAATGGTCAGTTTTTCATCCATTTTTGCATTGGTAGTGGATGTAAAAAAAAAACAAAACGGTTGAGCACAGATGAAAACCTGATGAATGCTCCATCCATTTTGAAGTGACTGAACTGGTGAAATGAGCGTTCTGCATGTGTGAAAGGGGCCAAATGTATTTTTATCATAAATCATATGTACCCACCCCCAAAAAGTTTTCATCAAATTCACAAATAACAGTGCAGATCTCAACCACTGACTAATGAAAGTTCTAAGTGGCTTGCCTTCCTAGTGAAGGGCTGGAGCAGTGTCCTGCAGAATTCTCTGCAATCAAAGCAAGTATCTAAGTACAGCCTAATAGTCAGACTCTTTCCTTTATTGCAACAGAATTAAAAAGCAATTTCTAATTAATTTCTGCCTCAACTATGATTAAAGTGGTTGTAAACCCTTAAGGATTTTCACCTTAATGCATTAGATGCAATAAAGAGGAGTTCTATCCACATTTTAAACTTTAGCTCAATAGGTACATTCCTGCAAGTTCAACAACATCTGGTGATTTTTTTTCTTACTTACTCTGTGTTGCTTGTTGCTATAGTTTCTTGTGTATTCTGCCTCCTTCTGGGCCACGGCGATGTACGTCATTTCCTGGGGTGCATCTGCTCCTGGGAGATGTGTGTCATAGTTCCCAGGAGTCAGTGGGCATCACATTATTTCCAAACAGGAAGGGGAGGGCACTTTCTCTGATGCCGTCCATTGTGATGGCAACCCGAGACAATCCATGCGCTGTGTCCTGTGTGTAATGCGCATGTGTGAGTTCGAGAGGTGCATGCTGGGTAGCCAAAAGAACCATATCCTGGAAAAGAGCTCTAGTAGGCTTCACATGCCCACAATCAAGATGTACCCACGTAGTAACAACCAAATGGTCCCTGCCCCCACCTATAGCTGGCCTTCACAGCAAGGAGCACATGGAAGGGCAGACACATGAAAAACAAAGACAGAACATACCACGGCTCAACTTACCAACCAGTCTGCTAACTGACCAAATTAACCTGTCCAACAGTCTGCGTTAAAAACAGGAGTTTAGTTAGCACACATTTGCAAACGCATGCTTAAGCTGCAAGGCCTCTTCACAGCACCCTGTGTATGCTTGCAGTCCTAACGCTAATGAATTTATGTTTATAAGCGTCTCCACAATGGAAGCACATGCATTAATGGGTAGATGAGGGGCAGGTGGACCATGGTATGTTCTGTCTTTGTTTTTCATGTACCCACGCAGCACAGAGCAGAGAAAGGTTAGAAAAGAAGAACGTAATACAACGGTGGATTTAAGAACATCTATTAGAGAATTTTGATTAATACCAGTAGAATGGGTGCCTTTAAAAAAAAAAAAAGTTTGGGTAGAACTCCGCTTTAAGGTGAAAAACCTTCTTTGCTGCAGCTCTCCCCCAGACCCCCTTTTCTTACTTGAGCCCCCTCTGATCCAGCAATGTGCATGAGTGCAGTGGCCCCAGCCACAGTCGCTCTCCTCATTGAACAGATTGATAGCAGCAGCAGCCATTGGCTCCCCCTGCCTTCAATCAAAAGTTGTAACATGGGAGCGGGGGAGGGGGGTCAGGGCTGAGTCCCACTGTTTGTGTTAATGGATGCAGCAGCAGAACCTCGAGAGCGAGTGTGCATGGGTGCCCCCATGGGAAGCGGCTTTCCGTGGGGGCACCCGATGAAGAGGAAGGGCCTGGATCGCCGGTGGGGCACCCCAAAAAGGAGGATCGGGGCAAGCTCTGCAAAACCATTGCACAGAGCAGGTAAGTATAGGCATGTATGTTATTTTTTTTTTTTTAAAGTGAGGGTTTACAAACACATTAAGGGCCCATGTTGCAGAAAGGCATCAGTTGTTTGCTTTGAATACTGCTACAATAAAATAAAGACTTACATAGGATTTAGCCTTTAAAAGAAGGTTCATTTCCATGCATTTCTTTGGGTTGAATGTGCATGTAAAAAAAAAGATTGGGCTGTATATATTCTTATTTGAAATTCTCTGGAATCATTACAAATGTACATGGTCATGCAGAATAGTAGTTGTCTTCAGTTCTAATTGCAAGAAACTCTCTTTTTAAGATTGGGATTTTGCAATGGCACCACTTGACTCAAAAGTATTTCTCATAAAATCTTAATTTTATTACACAAAACTTTATTAATATGTCACATACAAACCAGGCAGGCAGTGTACAATGTTTTTATAAGGGGAAACATTCTTGTTTTGTATCAGTCAAGCAGCTTCTAATAATATTTTTCCCCATTAATGAAAGCAAGAATCTATTTGCTACAAAGCAACATAAGTATAGTAAATTGCCTCTATATTGGTAGTAAGCCATGTCACCACATCCAAAATCTTTGAATTAGACCACCAAACTAGATATCATAGGACCTCTAATGCCGTGTACACATGAGCAGAATTTCCGACAGAAAAAGTCAGATGGGAGCTTTTCATCGTATTCCAATCATGTTTATGCCCCATCAGACTTTTTACGTCGAAAATTTTGATGGACCTATAAAGAGAACATGTTCTAAATTTTTCAGACGGAACCAATTCCTACTGGGAAAATCGCTCGTCTGTATGCTGTTTCGACGGACCAAAATCAACGCATGCTCTGAAGCAAGTACGAGATGGAAGCTATTGGCTACTGGGTATTAAACTTCCTTTTTCTAGTCCCGTCATATGTGTTGTACGTCACCACGTTCTTGACGGTCGGACTTTGGTGTGACCGTGTGTATGCAAGACAGCTTGAGCGGAATTTCGTCTGAGAAACCTTCAGAGTTTATTCTGATGGCAAAAACACTTGCGTGCACGCGGCATTAGGTGTTACGTACATTAAATCATAGATATTCAATACCTAAAACATCACTTTTGCAGGGAACACAATGCATAATCAAGCCCAGTCAAAAAGCAAGATCTCCAGTTAATCAAGCATTTATTCCTAAAAGAATATTCCTGCTGTTAATCAGGCATCCAAGAGGTGCATAGAATTTCTCAGAGAATAAATATGGTGGTATAGCGGTATGAAATCAGATCCTGCATTAGAATGCCCGACTCCCACTCACAGTTAGGACATAGTCGTTTGGAGATCCAGTACAAAGCAACAAAGTTTATTAATGTTTCTTATACAATAACCAACCTCAGTGTTTAGTTCTCCAGACAGTAATTGCAACTCTTGAGTAAAACACTTTCATAAATGACATATTTTAGGACTTAAGCTAAAACGAGGAGGTTTACCACAAATATCAAACAGAAATAAAACTGATTGCAGGATTTGTGGTTAATAATAACAGAATTGGTCAAGGATCTGAATATACATTCACCGGCAACTTTATTAGGTACAACTGTTTAATTGTTGGTAGCACAACTTGCTAATCACATGGCAGCAACTCAATGCATTTAGGCATCTAGACATGGTCAAGACAACTTGCTGAAGTTCAAACTGAGTATTTCAAAAACTGCTAACTCCTGGGATTTTTACGCACAACCATCTCTAGGTTTTACAGAGAATGGGCCAAAAAATATCCAGTGAGTGCCAGTTGTGTGGAAAAAAATGCCTTGTTGATGTCAGAGGTCAGAGGAGTATGGGAAGACCAGTTTGAGGTGATAGGCAACAGTAACTCAAATAACCACTCGTTACAAAAAAAGTATGCAGAATGCCATCTCTGAATGCACAACACATCGAACCTTGAAGTAGATGGGCTACAGCAGCACACTGGCTGTTACTCCTGTCAGCTAAGAACAGGAAACTGAGGCTAAAATATGCACAGGCTCACCAAAATTGGACAATAGAAGATTGGAAAAATGTGGCCTGGTCTGATGAGTCTCGATTTCAGCTGAGACATTCAGGTGGTAGGGTTTTTTCGGAAACATGAAAGCATGGATCCATCCTGCCTTCTATCAATGATTCAGGCTGGTGGTGGTGTAATGGTGTGGGGAATATTTTCTTGGCACACTTCTGGCCCCTTAGTACTAATTGAGTATCGTGTAAACACCACAGCCTACCTCAATATTGTTGCTGACCATGTCCATTCCTTTATGACTGCAGTACACCCATCTTCTGATGGCTACTTCCAGCAGGATAATGCACCATTTTACAAAGCTCAAATCATCTCACCACATGACAATGAGTTCACTGTACTCCAATGGCCTCCACAGTCACCAGGATATTCGCATCATGGATGTGCAGATGACAAATTTATAGCAACTCTGTGATGTGATCATGTCAATATAGACCAAAATCTCTAAGGAATGTTTCCAACACCTTGTTGAATCTATGCTAAGAAGAATTAAGGCAGTTCTGAAGGAAAGAGGGGGTCCAACCTGGTACTAGCAAGGGGTACCTAATAAAGTGACCATTGAGTGTATGTGTAAGGTGTTGTATATTGTATAAATTCATAAAAAATTGATATTGAAAAAACAGTGTCTAGAGCAGAGGTAGGCGACCCTCCAGCTGTTGTGGAACTACATTTCCCATGAGGCATTGCAAGGTTGGCAGTTAGAATTACTCCCGCAGCATGATAGTTCTGCAACAGCTGGAGGGCCCTAAGTTGCCTACCCCTGGTCTAGAGCATATAACTGCCCTAAAACAAGGGAGGAAAGATGAACGTAATTCATTAATGTAGTGTAATTCTATTCTTTCTGCATTTTCCTGTTTTTTTTTTCCATATCATTCAGCAGTTTTCACTATTTTTATTATTTTTATTAATAGTATCAGCAGTTTTCATATTTTATATATGAGACATTTTTCAAATTTTGTGAAAAAGGTGGAAATGTTGAAGAAATATTTTGCTGACCTTGATAAATAAGTCCCTAAGAGTTTTTGTGAAAACAAACAAGTGAGACAAGAGGGAGCCAGGTCTAACTTTACTTTAATGACCTATGGTTTTTCATTAGCCTAACAATTAACAGCTACATTAATTGTAATCAATGGTCTATGTCACTTTGTAGCAAGATGAATTAGCTCGTTATACATAAACCCTGACAGCTCTTCTAGAAATAAAATGAATTCTGCAATATCAGGACAGCTATCAGTGTTTGCCAAGGAATGGTGTCAAAATGACTGAACAGCAGAATCTTATTTTCCACAAAATGAAATATTTTATATGTTCATTAGACATAAAAAATTATATATAAATTAATAATTCTGTGCTAGCTACAATATAAGGAAAAATAAAAACAAACACTGCCAATATTAAACACAAACACAGAGTGAAAATCAGAAAGTATCAAAATGTAGTGCTACTCAGTGTTCAAAGTGAATAACTTGCTATATTTGTTTAACTTTCCAGCTGCGTTACCATTTTAATGCTAAGATATTCAAAGTCAATGAGGGCGGACATGTTCGATTGCTCTCGAAAAACTTGGCAATCCTGAACTGAATGTCGCAACAGTTCAGGCATTTTACATTTAAAGTCTCACTAATCTTGTAGTAGCTACTTCTAAACAAACTTAACTACTACAGCTTGAGTTAGCTTGGATCACATTAACCACTTGCTTACTGGGCACTTAAACCCCCCTTCCTTCCCAGACCAATTTTCAGCTTTCAGCGTTGTCACTATTTGAATGACAATTGTGTGGCCATGCAACACTGTACCCATATAAAATTTTTCATTTTTTTTCACAGAAATAGAGCTTTTTTTCGGCGGTATTTAATCACCACTGGGTTTTTTTATTTTTTGCTAAACAAACAAAAAAAAGACGTGTTTCATAGTTTGTTATAAAATGTTGCAAACAGGTTATTTTTCTCCTTCATTGATATGTGCTGATGAGGCGGCACTGATAGGCTGCTCTGATGGTCACAGATAAGGTGGCACTGATAGGCACAGATAAGGTGGCACCAGTGGCCACTGATAAGATGGAACTGATTGGCCCTGATAGGTGGCACTGATAGGTGTTAGTGATAGGTACCACTGATAGATGGCACTGATGTGCACTGTTAGGTGACACTGATGGGCAGCACTGTTGATGAGGCACTGATTGGTGACATTGATAGGTGGCACTGATAGGTAAAAACCAGGGAGAGCTGCGCTAGACTGATTGACCTGTGAGGCAATAATAAAAATAATCACAATGAAAAAGTCAGTGCACCACAGCCAATGAGACCATACAAAAAGTGAAAAAAACACGACTCCATCCAGTATGGATGCACTTAATGATAAATGATAAATATATTAACGGGTGCCCTAATATTAAAGTGACTAATTAAATAAATTCAAATCACAAAGAATTTCAGGAAAGAAACCAAAGACTACATAATCTAAATGTAGATATAAACATATATTAAAAGGTGACTATAATTCAATAATAATGGTGCTGGCCCAAAGCAGGGTAATAAACAAGTAATAAGTTGAAAAAATAAAAAAGTGATAAGTTGATGATGATTTGTGGTTTCTTCAAATGTGATGAAGACAAAAACATCCCATGGAAATGTGACCAAAGTAGAAGTACCTCCACCACAGCAAAAACTGCCACTTACCAGATAATATTGGTTTCTTATTACGAGGGACCACAATGTGCAGATGGCTATTGCCCCAGCCCGGGATCTTTATGGAGTGCACTGAAGTGCACTGAACTCCTCAATAAATTCTTTTAGATGCACCACAGAAAAATGCTTAGGCAATGAAAGGGGGTTTCTAGATTGTTGGGCTGCCACAAAACAAAGGATTAGAAACTTCTTGACTGGGATGCAAACCTGTATAGACAAAATCCTCCTTGTTCAACTGAAAGTGCCACATTTATGGTTTTCTAATCTACTCTATCATTTGAATCATTGTTCCAGGAGGGTGAGCTCCGGGGACCAGAGGGATGCTGATTGGGCACAGAACACAGGCTCTCCAGCAACCAGGTGGGAGGGTCAAGAGGAGCTCTCCCCAAGGGTACCCAGGGTGTGGGCATACAGAGGGCAATACTAATAGGTGGCACTGATAGGTGGCACTGTGGGCAGTGGTAGGTGGCGCTGGTGGGCACTGGTAGGTGGCACAGGTAGATGGCACAGGTGGGCACAGATGAGCTGGTGGCTGCTTTACTTCATCAGGACCGATGTCCCTCTGACAGCCGACAACCGATTACCGGCTCTGTTTACATCACATGATCAGCTGTCATTGGCTGACAGCTGATCATGTGGTAAGGGGTCGGGATCTCATAGACTCGTTAATCACAGATCATGCCGCGGCTGAAGTCCACTTCTGTGGACAGAAGTCAATCCAGGCACCATGTCATCCCGACAAAGAATTCTGGACCTGCCAGGTGCCTGGACAGACACTCGGCTCAGCCTCTCAGCGAACCACTGTGAGACTGAGCCGGCCACCCCCTCCACAGCCCAGCGCTCCAGTGAACAAGGAGGGGCAGAGCAAAAGGCTGAATTGTGCTAAAACACATGCATATTGTGTCCCAACACTAGATAATTGTGAATAGGATGCCATTCAAGCACCTCACAAGATAAAACATCATGCAGTCCATGTGTCCCCCAGAAGGAAAATTGCAGACAGGCCACTGTGGGAATCCAGAATGGGGCAGAGGGAAGGAAAAAAATGCACAAGGCTAAATGTTATCTAACAATATGTACAATGTATATATAGTTGTCATGTATACCTCAGTCACAGGCAAAGGTTAACAATTTTACAATTTAATCCTATACAAATCAAAACAAAACCAACCACAAAAACATGAATTCTATACAGAAATAACACAAACAGTGAAAGAATCTTGTGAGAGAAGAAGATATATAAAACATTTGTCTAGCACAGAAATAAACAGAGCTAATGTGTTTATTTAAACCAGGATGGGTAGTGGCATGAAGGTTGTGTATCCATTTATTTGTGACCTCCCCTCAGATTAGGATGATTTCTACTTAGAGCTATGAATTCAAGATCATCTGGACAATAAATTGTGAAAAATAGAAAAATATCCCGCTATTGGTGTTTGAAGATTTCCATTGTTATATATTCTTTTACAAAACTAACGTCATTTTGTCTTGCCTACACAAAAGGCACAAATTTACAAAAATGTACATGTCCTCTGATTAGCATGTAATATTTTGGACTGTACACGTTGCCATTTATTAAATTAAATCTAGTCCTGGTGCAGATAAATTTACAATATTAATATCTGTCAAATTGAAATGTGCCCAAGGGACGGTGTCTACAAGGATTGCTAGGTACTAGTTTGTTTTGGAATAAGAATCCCTTTTTAACTGTAATATTTGTAGAATTATCAACACATTTCAAAACGAATTTGTGATTATTCAAAGCATGCCAATGTCAATTTAGTTATCATCTAAAAAAGAACAGTCTGTTTGCTAAATGGTGATACAATTATTACTTTATTGAGATCAATAATTGGTTTCCATGAAAGAGCAAACGATCCCTGGGCTTATTTATAGTCCTTTTATATGATCACTTTAGGCTTTTGTGACTATACAAGATTGTAGTGGCTTTGTTTCCTGTGCAAAAATCCTCTTTGGTACAATTTCTTTTTAAGCTCAAATACTATCTCACTGATCTCTTATTAAGAAATGTTTAGAATGAAAACTTTGTTCATGTAAAACAGATTTTTAGAAGCAACCTGGTACCAATGGTACCATTGGTGTTTTTCAACAAACAGTTTAAACTATATTGTGGACTTGTGAGGGATGAATTTAAATCCCTGTATGTACTAAATTTCCATAAGCTTAAGTATCTTCACTTGATGTGAAACATATGCTGCATTTTGCCAGATAAAAATCAGTTTGAAAGATTACAATATTTTGAGCAACATAAAAGGAAGGGCAAATATCCATAATTATATTATCGTTCACCAGTGTGCACACGACTTAACTTAATTACAATTTAAAATCTAGTAAAAAATGCATGACATAAGTTTATCACTCAACCATGCATAAATAAAGAAATTATCTTCAGAAAGAATTTAGAAACTACACTTTATTAGGAAATAAAGATGCATTAGGACCAACCAATTCATGTGTATGATGGTGTGCTTTAAAGTGAAAGTCCATGCAAAATCTAAAATCCCTGCATCTATAGACACCAAGGATCTAACACTAACCTCTCTATCCCTGTAAAGAAAAGATGAGTATACATACCTTTTTGGAAGCTGATCCGACCCGCTCCAACCCGATCTCCAGAGCCAGAAGCTCTGCAGAGGACATGGAGGACAATGGCTGTGAAATTAATGGGAAGTGATGCCACCCATAGAGTTACTATGGGGCTTACGTTGTCCTCGGTCTCTTCTGCACCCACCTACACAGAGAAGCTGCTGCTGATAGCTCATCGTGGGATCCGGTCGGAGCGGGTCAGATCAGCTTCCAAAAAGGTATATATACTAGTTTTTCCTTTACAGGGATAGAGAGGTTAGTGTAATGCCCTGTACACACATGACTGGACTTTCCAGCAGACTAGGTCAGACGGACTTCCTGCCGGACTTCCGGCAGAGTTCTGTCAGACTTTCCGAATTAACGGACTTGCCCACACATGACCGGACTTTCCGGCAGACTTGGTCTGCCAGTCATCCTGACGGACTTCTGACAGAGTTACAGCGGACTTCCAAATGAACGGACTTGCCCACACACGGACTAAAGTCCGTTCATTTTGAACGTGATGAGCTGCGACGGGACTAGAAAAGGAAGTCAATCTCGCCGCTCTTATCGGCAAGATTGACACCTTGTGAGCCCCGTCGCCTGGTATAGATTTTAAGGGGATACCCCCACGCTGAAAAAACGGCATGGGGGTTGCCCAAGGTCCATACCAGACCCTTATCCGAGCACACAGCCCAGCCGGTCAGGAAAGAAGGTGGGGCGAGCGAGTGCCCCCCCTCCTGAACCGTACCAGGCCGCATGCCCTCAACATGGGGGGTGGGTGCTTCCAGCTCAGATGATCTCTGCCTTTGCCTTGGTCACCGCTCTAGAGACGCTCTCCTGTGTTCCTGTTAAAGGCTTGCTTGGCTGACATTCTTTCTGGCTCCAGATCCTGTTTGTTGTTCTACTAGGCTCATCTCTGGCTCCCTGACGTTTTGGCTTGTCTGACTATCTGTTCTGGTTCCTGAACTCCTGAACTTATTATTAAAAAATTGAGATTTAACTGTACTTCTGTCTCAGTCTGATTCATGGTTTCTGACAATATGCTCTGTGAGATAATTTAAAGGTGCTATGCCTGGTTGCTATAAAGGTAGTGGGTGAGTAAGTGAAAGGGCCAGGTATGCACTGTGTCCTCACCAACCACAGACATCACTTGACCCTATTTCCTTACATTGTTACATAAAAATGGGCACATGGGGGGTCCACAAGCAAGTTTTGTTTTTTTCCATAAATTTCTCCCTTAAATTGCATTCCAAATCCAATGGGTCTGTTAAAGATTATTTTTTTGGGGGGGAGGCATACATTTTTTTAGTACTAAAGAAAGTATTGACAATTTTTTTTTACTGCCGACTTGCAGCAATGTAAACGCAAGTACGTTTTTTTTGTTAAAAAGTGCACATAGACTTCCGGTTCCGGCGCCGCATGAGCTAGCTGCGCCTCTGCCTAGCTCCCGCTTCAGAGCCCCACGAATCGGCATAAAACGCCAGCCTTAGCGGCCCCAGAGCCCTATCTCCTGCTCCCGTCGTCCCCTAACGATCCCCGCTGACATGGATCGTTTTGTTGAAAAGACGGACGTCCGCTCGTACGCGGCTGCGGCGGCACCCTCGGAATGGCCGCAAATCGAGCCCCCGGCTTCGGCCTACTCCGCGTCAGCTCCACAGGCCTCTCCAGCTGAAATTTCAGATGCGGCAATGGAGGTAAGCGGGGTCGCATCCCAGGCATCCCCAGCTCTCACTGGACCATCCCAACTATGTGGGCACTCTACAGGGCTCCCTCACACCCTGACTGGGGAAGCTCCACAGCCATCCCGAGGGGATGATGGCCACACCAACCGCATTGCACAAGCAGTGGCAGCCTTGCTGTCCCCCATGATTACAGCATCAGTGGAGAAAGCTATACATGCTGGGATGAAGCAAATTAAGGCCCAACTCACAGAGCATGCTACTAGGCTGAATGAACTAGAACACCGCCTCTCAGAGGTGGAAGATGATCTATATCAATCCCAAGCCGCAGAACAATCTCAGGAGAAAACGATTCAATATGTTATCCAAATGTTAGATGACTTGGAGAACAGATCCAGACGGTCCAATCTGCGATTCGTCGGGGTCCCTGAGTCGCTCCCTACCGCCAATCTTAACGACTTTTGTGCCAAACGCGTACCTGAAGCCATGGGACTCACGGGACCCTTCACAGTGGAACGGGCCCACCGCGTGGGATCATTCATTGCGGACCGCAAGATCCCTCACCCCATCATTGCCAAATATTTAAACTATGCTGATAAAGCCGTCATTCTTCAAGCTTTCCGGCAATCTCCTTCCCTACAGATAGATGGTGTCAAGATTCTAATATTTGCGGATTATTCTATTGAAGTATCCAAAAAACGCAAAGCTTTCCAACCGATCTGCTCGGAACTATTTAAACTGCAAATTAAATTCTCCTTGGCATTCCCTGCTGTTCTTCGCCTTAAATCCCCCAAAGGGGAACAACTCTCATTACAGGACCCCTCTGAAGCAGAAGCATTCCTGCGATCTCTTCGATCGGATCCGTCTCCGGTCACGCCCTCCAAAGCGGCTTCCACCATCCGATCTTTGGACCAGAGGAGCCCCAGGAAGGACTCCCCCAAACGCTTTCGAGCCTCGGACCCAGACCACAGCCACCGCAACTTTCCGCGCTGAAGTCTCATCTGCTGTCATTTTAATGTGTTTCATGTTTCCCCACTCCACTCAGGTCGCAAGACCGTTACCTCCTGATACTGGGAGCTACTCCTTGCCGACGTGGAGGATCTGGGACTCCTGACTCAGTAGGCCTCCGGCCTACGCCCCACTCCTATCCGTTTACCCGAATCCACTGACAAGTTTGCAGGTTACCATCTACTATGTATTTCCCTTCTTTTTTTCATTATGCTCTGTGCTGTTGTTTATTTCTCTTAATGCCATGTCTAGCCTTACATTTGTTTCTAGTATTTTGACAGGTCTTAGCATGACTCCACTGTGTATGGAAACCTCACACGCCATTTGGCCGTCGCACCACGACACTTGCTTTTCATCCGGTGTACCTTCCAGGCGCCCCTGGGATAGTCCGCTATTAAATCTCTCCCCCATGGGGCTCTGCTCGAGGAGCTCCCCCCTACACAGTGAACTCATGCGGAAAAAAGAGAAGTGCATGCGTTTGTTTATTTGTTTGGTTTTTCTTCTTTGTTTACCATTTTCTCCCCCTGCCCTCCCTCCTCATGCCCATCCCTCTCCCTCCCCTCCTGCTTACTTGGGTTCACCCCTGTTTCCATTTAGGATCCCTGGACGAGGTCCCTTACATCGTGTCTCCATTGAGATAAGCTTGGGCCGCCTCACCCTCTATACCCTTTCACGCCAAATATCTTGCTGCCTTAATCCTCAGCCTCCCCCACTCTTAGAGTAGTCTCCTGGAATGTCAAGGGCCTTCGCTCTCCCCAAAAGAGAGTGAAGATCCTTCGACACTTTAAACGACTCAAGGCAGATGTTGCCCTGCTTCAGGAGACCCACCTACAAGCCCACGATTTTCCGCGCATGCAAAAATTGTGGGTGGGAACAGTGCACAGAGCTGAATCTGTGGGACGGAAGGCCGGTGTACTACTTCTGATCCATAAGAGTCTTCCCTGCACAGTTCTCTCCACCCTCTCAGATAGTAAGGGACGCTTTTTCACAGCGACGGTGCGGATAGGAACTAAAGAACTCTGTATCTCTAACATATATGCCCCTAATAACCCCACTAAACAATTTTATAGCGAGCTCTCGACCTGGTTACTCAAATTCACTCACTTGCCTCACTTAGTTGGAGGTGACTTTAACGACGTTATGCACCCATCGATAGATAGGTCCTCCCCAAAAAATAATTCCCCAAGCGCTAATACACCGGACCCTACTTTATTCGCCTCCACCATGGACTCCCGTCATATGACAGACCTGTGGCGTCTCTCCCACCCTGTAGACAGGGACTTCACATTTTACTCGAACCCCCACAGATCCCTGGCCAGACTTGACCACTTCTTTGGCTCGAACGACATCATACACATGGTTTCGGATTCTGAAATTCACGATATAGCAATTTCAGACCAGGCTCCGGTAGGGATCTCCTTAGACAGATTGGATCTCCCTCCCCGCCCGAATATATGGCGCTTCCCAGCCTTCCTTGTTAATAATTCGGATTTCATTCCGTACATGGAAAAGGCCTGGGCAGAGTACTCCTCTACAAATGCCCTCCATACGATGGGCCCTAACTTATTTTGGGATGCCGGGAAAGCATACCTAAGGGGACGCATTATTTGCTATGCCACATCCTTTAAACGCAATGCACTCAAACACTACCAATCGGCTAGTGCCAGACTACATGCTGCCCAGTGACAGCTCTCGTCTTCCAGCTCGTCTATACACCACGATGAATGGGTATCAGCCAAGTCTGCTTTTGATACCTGGGCTGACACTCTCGAACTTACGAAAAAGGCCCACTTGGATGCTACCCTTCACAGGTATGGCAATAAAGCCGGGAAACTCCTTTCCATATTGTCTAACGGTGGCCATCGCCCTACCCACATTACCTCCCTCTGCGATCACACGGGGCGCACACATTCCACCCCCAAGCCATAAATGAGACTATGTTGCGGTACTACACGGACCTTTACGCCCCGGACCCCATCGTGCAGGAAAAGGCTCGGTCCTTTTTGGACAAATTGACACTTCCCACTCTATCGACGGAACAATTAGATTATCTCAATTCCCCCATCACTCTCCCTGAAATAGAATCTACCATTCGTCACCTACACTCACACAAGGCGCCTGGTCCCGACGGTTTTACTAGTGATTTTTACAAAAACCTCATCCACATCACGGCGCCCACGCTTCACTTAGTTTACTCCAATATCTGGGAGGGGGGCCCTTATCTTCCATCCGGGAACCAAGCAATCATTAAACTCCTCTCTAAAAAAGGTAAAGACCCGTTACAGCCTGGGTCATACAGGCCTATTTCCCTACTCAACCTAGACATGAAAATCCTCTCTAAGATCGTTGCCTCGAGATTAGCCACCATTATCTCACACCTGATCCACCCAGCCCAATCGGGATTTGTCAAAGGTCGAACAGCCACTTTAAACATCCGTAAAGTTCTACTGGCTCTCGAATCAGCCAAACAAGACCCCTCTGGTACCTATGCTATCATTACCTTAGACGCGGAGAAAGCCTTCGATAACGTTAGTTTTGACTGGCTCTCCTTGGCTCTCTCCAAATTAAGATTCTCAGGCCCCTTTAGTCATCTCATCAACTTGATGTACGCTTCCCCCTCCGCTAGCCTGGTCGCAGCAGGCCTTCTATCACCTAGTTTTCCCTTACACAAAGGTACCAGACAGGGATGCCCTTTATCTCCCCTCCTCTTTAACATCGCTCTAGAACCTCTCTCTAGATACCTATCCCATATAGCACCCCTGCATGGTATAAAAATAGGCGATAGGGAACTCCGCACGTCCCTATTCGCAGACGATGTCCTTATTTTCACGTCAAACCCTTCGGTGGACATACCCACCATTAAAACTATCTTCGACGAGTTTAGGTTGTGCTCAGGGCTCTGCATTAATTACTCGAAAAGCGAGATTTTACCGATTGGCTCTCACTCTACCCCATCTTGGGCTAGGGACTCTTTATTCACTATAGCCCCCTCCTACATTACCTACCTGGGAATTAGAATTGGTAAATTGCCATCTTCATTGTATCAATTGAATTATCCCCCCCTTTTGACCAAGATATCTCAGGAATTGACCAACTGGATGGATCTGCCCCTTTCGCTCCTGGGGAGGTGCCACCTTGTAAAAATGGTCAGCGTTGCCAGACTTCTTTACCCTATGCAAACTCTTCCACTCTTGCTCAAACACAAAGATATTACTTCATTAAACTCAGCTATTTACAAATTCCTATGGGTCGGCAAAAGACCATGTATTGCCTACAAAAAACTGCAACGGGGGTATTGGTTTACCTAATATTCGATTGTATAATTTAGCTTGTCTACTTAGAACTAGTCTAGATTGGATCACCCACTCTTCTAGGTACTCTAACTTTGAATTGGAATCCGCTATGGCCCACCCGTTTTCTTTGTCTGCCCTCTTACACTGCCATTGGAAATCTGTCCCCCCCCTACACCAACACAACCTTGTCCTCAGAGACACAGCGATAGCATGGAGAGAGTCTAGGAAACTGGCCAAACTTCCACCTTATTTATCCATTCATCTGCCTATTCAGAGAAACCCCTGCTTCCTTCCAGGTCTTCACTGTAAAGCCTTTTCAGACTGGTCTGCACAGGGCCTCTCCCTATTCTCCTCCCTATGCGACCCGAATACTGGCAAGCCCTTGCCCTTTCGGAAGGTGATGGACTCATTTTCAATTCCAACTTCACACTTTCTTCACTACCAACAGTGCATCAGCTTTATTACCGAAGCCTGCAAGGAAGATTCCCGTCGATTTCAATCAAGTTTCTTAGATCAGCTGATACTGAACAAATGCTTCAAAATCTCTGATGTTTACAAACCCCTCCTGCAACGAGCAAGGCCTTCCGCATCCTCAACCTCCATTGCAAATTGGTCCTCTGCCTTCCCGGACCCCGACTTTGTTCATAAAATTCTGGTTGGACTTCGCAAGGTAATGCGCCTGACACCTAATGAAATCTGGAGGGAAACTTAGCTTAAGATTGCCCAGAGGGCCTACATCCCTTTTCTCTCTTCCAAGTCTGAGCGAGACGGTGCATTCTGCCCTCATTGTCATCAACCAAAACCGCCCCTCTCTCATCGCTTTTGGTCTTGCCCGATAATTTCCACCTTCTGGGACCAGGTCTTGGCTTTCATTTTTGATGTCACATTACTGAAACTACCTAAGGAACCTCTGCTCCTAATCTTCGGATATTGGGACCCCATACTATTGCCATGGTCTGCTACCTCAGGATCTAGTCCCCTCCCAGGGACTAGTGATGGCCGAACGGTTCGCCCGGCGGTCGTTTCGCGGCGAATTTCCGACTTTCGCCGTCCGCGGGTTCGAACGCCTTTTTCCGTCGTTCGCCCCGGCGGACTTACGTGTTTAATGTATACAAGAACTTTAACCTTTCGTGACACGTTTATCATGTGTTACAGGACAACCAATTGAGACATGACAGCTCATGGACACTTGGACATTCCCCCTAACCTATAAATACACCCGATCCGGTGGCCATTTTACATTCTTTCTTCTGTCACTGTAGGGAAAGGATCCTGTGTGGAGTAGGGACAGAGAAAACGCTAGCTATTTGGTACACAAAAGTTCTTTTCAGGACTGGTATAGGTGTTAGGTCAGCAGCCTGAGTTTCTTTTGTCAGTTTAGATAAAGGGACAGAGCGCTGTATGCTGCTATTTTAGGGACAGCTCAGCCAGATTAGTCTTTCTTCATCATCATCATCATCATCATCATTAGCTGTTACTATCAGGTCCACAAAAGAGCTGTTCCAGCTAATCGTTCCAGCCTACTCTTTTTTGCCAATTTGTATAGGGACAGGCAGGAAGCAGTGTGTCAGGCAGTGAGGATAATTTTAAAGACTTGCTGTTACTATTAGTTCCACAAAGGTTCTTTTCAGGACTGGTATCAGTGGTACGGTAATAGGCTTGTACACGTATAATATTCTTTCTTCCAAATATAGAAAGAATATTATACTTGACTGCTGCCCTTCTGCTGCAGTCTGCTAATCATTCACAACTCACTTGTTCCACAAAGCTCTTTATCAGGACTGGTAACTTGGTCTGTCTAGGGTGCTACGGTACATAGGCTTGGGTGCGGTACAGTCTGCTGTTCTGTAAGGACCGCTATCGGTCCACAATACATAGGGTTGCCGTGCACTACTGCTGACCGCTGCCCTATACTGCAGCAGTCCTTCATTGGTATAGGGACTGACGTACAGTCTGCTAATCACTAACACACAACCTGCTTGGTCCACAAAAGTTCTTATAAGGACTGGTAACTTGGTATAGGGTGCTACGGTACATAGGCTTGAGTGCGGTACAGTCTGCTGTTCTGTAAGGACCGCTATCGGTCCACAATACATAGGGTTGCCGTGCACTACTGCTGACCGCTGCCCTATACTGCAGCAGTCCTTCATTGGTATAGGGACTGACGTACAGTCTGCTAATCACTAACACACAACCTGCTTGGTCCACAAAAGTTCTTATAAGGACTGGTAACTTGGTATAGGGTGCTACGGTACATAGGCTTGAGTGCGGTACAGTCTGCTGTTCTGTAAGGACCGCTATCGGTCCACAATACATAGGGTTGCCGTGCACTACTGCTGACCGCTGCCCTATACTGCAGCAGTCCTTCATTGGTATAGGGACTGACGTACAGTCTGCTAATCACTAACACACAACCTGCTTGTTCCACAAAAGTTCTTATAAGGACTGGTAACTTGGTATAGGGTGCTACGGTACATAGGCTTGAGTGCGGTACAGTCTGCTGTTCTGTAAGGACCGCTATCGGTCCACAATAGATAGGGTTGACGTGCACCACTGCTGACCGCTGCCCTATACTGCAGCAGTCCTTCAGCGGTATAGGGACTGACGTACAGTCTGCTAAACACTAATACACAACCTGCTTGGTCCACAAAAGTTCTTATAAGGACTGGTAACTTGGTATAGGGTGCTACGGTACATAGGCTTGAGTGCGGTACAGTCTGCTGTTCTGTAAGGACCGCTATCGGTCCACAATAGATAGGGTTGACGTGCACCACTGCTGACCGCTGCCCTATACTGCAGCAGTCCTTCAGCGGTATAGGGACTGACGTACAGTCTGCTAAACACTAATACACAACCTGCTTGGTCCACAAAAGTTCTTATAAGGACTGGTAACTTGGTATAGGGTGCTACGGTACATAGGCTTGAGTGCGGTACAGTCTGCTGTTCTGTAAGGACCGCTATCGGTCCACAATAGATAGGGTTGACGTGCACCACTGCTGACCGCTGCCCTATACTGCAGCAGTCCTTCAGCGGTATAGGGACTGACGCACAGTCTGCTAAACACTAACACACAACCTGCTTGGTCCACAAAAGTTTTTATAAGGACTGGTAACTTGGTATAGGGTGCTACGGTACATAGGCCTGAGTGCGTTACAGTCTGCTGTTCTGTAAGGACCGCTATCGGTCCACAATACATAGGGTTGCCGTGCACTACTGCTGACCGCTGCCCTATACTGCAGCAGTCCTTCATTGGTATAGGGACTGACGTACAGTCTGCTAATCACTAACACACAACCTGCTTGGTCCACAAAAGTTCTTATAAGGACTGGTAACTTGGTATAGGGTGCTACGGTACATAGGCCTGAGTGCGTTACAGTCTGCTGTTCTGTAAGGACCGCTATCGGTCCACAATACATAGGGTTGACGTGCACCACTGCTGACCGCTGCCCTATACTGCAGCAGTCCTTCAGCGGTATAGGGACTGACGTACAGTCTGCTAAACACTAATACACAACCTGCTTGGTCCACAAAAGTTCTTATAAGGACTGGTAACTTGGTATAGGGTGCTACGGTACATAGGCTTGAGTGCGGTACAGTCTGCTGTTCTGTAAGGACCGCTATCGGTCCACAATACATAGGGTTGCCGTGCACTACTGCTGACCGCTGCCCTATACTGCAGCAGTCCTTCATTGGTATAGGGACTGACGTACAGTCTGCTAATCACTAACACACAACCTGCTTGTTCCACAAAAGTTCTTATAAGGACTGGTAACTTGGTATAGGGTGCTACGGTACATAGGCTTGAGTGCGGTACAGTCTGCTGTTCTGTAAGGACCGCTATCGGTCCACAATAGATAGGGTTGACGTGCACCACTGCTGACCGCTGCCCTATACTGCAGCAGTCCTTCAGCGGTATAGGGACTGACGTACAGTCTGCTAAACACTAATACACAACCTGCTTGGTCCACAAAAGTTCTTATAAGGACTGGTAACTTGGTATAGGGTGCTACGGTACATAGGCTTGAGTGCGGTACAGTCTGCTGTTCTGTAAGGACCGCTATCGGTCCACAATAGATAGGGTTGACGTGCACCACTGCTGACCGCTGCCCTATACTGCAGCAGTCCTTCAGCGGTATAGGGACTGACGTACAGTCTGCTAAACACTAATACACAACCTGCTTGGTCCACAAAAGTTCTTATAAGGACTGGTAACTTGGTATAGGGTGCTACGGTACATAGGCTTGAGTGCGGTACAGTCTGCTGTTCTGTAAGGACCGCTATAGGTCCACAATAGATAGGGTTGACGTGCACCACTGCTGACCGCTCACCTATACTGCAGCAGTCCTTCAGCGGTATAGGGACTAAGAGTTTTGTCACAGGGTCATTTAAAAAATGACATGCAGAGGAAGAGGCAGGCCCTTCCGCAGGGGTGGTAGGGGTAGGGCAGGAGCAACAGGCTTGAGCCAAAGTGGGAAGTTGCAGAAGGTGCGTTCAATTACTTTAAAGGATGCACCAGACTTGGTTGAGTGGCTCGCTCAGCCTTACTCTTCTGCACCCTCCTCATCCTCTCGATCTGCACCCTCTTCTTCACTCTCTGCTATGTGCACCCCCAAAGACACTACCACCAACAACACGACCACCACCACCACCACCACATACCTTCCGCTTGAGTCACTGGAATTATTTTCCGATCCATATCAAGAGGACATTTCTGATGCGCAGCCACTCTTGGTATTGGATCAGGAAGAGGAGGTAGCAACAAGCGCTACTCAGCAGTCTGACGCCAGTACCCAGATCAGCCCAAGGAGGAGGTTGGTCCCCGGTGTTGCTGCCTACTCTACTTATAGCGGTGGGGAAGGTGACGTTGATGATGACGTGTCTAGTGATGTCACGTGGGTGCCCACAAGAGAGGAAGAGGAGGGGAGTTCAGAGGGAGATATGGACCAGCAGATAGGGAGGAGAAGCAGCAATGACTTACATTGCACAGCAGGGACAAAGCAGACTGCAAATGTATCAGGAGCGAGTCATCGACCATGTACGGTCACATCTGGCGCTCCCAGGACACCGGCACATGGCTCCGCAGTGTGGGCTTTTTTTAACGTGTCCGCTGCTGACAATAGCGTTGCCATCTGCAATCTTTGCAGTCAACGCGTTAGTCGCGGTAAGCCCAATACTCACCTAGGGACGACCGCCTTAAGAAGGCACATGAGCAGCCATCACCGAGCCCAGTGGGAGCAACGGAACACACAAAGCCACACTGCAGGCTCTCACCGTCCAGCCTCGTCTTCTACTTCTCCTTCTCCTCTCTCCTCACAATTGTCCTCCACTCCACCTTCCATCACGCCAAGCTCACATTTTTCTGCAAAAAGGCAGGCTTCCGTGGGCCTAATGTTTGAGCGTAAAAAAATGATGACGCCGGATAACCCTCTTGCCCAACGGTTGGCGGCTGGCTTGTCAGAACTCATAGCCCGCCAACTACTGCCATATAAACTGGTGGACTCGGAGGCCTTTCGCAAATTTGTGGCCATTGGAACACCACAATGGAAGGTCCCAGGAAGGAAGTATTTCTCAGAGAAGGGCATCCCAGAGCTATATGGCCATGTTCAGCGGCAAGTGAATGTATCTCTGGCACACAGTGTCGGTGCCAAGATACATCTGACCACAGACACGTGGTCTAGCAAACACGGGCAGGGAAGGTATATCAGTTTTACTGCCCACTGGGTGAACCTTCTGACGGCCGTCAAGCATGTAACCCGTGGCACCCGTGTAGATTTGGTTTTACCGCCACGGATTGCATGCAGGCCTGACTCTTCTTCTCCTCCTCCTACTCCATCCTCCTCCCTCTCCTCCTCAGCTGCCTCCTCCTTTTCCGCTGCTAGCGTCTCTTCCACTGCACCGCCCAAGCTCCCCAGAACCTATTCCACATGCCAGGTGAGACGTTGCCATGCCGTGCTGCGTCTGTTGTGCCTGGAAGCAAAGAGCCACACTGGCCCGGCACTCCTTTCAGCTTTGCGTTCACAGGCAGATGAGTGGCTAACACCGCTCAATTTGACAGTTGGTAAAGTGGTGTGTGACAACGGTGCCAATCTGCTTAGCGCATTGAAACAGGGCAAAATCACGCACGTGCCGTGCATGGCACACGTCTTAAACTTGGTCGTGCAGCGATTCCTTGTCAAATACCCTGGGGTCCAGGACATCTTGCGGCAGGCAAGGAAAATCTCGGCCCATTTCAGAAGATCTTACACGGCCATGGCTCGCCTTGCTGACATTCAGCGGCGACACCATCTGCCGGTCAGACGTCTTATTTGCGATTGCCCGACGCGATGGAACTCAACCTTCTATATGCTTGATAGGCTGCTCCAGCAGAAACGTGCAGTTAACGTCTACCTGTATGAACTCTGCGAAAGAAACGGTTCTGGGGAGCTGGGTTTTTTTTCACCGCGCCAGTGGCTGCTCATGCGCGACACATGCAGACTTCTGCGGCCATTTGAGGAGATCACCAAACTGGTCAGTCGCAGCCATGGCGCCATCAGTGACATGGTACCTTATGCCTTCTTTCTGGAGCGTGCATTGCGTCGTGTCATTGATCAGGCTGTGGAGGAGCAGGAGCGGGAAGATGAGGAAGTCGCAATGCTGGATGAATTCCCAGGGGGGGCTACTCTATCTGAGACAAGTCAACAACAGGAGTCTGATGAGGAGTCAGAGGAGGATGGTGCCGGGGCGGATGAGCAGGAGCAAGAAGAGCATGCTTTAAACCTTTCTGGGATCCCTGTTGTGCGAGGATGGGGAGAGGAGAATGAAGAGGACGACATTATCCTGGATGATGAGCAGGAGCCAGGCCACCACACCGCTTCCACTTTAGTGCAAATGGGGGCCTTCATGCTCCAGTGTTTTAATAGGGACCCCCGTATAAAAAGCATGAGGGTCAAGGACCAGTACTGGGTGGCAACGTACTTAGACCCCCGGTACAAACACAAAATGGCGGAAATGTTACCGCCGTCGCAGAGGGCTGTCAGAATGCAGCACTTCCAGGCCTTGCTTCGAGAAATGCTGCATTCTGCTTTTGCGTGCGCTGGCAGAGGAGCAATTCCCACTCCCAGAGAAGGATTTGCGGGTACCAATCCAACAGCGCCTGCAAGAAGAGGCCGGTTTGAAGATGTGTTGGTGACTTCGGATATGAGGTCATTCTTTCAGCCGACCCATCGACAGGTGTCATCCGGATCCAGCATCAGGGAACGCCTAGACCGTCAGGTGTCCGACTACATTGGGTTAACGGCCGATGTGGACGCTCTGAGGAGTGATGAACCCCTAGACTACTGGGTGGGCAGGCTTGACCTCTGGCCAGAGCTTGCCCAATTTGCAATCGAACTGTTGGCTTGCCCCTCATCCAGTGTCCTGTCCGAAAGGACGTTCAGCGCAGCAGGGGGGATTGTGACCGATAAGCGTACTCGCCTAGCTCACCACAGTGTTAACTACCTCACATTTCTAAAAATGAATGAGGCATGGATCTCGGAGGAATTCAACACATGTGATCAGTAGACCATGTATATGTCTATAAACAATTTTTGGAATCAAGCACACAGACCTTCTTAATTCATTTGGCTCACTTCCCTGACCCAAAAAAGCACACCGTACTATATGCCCCTACCCTCCTCTTTGAAGAGGTTGAGCGGTGTCATATTTCTACTGGGGCTGCTTATTATGAGGGGTTCCCACCATCCCTGTGCTGTGCTGACTTCCTCCTGGGTGTTCTTATTATGAGGGGCTCCCACCATCCCTGTGCTGTGCTGACTTCCTCCTGGGGGTTCTTATTATGAGGGGATCACACCATCCCTGTGCTGTGCTGACTTCCTCCTGGGGCTGCTTACGGTGCTGCTGTCAGCGCTGTATGTCACGGAGCTGCTGTCAGCGCTGTATGTCACGGAGCTGCTGTCAGCGCTGTATGTCACGGAGCTGCTGTCAGCGCTGTATGTCACGGAGCTGCTGTCAGCGCTGTATGTCACGGAGCTGCTGTCAGCGCTGTATGTCACGGAGCTGCTGTCAGCGCTGTATGTCACGGAGCTGCTGTCAGCGCTGTATGTCACGGAGCTGCTGTCAGCGCTGTATGTCACGGAGCTGCTGTCAGCGCTGTATGTCACGGAGCTGCTGTCAGCGCTGTATGTCACGGAGCTGCTGTCAGCGCTGTATGTCACGGAGCTGCTGTCAGCGCTGTATGTCACGGAGCTGCTGTCAGCGCTGTATGTCACGGTGCTGCTGTCAGCGCTGTATGTCACGGAGCTGCTGTCAGCGCTGTATGTCACGGAGCTGCTGTCAGCGCTGTATGTCACGGTGCTGCTGTCAGCGCTGTATGTCACGGAGCTGCTGTCAGCGCTGTATGTCACGGAGCTGCTGTCAGCGCTGTATGTCACGGAGCTGCTGTCAGCGCTGTATGTCACGGAGCTGCTGTCAGCGCTGTATGTCACGGAGCTGCTGTCAGCGCTGTATGTCACGGAGCTGCTGTCAGCGCTGTATGTCACGGAGCTGCTGTCAGCGCTGTATGTCACGGTGCTGCTGTCAGCGCTGTATGTCACGGAGCTGCTGTCAGCGCTGTATGTCACGGAGCTGCTGTCAGTGCTGTATGTCACGGAGCTGCTGTCAGCGCTGTATGTCACGGAGCTGCTGTCAGCGCTGTATGTCACGGTGCTGCTGTCAGCGCTGTATGTCACGGAGCTGCTGTCAGCGCTGTATGTCACGGTGCTGCTGTCAGCGCTGTATGTCACGGAGCTGCTGTCAGCGCTGTATGTCACGGAGCTGCTGTCAGCGCTGTATGTCACGGAGCTGCTGTCAGCGCTGTATGTCACGGAGCTGCTGTCAGCGCTGTATGTCACGGAGCTGCTGTCAGCGCTGTATGTCACGGAGCTGCTGTCAGCGCTGTATGTCACGGAGCTGCTGTCAGCGCTGTATGTCACGGTGCTGCTGTCAGCGCTGTATGTCACGGAGCTGCTGTCAGCGCTGTATGTCACGGAGCTGCTGTCAGCGCTGTATGTCACGGAGCTGCTGTCAGCGCTGTATGTCACGGAGCTGCTGTCAGCGCTGTATGTCACGGAGCTGCTGTCAGCGCTGTATGTCACGGAGCTGCTGTCAGCGCTGTATGTCACGGAGCTGCTGTCAGCGCTGTATGTCACGGAGCTGCTGTCAGCGCTGTATGTCACGGAGCTGCTGTCAGCGCTGTATGTCACGGAGCTGCTGTCAGCGCTGTATGTCACGGAGCTGCTGTCAGCGCTGTATGTCACGGAGCTGCTGTCAGCGCTGTATGTCACGGAGCTGCTGTCAGCGCTGTATGTCACGGTGCTGCTGTCAGCGCTGTATGTCACGGAGCTGCTGTCAGCGCTGTATGTCACGGAGCTGCTGTCAGCGCTGTATGTCACGGTGCTGCTGTCAGCGCTGTATGTCACGGAGCTGCTGTCAGCGCTGTATGTCACGGAGCTGCTGTCAGCGCTGTATGTCACGGAGCTGCTGTCAGCGCTGTATGTCACGGAGCTGCTGTCAGCGCTGTATGTCACGGAGCTGCTGTCAGCGCTGTATGTCACGGAGCTGCTGTCAGCGCTGTATGTCACGGAGCTGCTGTCAGCGCTGTATGTCACGGTGCTGCTGTCAGCGCTGTATGTCACGGAGCTGCTGTCAGCGCTGTATGTCACGGAGCTGCTGTCAGTGCTGTATGTCACGGAGCTGCTGTCAGCGCTGTATGTCACGGAGCTGCTGTCAGCGCTGTATGTCACGGTGCTGCTGTCAGCGCTGTATGTCACGGAGCTGCTGTCAGCGCTGTATGTCACGGTGCTGCTGTCAGCGCTGTATGTCACGGAGCTGCTGTCAGCGCTGTATGTCACGGAGCTGCTGTCAGCGCTGTATGTCACGGAGCTGCTGTCAGCGCTGTATGTCACGGAGCTGCTGTCAGCGCTGTATGTCACGGAGCTGCTGTCAGCGCTGTATGTCACGGAGCTGCTGTCAGCGCTGTATGTCACGGAGCTGCTGTCAGCGCTGTATGTCACGGTGCTGCTGTCAGCGCTGTATGTCACGGAGCTGCTGTCAGCGCTGTATGTCACGGAGCTGCTGTCAGTGCTGTATGTCACGGAGCTGCTGTCAGCGCTGTATGTCACGGAGCTGCTGTCAGCGCTGTATGTCACGGTGCTGCTGTCAGCGCTGTATGTCACGGAGCTGCTGTCAGCGCTGTATGTCACGGAGCTGCTGTCAGTGCTGTATGTCACGGAGCTGCTGTCAGCGCTGTATGTCACGGAGCTGCTGTCAGCGCTGTATGTCACGGAGCTGCTGTCAGCGCTGTATGTCACGGTGCTGCTGTCAGCGCTGTATGTCACGGAGCTGCTGTCAGCGCTGTATGTCACGGAGCTGCTGTCAGCGCTGTATGTCACGGAGATGCTGTCAGCGCTGTATGTCACGGAGCTGCTGTCAGCGCTGTATGTCACGGAGCTGCTGTCAGCGCTGTATGTCACGGTGCTGATGTCAGTGCTCTGTATTACGGTGCTGCTGTCAGTGCTCTGTATCTCCTGCACCCTCTTGTTTGCCTACCCTGGTCCCTGACCTTCCCTCTCCTCCATTGCCTTCATTAGCTCCATAGTCCTGAATTGTCAGAACAATTTCCCAAATAAAAAAAAAATGCTTGTAGTTATCGATCCCAAATTCACCTCATACATGTATTATGCTATTGTCCAGGTGGTGGGACTACGTGCTACCCCCTAATAATTACCCCGTGGCCGCAAATTCGACCTAAAGGTTTGCGAAATTCGCCTCCCATTGAAGTCAATGGAGCCCGCGGCGAACGGTCGTTTTCGCGAACGTTTGTGTCCGTTCGCGTTTCGCGTTCGCGAAACGTCCCGTCGGAAGTTCGTCCATCACTACCAGGGACTCACTCGCCACAAGCTTCAGTGGAGTGGGTTCAGCTATGCCTCCTTCTGGCCCGTCGTCTCATACTCTGCCATTGGCTATCTCCATCTGGCCCTCCAGTCTCCCAACTCCACAAGGATCCTCTCTCCCTATTATACAAAGAAAGGTTTATGACAGACTTTTCCCATGCCAAACAAAAGGCGGCCTTCCTCACCAAGTGGAAATTGTTCATCTCCTTAACCATGTCGGCACCGGATCAACGTGCACTGGAACAATTTTCCTTTACCTACAACAGATCGTTCCACTTCTGATACTATCATATGACTCGCTGCATATATTCGCTCACCCCGATGCCTTGCTCTCCAGGATTTTGTTTGTTTTTATGTGATCAGTACTAATGAACCCATTACATCACAATAGAATTCCATTTATTTACTTCCTCCCTCCGCTACCTCCTCCCCCATCTCCCTATCTCTCCCCTATTCCTCCTCACCCCCCCCCCTTTTTCCTCCCCCACCCTTTCATCTTTTTAATTACTCTCTAGACCATGTTATATAAGGTATAATTAGGCATTTGATCCTCTTGGAGCCGGTCTATAACACCTACTCTGATCGGCGTTCAAAACAGTCGTTGATCCATCCAGTCTGGTCTATACCACCCTTGATTATTACGGTTGTTACTGTTATTGCACGTTTCTGTATATCACGGTTTCTCCAGGGCTTTATCTGGATCTGTATCTTTTCAGTACTGAATGTACCTTTATATGAGCCTCTGTATTTTCTATTTCTTTTTTTTTTTTTCCAATTAGTTTTTATTGAAATTTTTCATATAACTTGTACAAGAAGGAATGAGTAAAAAAAAATACAAAAAAAGGAAGATGACAAATAATAGAGTTGACAAGGAAATGTACAATTCTCTTAAGTTGAAAAGAATACATATATCAATTGGCAGAGCACAAATATGATATCAATACCTCATTGGAACGCTATTATAAACTGTATATTATACTTTCCAATATTTCTCGATGGTGAGTACTATTCTCTCTGCTTTGATATAAGACAGTAGGTAGTCAAAATGGAGGAAAGGGAAAGGGAGGGAGGGGAAAGAAACGGGGTATAAGGGAAAGAGAAAGAAAAGAACAATGGGGGGTAATGGGTCTAGGGTCTGGTGCTCTTCTCCAATCAATACGTCTGTATCACTTAGTATCACTTAGTATCACTTAGTAGGGTCAAGCAGGTTTGTACCATTTTGTCCACACTTGCCATTTACTAATCGTCTTCATTCTATTACCTTGTCTACTAGCAATTAAGGTTTCATATACAAAGTGGGTCTGGGTAGTAACCAGGACTTCAGATACTTTCGGGGCATAATCGGATTTCCAATATTTCGCTATTAGTGTACGAGCCACCAAAAGAATGTGTGTTATCACTACTCTGGACC
Organism: Lithobates pipiens; assembly: GCF_037356315.1. Lineage (NCBI taxonomy): Eukaryota > Metazoa > Chordata > Amphibia > Anura > Ranidae > Lithobates > Lithobates pipiens. The sequence continues at coordinate 196,538,914 of NW_027507903.1, read as the reverse complement.
CCGGGGGAAAATTATTTATTCCTATGTTCAGTATAGCTAGGGAGGGGTTAGGTCTAGTTATGATTCCCGATATGCTGGACACAATGCGGAACAGGGAGTTCCAGAAGCTAGTCAGGCTCCTACAGCTCCAAAACACGTGGTACAAATTCCCAATATCTCCACATCGTCTCCAGCACAACGGGGACCCCCCACTGTCAAACTTAGATATTTTGTAGGGTGTGAGATACCATCTTAGGGCGATCTTTTGTGATAGTTCCCAGTGGTTAACGGATTTGGAAGAGGCATAGATGGCTCGGAAGGCTTCTTTCCATTGCTGAAGTGTAAATGTAGTGTTCATATCCCTCTCCCACAACATGTAGGGGCGAGATTTAATAAATTCTAACTTGTTTTGGTAAATATTATAAAAAAGGGAAATCCCACCTCTGGCTAGGAAACTGGAGTTATAGAACTTCCAAGCAACCTTAGGGATGAGCACCTGGTGTGATTTTATGGATCCCAAGCAATGCATCACTCGGTAGTGGGTATATCTATCTGAGGGGAGAAGACCATATCGTTTCTGAAGCCCGTCAAAGTCAATAGGTCCAGATGTATTTTCTATTTCTTAATAAAAATTATTTGAGAAAAAAAAAAGTGCACATGGACCCCAAAATACTTACTGGATCTTTAGTAGGTTATATACAGCATACAGATGTGCCACTTCACCAGCAGGTTTAGGGTTCCTCTAGGCAACTTACTTAAAGGAATTAGGCATTTTTAAAGTTTTATGTTAAGTATTATTAAAATCAGTGCTCCCACCCAAATAAAAACTTTTTTTTTACATTGCATTACTACATGTCCCACAGCTCAATCCCAACCCCCCATGCCATTTGTTTGACAATCCCTAGCCTAATAACCAAGAGTATGGCAATTATTGATTTTACAGATTCAGATTCTGTATCCAAACTTATTTAATATTTGCGTAATCCCCCGAGCTACGTTCGGCTTATCCCTACTGGAGAGGCAGCTGTACCTGCAGCGCAAGCATCTCCTTGCTTTATCCTCTCTGCTACTTCCTGAATATTAACCCACCAATCATCAAAGCCCCAATCTGGCATCTCTGACATGAAGAAGCAAAGTACAGCATAAGCCATGGTAAGTCAGTAAATAGGCAAAGGATCAGTTACAGGGAGCTCACAGGCAATATTGGGTACTGGCTCTTTGCTCTCTGCTTGCTTTTTTGAGGCACAAATTTCATTAAACTGTGTTCTGCCACTTTGGGAAACTTTGGGTTTATTTACACATTGCAAACAAAACCAAAGAAAACTACCAGCTCAACTCACCAGCCAGCCTGCTACCAACAGGGGTTTAGTTAGCACACATTTGAAAATACATGCGTAAGCTGCAGAGCCTTGTCCATGGCACCCCAGCATTACCTGCAGCCCTAACCCTGTAAATTCCAAAGAGCTTCCATAGTAGAAGCACATCCATTCTGATGGATAGAGGGCAGGTGAGCCTGGAGGGAGCCCACCCCTCCTTAAAGACACAGGGGCACACTGGACACTCAGCGTATAGCACAATGATAGCAAAGGTGTCCAGTGCATCTCCTTACACACATTACATCCATACAAACAATTGCCCGCTAACCCCACCTATAACTGGCCTTTGCAGCAAGGAGCACATAGAAGGGTGATGCATGTCAAACAAAACCAAAGAAAATTCCCAGCACAACTCACCAGCCAGCCTGCTACCAACCGAATTCTCCAGTCTAACAATTTGCATTAGAAAACAAAGATTTAGTTAGTACACATTTACAAATACATTGATTGAATGCAGAAATTCCCAAAGTAGCAATATAAATTAACAGGGACTGCAAACGTTGGCACCCACACAACTTGCAGCTCAGTTTCATTTCAGCCTAGTGCTACATTATGTGAAACTTGTGTTTTGCCAATGTTTGTCAGTATAGCTATACAGGGAAATAACCCTTTTCTGGGTCAAGTGTATTGGAGTATTCTGTTGATGTCAGGAACATTCTGGAATCTCAATTTAATGCGATTCATGAACTTTACAGTCAAAATCCTTAGACAATTGAGAATTAAAGAAGGGACTTACATTTATTAGAAACAGGAAAAGGAGTGAAGGTGAGGGCATCAGAGGAAAAACACATATACCTGGCTACTTGGACATTATAGTGCATTCGATCTGCATCTATTTGGTGAGTGAGGACACAAGAGGGGAGCACAGAGTAGGTTCCCATTTGCAGAGGAGTGATTAATCTCAGCACAAGGGACTGCACTTAAAGTCAAGTTGGATAACAATTTGGATGGACTCAATGGAAAAGATCTAATTGCATATGCATATAATGGAACAGCATTCTGAACAAAATTGAGAGGGAGAATCGTTGATAAATTGCATTATTTATTTTGTTTAACCATATACGATTGGAATATATTTGTATACAGCTATTATTGCCTGTGGCCAATTATAGCTCAGACTGTGTAGTACACGCCCTACACAATATAAGGCTGCCAGTGCGGCGGCCTTGTGTAGTGTTCCGGCGTCTGCAGGGGTTAGGGGGTGTTGTCTGTGTGCCTTCAGCGCAGTATACACCTGTATCTACCCTTTATTGCTGTTGTCTAATTGAGCCATCTGCCATCTACAGGAGTTAGTGGGTGTTGTCTGTGTGCCTTCAATGCAGTATACACCTGTATCTACCTATATTGCTCTTCTCTAATTGAGCCATCTGCAGGAGTTAGTGGGTGTTGTCTGTGTGCCTTCAGCGCAGTATACATCTGTATCTACCCTCTATTGCTGTTCTCTAATTGAGCCATCTGCCATCTGCAGGAGTTAGTGGGTGTTGTCTGTGTGCTTCACCGCAGTGCGGTTCCTCAGTGGCTGGTCCCCAAACGCCACTTTTTCTCACAAAAGGCGATTCCGGCTCTCTACCGACATGTGGAAGGCAATGTCCTTGCCTCGCTGGACAGGGCGGACAGCGGTAAGGTGCATATTCATGGTCCAGCAAGCAGGGACAGGGACGTTACCTGTCTTTCACGGCCCATTGGGTCACTCTTCTGGCAGCTGGGAAGGATGCAGGACAAGGTGCAGTAGTGTTGGAGGTTGTTCCTCCACCAAGCCTCCAAAATGCTACTACTGGTTGTGACACACCTATCTCCTCCACCCCCTCCTCTTCTTCTTCCTCCATGGCCTCTTCCAGTGCTCTGTCCTCGTAACCAGCGGTGCATCATAGGCGTTCAAGGGGCTACGCAAGTACACAGGCAAAACGATGCCATGCTGTGCTTGTACTGGTTTGTTTGGGGAACAGGAGCCACACTGGGGCAGATATTTTGTCAGCTCTGCAGGGGCAGGCCGAGAGGTGGTTGACGCCATGCCAGCTTAAGCCAGAATTGGTGGTTTGTGACAATAGCACCAACCTCCTCTCCGCCCTCCGACAGGGACAACTGACCCATGTGCCCTGTGTGGCTCACGTCCTTAACCTGGTGGTGCATCGGTTCTTGAGCAGGCACCCGGGCTTACAGGATGTCCCGAAGCAGGCCAGGAAAGTCTGTGTGCATTTCAGCCGATCATTTAATGCCAGTGCTCGGTTGGCTGAACTCCAAAAGGAGTGGAACTTGCCCTAGAATCGCCTTATATGTGACATGCCCACCAGGTGGAACTCAACGTTGGCCATGCTGCAGCGGCTGCACATGCAGCAGAGGGCCATCAATGAGTACCTGTGCGACTATGGCACCAGGACAGGGTCAGGGGAGCTCTGTATTTTCTCACCACGCCAGTGGGGCATGATCAGGTATGCATGCACTGTCCTGTCACCGTTTTAGGAGGCCACAAGGATGGTGAGCAGTGACAGTGCATGCATCAGTGACACTGTACCTCTTGTCCACCTCTTGGAGCATACGCTGCGTGGAATAATTGACAGGGCACTTGAGGCAGAACAGAGGCAGGAAGAGGGGGACTTCCTTGCCTCTCAAGGCCCCCTTTATCCAGACAGTGTTCCTGCTGTCCCACCTATCACACAGGAAGAGGAGGAGGATTGTGTCAGCTTGGAGGTGGAGCCTGGCACTCAGCATCAGCAGCAGCAGTCTTGTAGGGATGATTTACAGTCCCGAGAAACCCGTGGACTTGTACATGGCTGGGAGGAGGTAGCTATGGATCATGTTGTCCTTAGTGACCCAAAGGACTCCGAACCAAATGCCTCAGCTAACCTATGCTGCATGGCCTCCCTAATCCTGCAAAACCTGTGGAAGGATCGGCGTATTCTTCGGATCAAGGAGAGGGACCATTACTGGCTGGCCACTCTCCTTGATCCACGGTACAAGGGTAAGGTTGCCGACCTTATCTTGCCATCGCAAAGGGAGCAGAGGATGAGGCATCTCTGGGAGGCCTTGCAGAAAGGTCTGTGCTACTCATTCCCAGACACTGGGAGGTTACAAACTCCTGGTCCTTGACAACGTGTTGCTGGGGCATCGGTCAGAAGGCGCGGTGGAGAAGGTGGCTGTCTGACCGATGCGTTCAGACCATTTTTTAGTCCGCAGCCCCAAGGTATGATCGGTTCCAGCAACCATCGCCAGCGTCTGATTTACATGGTGCAGGAATACCTAGGGGCAAGGTCAGACTTGGAAACCTTTCCCACCGAAAATCCTCTGGCTTACTGGGTCTTGAGGATGGATCACTGGCCAGAGCTTGCACAGTATGCAATGGAGCTACTGGCCTGTCCTGCATCCAGCGTTCTTTCGGAACGTACATTCCTTGCTGCTGGTGGCTTTGTAACCGATCACAGGGTGCACCTGTCCACCGACTCGGTTGATCGACTGACCTTCATAAAGATGAATCAGTCTTGGATCACCCACAGCTACCAAGCACCTGAAGCTGATGTAACCGAATAATTTTTTTTGAAATATCACATCCCTTCAAGACTGCCTATGCTGATGCTGAGTGACTGTCCTGTTATGTTGACGGTCTATCCTCTTCCTCCTCCGCTGATATCTTGGAAGAACATTTTTGGTTCTGGGTGATGACACCAGCCCAATTTTTCAGTCCCTGTTTAACAGGGGTGTGTAATTACAATTTTTGATGCAAGGCTTTGCAGCAGGTCTCATTCCTGCACTCCAAATAGAGTATATGGGAGAGGTTGCAGTGTCATGACACCAGCACCAGTGCCTAAGGCCCAATTTTTCAGCCCCTGTTTAACAGGGGCATGTAATTACAATTTTTGATGCAATGCTTTGCATCAGGGCTTATTCCTGCACTCCAACTAGAGTATCTGGGCGAGGTTGCAGTGTTGTGGCACCAGCAAGCAGTGCCTAAGGCCCAATTTTTCAGCCCCTGTTTAATAGTGGCATGTAATTACAATTCTTGATATAATATTTCACAGCAGGGCCCGTTCCTGTGCCCACCGAGAGTAACTGTGAGGACCTATAGTGTTGTGGCACCAGCACCACCATCACAACCACCAAAGTCCCAATTTTTCTGCACCGCAACTAGAGTATATGGGAGAGGTTGCAGTGTCGTGGCACCAGCACCAGTGCCTAAGGCCCAATTTTTCTGCCCCGGGCGTTTAATTACAATTTTTGATGTAATGCTTTGCAGCAGGGCTCATTCCTGCACCACAACTAGAGTATATGAGAAAGGTTGCAGTGTTGTGGCACCAGCAAGCAGTGCCTAAGGCCCAATTTTTCAGCCCCTGTTTAACAGGGGCATGTAATTACAATTCTTGATATAATATTTCACAGCAGGGCCCGTTCCTGTGCCCACGAGAGTAACTGTGAGGACCTATAGTGTTGTGGCACCACCACCACCATCACAACCACCAAAGTCCCAATTTTTCTACCACTGTTCAACAATGGTATGTAATTACAATTCTTGATATAATCGTTCACAGCAGGGTGCTCCAGCACCCACCAAGAGTCACTTTGAGGGCTTACAGTGTTGTGGCAACACCAACACCTTGTTCCGCCATTTCTGCAGAGCATATAGGGCAGGCCCCTACTTTCAAACATCCAACTTACAAATGTCTCCTACTTGCAAAGGGAAGGAGACAATAGGAAGTGAGATGAAAAAAGACGAACGGCAAAAAAAATTATACAGGGCTGATAACCCTTCCCTAAGTTTAAAAAGCTTAAAAATAGATTTTTGGACTGGAGCTACACTTTAAAAATGTACCAGTTCAAAATTACAGATTCTACTTAACAGAACAAACCTACACAGTCCCTGTCTTGTTTGCACCACCTGTATGTTCTGAGTATATAGGGCCTGGGGGCCCCACGCCTTTCCTTTTTTTAACATGGGTATGGGGTTCCCCTTAATATCCGTACAAGACCCAAAGGGGCTGGTAATGGGCGGGGGGCTACCTATGCCATTTTTCTCAATGATTTTCATCCATATTGCCGGAACCAGATATTAGATTAAAACCGCAAGCAGTTTTAAATGACTTTTTTTTCCGTTAAATGTCATTTTGTGCAGGGACTGTTCTAAACACGGGGAAACACGTGGCACTTCACAGGCATACTATAGACACCCGCAGGCACGATATTTAAAGGAATATTTCACTTTTTTTCCCTTTAATCGTCATTAAAATCAGTGCTCCTGAAAAAACTGCCATTTTTTAAAACATTTTAGGCATTGACCCATGTCCCCTGGGGCAGGAGCCTGGTCCCCAAACCCTTTTTAGGACAATATCTTGCATATTAGCCATTAAAATTAGCACTTTTTATTTCGACCGTTCGAGTCCCATAGACTTCAATGGGGTTCTAAAGTTCGCACAAATTTTCGGCCCGTTCGAAAGTTCTGGTGTGAACCGAACCGGGGGGTGTTCGGCTCATCCCTAGTTTACAATATACAGAGTAACAGCAGCACACCCATTACATCTTGAATGGTATCCACACTATAGTAAGAACACATAATACTATAGAGAGGGGGTAGGGCTCTCACTTTTAGTTAAAGTGTAGCTCCACCCAAAAGGGGATGCTCTTCATGTTCGCAACCTTCCCCCCAGCACTACCACATTTGGCACTTTTTGGGTGGGGGGAGCGGGTACCTGGTTTTGACAGATACCCGCTCCTACTTAATGGCAAGATCGGGGCACAGCGATATACGTCATGTCCAGCCCCCCTCCCCCCCACTGCCATCTGGGACACAGACAGATGGGACCATTCAGAAAAGTGCAGCATGACTTGCGCATGTGCAGTAGGAACCTGACAGTTTCCCTTACTTGCTTTGCCAGCACCTACACCAAAAGCCAATGGACAAATCAGCTTGAAGTGCCGACATTACAGGCTCCCTGGACAGGTAAGAAGTGTCCCTATATCAAAAGTTAGCAGCTACAGTATTTGACTGTTACTTTTTTTTATAGGCTGGAACTCCTCTTTAAATAGATTATTTTTAATGGCAGCTGAATAAATTCAAATATTTCTGTGTAAAGCCATACATTGATGCTGATATACTAAAGAAGTTGAGCACAGTCAATCAAAAAAGTGAAGATTCACTTTAGCCATCTAATTGTGTGCAGATGAACCACACAGGAATTAGCTTTTTACATGATTGAATAATTGGAGTAACAAAGTTGAGTACAGTCTGTGATATTCTTTTCCTTCATATTAATACATATTATACTTCTACTTAATTTGTATTCCTCTAACCTTCCTTTTGGAATTATGCTTTTCTTGGCTTTACACACTGAGCAATACAATGTTTTTATGTCTTTTCAGTGATTGCCCTATTTGTACATATCGGTCACGGTGTATGCATTTTTTATTAAAATTTTATGTTTTTTGATCTATGCCATGTGGAGGTCTTCTCTCGTTTTTCTTCTATAATTATTGCTTCCACTGTTGATTGGTGAGAGCGGCCTGTTGATCTCATATACCACTGATATTTTGGCTGCATCTTTGGCCAATTATTGAGCAATCTGTGGATACTAAATACCCTTGGGAAATCTCAGTTGCATCTTTGGTTCCAGTACCAGCTGACCATTTCATAACCATTGCAGCAAGTTTTCACTTCAACTATCCCAGGAGATAGCCATCTGCAATCTATGGTTGCATCCCTGCCTATATGACTCACCGCCGCTGGTGTGTGGGTCCACATCTCATGGAAAGAGTACCCATCCTCTCTCCCCCTGGTGACGGAAGCACAGTCCTGGGTGTCGCTCGATTTTCGCTTATTTGAACATCACCTTCTGTGGCTTTCTTTGGGGACAGAACAACACTTGATCCATCTAAAGATAGTCATCATAGATGGTCTTTTGAACAACTTACTTGTTGGGACTCATTATTCCAACACATTCTCAGTTTAGTTTTGCGTTCGATATTGTTGTGCATGTATGTGCACCTGTATATGTTTATTCACAAACATTGGTTACTACAGCAATATTGTGTATTTTTAAACACCTTGCAATTTGTATTTTAGTTCTATCACTTAGCTGTTTAGTTATTACCTGTTTACGTATTTCCTCCTTAGGTTAAGTTCTAAGGGTTTATTTTGTTTCAGGGCTACACATTTCCCCTTTCTTTCTTAAGGAAGGAATCTGCTAGTATATGGTGAAATGTTTATTTCTGTCTTGGAGGTTGGAGCAAATGCAGTGGTATCTAGTTTCCTGTAGTACAATGGCTTATTTGGTGTAAAGCTGTAACTGTGAGATAGTTGCACTGGTGAGTGGATCATATAGAGCTTTTCTTAGATATGGAGGATTTCATCAGGAAATTGAGGAGCAAGGAACATCTTCTATTAAAAAAAAAAAAATGTAATCCCATATCAAGTGCATATCTCCAGCAAAATCTAACCCTAAACTGGACATATATATTTACAGCTTCAGACTGCAAGTTACATCCCTGTTAATTACCCAACAAAAAAAGATTTTGTACAATCTTTCATCGCTGGAGCAAATGGTTATACAGGAATAATGCAACAATAAGTGGTTGAACTTTGGTGCCAAGTTTGAAAAGCTTATGCTGTAAAAGTGAATACATTTCAAACATAGCTCCTGTTTTACACTAATAGTCAGACACAGGGTGACCCTGTCTTACCTGACAATTGACTTTACACAGAGACCAAGCCTTGTCCATAATGGGGAGGGCATACCACTGAAGGGGTCTTCAGGGTCTGGGTTCCACAAGGTTGATGGCTGACTACGTGCTGCACTAAGTACCCAGGTGGGCACCCACGCTAAGGGGTCAGAATATGGCTCCCAAGGTTTCACCAAGGCTGTGCTGGTCCAGATGCAATGCTTTTATTTATGATATTTAGACGACAGTGAAGAAGATTATTTAAGAGTTAAACATTTAAAAAAAAAAAAAATAATAAAGTAATAAACTAGTTAAACTAATGCCGTGTACACAACGACCGGACTTTGAGGCAGACTAGGTCCGATGGAATCAGTCCATCGGACAATCCGTTCGCGTGTGGGCTAATCCGATTGTTTTTCATTTTAAAAATCCAAAGGATGTAGAAATAGAACATGTTTCAAATCTGTCCAACGTACTCAATTCCTATCGGGAAAACCATTCGTCTGTATGCTGGTCTGACAGTCCAAATACGATGCAAAGGAAAAGGAAGCTATTGGCTACTGGCTATTGAACTTCCTTTTTTTAGTCTCGTCTTACGTCATCACATTCAAAAGGAATGGACTTTCGAATGGACTTAGTCCGTTCATGTGTGGCCAAGTCCGTTCGTTCGGAAGTTCGTCGGAACTCCACTGAAAAGTCAGATGGGAAGACCGTCAGTCCTAGTCTGCTGGAAATTCCGGTCGTGTGTACGCGGCATTAGACTGCAGTGAACACTCATGCAGGATTACAGAAGCAACATTACAGGCCGTCCCCAGAGCATTGCACCAACCTGGATGAACTTCTTTTACTGTGATATTAGAGGATATTGAAAGAGTTGATTAAAGAATCCAAGTAATAACAAGAGGAGAGCTCGTTCACCCCCTCCATCGCCCTTATATTTCATCTTTCCCATGGTTTTAATTATAGGGATACATTTTTTTTTTTTGTGGAGAATATTAAGTTAGAGAAAATTTGAGGTACAGGAACACATAGGCCAATCGGTTATAATATGATGGAATAGACATCAAGGTATAAAGAAATAATGTGGGGAGCTTAGATGTCTGTCAGGAATAGTAGAAATGGTTATTATGTCATATAATCTTGATATTCTGCATTGTTAGGTTCTATCTAGATGAACGATGTTAGTTGGTAATACTTGAATTGTCATTATTTTTTTACTTGAACATATCTAGAGAAAATGTGTGTTTGGTTGTTTCTTGAAGTAAATAAAATAATTATAAAAAATAAAAATAAAGAATCCAAGATTATAGTTAAGCGAAGAGTGATTCTCCATTAGGGGAGAAGAGGCCTACCACCTTAGATCACAGCAAAAAAAAAAACAGCAGATCTATTGAGTGCGGTAGAGTTGTAAGGGATGCTATCAGTACTGCTGATGCTGGGCAGAAGAAAACACCCCAAAAGCGTGTCCTAAAAACTGCTATTTCCAATTATACCAAAAGTATTATGGATAGGGATGGGCTGAATGGACCCCTGTTTGGTTTGCACCAGAACTTCCAAACATGACGAAAGTTCGGACCCAAATAACGAACTCCATTAAAGTCAATGGGACCCGAACGTCAAAAATCAAAAGAGCCCATTTTGAAGGCTTATTTGAAAGTAATTGGGCATACAATGGTTATAAGGGTATGGGTCTTGCTCTGAAAAGAAAGTTTGTGAAAAACTTCATTTTTAAATGAGCAAGTGATTTTTTTGATTTTTAAAGCGAAAGCCGAAAAATGAAAAATTCCTTTAAGGGGTCCTCTTATGCCACGTACACACGACCGGACTTTCTGGCAGACTAGGTCCGACGGTGTTCCCGACGGACTATCGGTGGCGTTCCGACAGACTTTACGAATTAACTGACTTGGCCACACACAATCACACCAAAGTCCGACGGATTCGAACGTGATGACGTATGACCGGACTAGAATAAGGAAGTTCATAGACAGTAGCTAATAGCTGCCCTAGCATTGGTTTTTGTCCTTTGGACTAGCATACAAATGAGCGGATTTCTCCATAGGAACTGGGTCCAGCAGAAAAATTTGAAATGTTCTATTTCTAAAGTCCATCAGATTTTTTGACAGCAAAGCTCCGATGGAGCCCACACACGATTGAATTGTCTAACGGATTTGTTCCGTCGGACCATTGCTGTCGAAAAGTCTGGTCATGTGTACACGGCATAAGTCTACCTGTAAAGTGGCAGATCTGTACCATGTCTAGAATCTGCTGCAGCAATAATTGCATTTATAAAGCCCAAAAAAATTAAATTTTCCCTGAAAGCTGCCATTATTTTGCTCAACCACAGCTGGGGAGCCAATGTGTATGATGAGGCCACAATGTAGTGCACTGGAAACAGGATTAGAGATTTTTTGGATACATTCTGGTGTCACTTTGAGTAACGGGTGCATAAAAATTGGTCTTTGGGTGTTGGTGGCGCCTTCCCACCATAACCCTATAGGAGATGCTCTTCATGAAAGCAAGAATTTACCTTCCTGTAAAAAATTGCAATGATATGCACATGTCAAATAGGTGCAGAAAAATTACTCTTAGGGTGTCGGGGGCATCTTCCCAGCGAAACCCTATAGAGGTGCTCTTGATGAAGGCAAAACAAATTGCAATGATATGCACCTGTCAAACAAGTGCTAAAAAATTGATCTTTGGGTGTTAATTGTGCCCATGAAACCTATACCAAAAACATTCTTCCAGATTAAATGATTGAACACCCTCAAAGCTAGGCAGCCTCAAAGTCCTGCAGAGATTTCACATCCCAAAATGTCAATCATTGACATCGGCATCAGGGGCTTCATAGTTGATAATCCAGGACTGATTCATTTTTATAAAAGTCAAATGGTCCATGGAGTCTGTGGACAGATGCGTTCTATGATCACTAATGGAACTGCAGCACTGAATGCCCATTCTGAAAGCATGCTGGATGCAGGGCAGCCCAACAACTCAATAGCATACTGGGCAAGTTCTGGCCAGTGGTCTATTCTCATGACCCAGTAAGTCAGTGGATTGTCAGCTAGAAAGTTCTCCATCTCTGTTTTGGCCCCAAGGTAATCGTCCACCATGTGATGCAGACTCTGCCGATTGGATGTGGAAGCTGACAGCCCTGGGCAGCAAGGACTAAAAAAATTCCAAAATGCCTCACTTAGGCGGACGCCTTTGCCAACGCTCCTCTCTTGACCAACACAAGACTCAAAACAAAATTTTTAAAGACACTGTAACCTACTGGAGTCAGGAAAAATGTTCAAAAAAAAACTTTTTAATGGGTCCTTAAGAGATTTTATCTTCTGCACTCTGTGGGGACGGGAGGAGTTCTGAGACCTTCCCAGTGCCCTATCCATAATGCTATGCAGAATCTGCTCCAGCAGGAACACAACAGGGATTGTGTCACTGATGCATGCACTGTCACAGCTCACCATCCTTGTGGCCTTCTCAAATGGTGACAATACAGTGCATGCATCCTTAATGATCAGCCATTGGTGTGGGGAAAAAAAAGCCAAAGTGGCCTGAGCCTGTCGTCATGCCGTATTTGCACAGGTACTTGTTGACGGTCCTCTGCTGCATGTATAGCCGCTGCAGAATTGACAAAGTCGAGTTCTACCTGGTGGGCATGTCACAAATCAGGCAGGTGGATTTCCCACTGAATTTCAACCAACCGAGTACAGGCTGTGTATGACCGCCTAAAATTGCTAGACTCTTCTGGCCAACTTTTGCACATCTTGCAACCCTGGGTACGTATTTAGGAAATGTTGCACCACCAAATTGAGTACATGGCACATGTGTCAACTTTTCCTGTCTAAGGGCGGACAGGAGGTTTGAGCCATTATCGCACACTACCATTCCAGCTGGCATGGTATGAACCACCTCTGGGCCTGTCCCTGTAGAGCTGCAAGAATCTCTGCTCCGGTGTGGTTCCTGTTCCCTAAACAAACCAGCTGAAGCACTGCATGGCACCTTTTAGCCTGACTCTGGGAATAGCCCTTTGAATGCTTAAGGGGTACCTGATGTTCACAGGACAATTCTGCAGAGGAGGGCATGGAGGTGACGGAGGAGGAAGGGATAGAGCTCACAGGTCTGGCATCATCACCACCAGCTGTATGAAAGACGTGGGGGCACAACAAGCTGCAGCACCAGGCCGCCTGCATCCTTTCGAGTTGCAAGCAGCATTACCCAGTGTGAACAAAATATATTGTCCCTGTCCATGCTTGCTGGATCACATGTCAGCACTAAGGTGGATTTTATGGCTGACTGCCTTACCCAACGATGTCAACACATTACCTTCAACGTGATAGTAGAGAGATGAAACAGCCTTGCGTAAAAATTAGTAGCGACTGGGAACCTGCCATTGTGGTACAGCATATTCATGGAAGGGGGCAGAATCCACCAGACTAAAAGGCAGAAGTTGGAGAGCCAACAGCTTTGACAAGCTTGCATTCAGACGCTGGGCATGTGGGTGGCAAGGACTGTATTTTTTTCCACTGCAGCAGATGGAGCAGAGAAATTTTCTAGCTACAGTCTACAGCTGGTGGTGTGCTGCTGGCAGATGTGCTGCTAGGACCTGGGACACCCTGTGCTATACTATCATCCCTGTCAGTGGAGGCTGCTGAGTGGTAATGACACGGTAAAGCAGGGGCAGACTGAAGTGGATAAGGAGGAGAAGGAGGGGGAGGCAACTTGGCAATACGCTGCGGCTTGGGGAACATGAATGCCAATTTGTCTACCAGTGTTCCTCCATCTCTCTAGGCTCATGTTCCTGTCATCCTCAACCTCAGAACCAACATCTGAATCCAGTAATGGCTGGGCATCATCAAGATGCAAGTGGCTGATGCTGTGGTCAAATAACTCAGCTCACACCTCAATGGCTGATGTCAGGGCTATGGCAGGAATAGATGTGGACAAGGAGGCAGGTTTATCCACTCTGGCAACTGCAGGGGACTGCACACTTGTCTTGACTTGTAAAGAAGTGTTTGGTGCACATTGTGTACTTACACTACACAGACACACTCCACAGATACACTATAATATACTGCAATATAATGCGCCAAACATACAGCGATGCACATAACTATATGTTGTTAAACTGGCAGTAACGCACAAAAATATATGGCGTTAAACTGGCAGTAGTGTGCACAGAGCTATATGACATTAAAATGGCAGTAACGCACACAGAAGTAAATGGCGTTAAACTGGCAGTAATGCACAAAACTATAGGACGTTAAATAGGCAGTAACGCAAACAAAACTATATGGCGTTAAACTGGCAGTAATGCACACAAAACTATATGGCGTTACACTGGCAGTAACACACACAGTAGTTAATGGTGTTAAACTGGCAGTAACGCAATCAACCATCACTACACGGATGATATCTGAACTGTCCCTACTCCAGCTATACACTAATGTAAAGATTACTGACACGGTCTCACTAATATTCTAAACTAATATTCTAAACAGACAATTGAAGCAAAATAGCACAGTATAGCACACTAACTAACTAATAGCACTGAACAGAGCCCTGTTCTATCTCTCTCCTTGCCAAAATCACATGGAAAATGGCTGCCATTGAAAGAATACTTTTATACTGTGGGGCAGGAATGAGCCATGCTTGGATAAAGTCATGATGAGTGTCCAATCATGACTCTGACAGTGCTCTGTGTCCTGAAACTTTCACTGCTTCAGCCAATCAGGGCTTGCAATGCACTGTTCTGTGCTACAATGCATTATGGTCGGTTTGGGGGGCAGAACAAGCGGTTGAACGACCCGTTTGTTCGGCTGTTCGCCGAACGTCCGAACCATTCACCCATGCCTAATCATGTAGTACCAAACTGTGTTGTTGCAAATGCAATAATATGGCTAAAATTACCTTACGATAATTCAAATGAGTTATTTCTTAAATCAGCCTTGTTATTTCTTTTTTTAAATAACGACAACTATAATAAAGAGATATATTATATGTATTAGATGTATTAGATAACATAATAAAAAAAAATCATAGGCATGAATCTACTGAACATGTTGTTTATCATACTTAGCTAGCACAATTAGATTCTGTCTGGGATTTAAACATTATATCTTATAGTCTAAACCTGTCAAATAAATGCTCTTTCCATGATATCCTTAGGAAATCCTCTTAGGACCAGTTTAATTGTAATTAATTTAGCTAATACCTCACTAGCTGAGCTACTACAATATATGTCATATTCTTTAGCAATAAGCAGGAAGGGTGGTCACGTCACAAAAACAGTACATAAATATTAAATTCAATTAAAACATTTGCTTATTTGCAACAATAGGAATAGTTTAAAATATATTCACAATTGTTCAAAGAATATTCTATAGTCATGTGAAAAAGTATGCAAAAAATTACTTTTCAACATATTTGAACAATCAAACATATCTTCATCCACCAAGTCATGGCTCAATAAGCTAACCACTAGCAAATCTACCAAAGAATGGCTCAAAAAAAAAATATGGAGGGGGTTAAACCCTGATTCAACTCCCAAAGAAATGTTTTGGAAGGGTCTGAAATGGGCATTCATTCAGGAAACTCATAAATGTCTTGCAACTATTTACATTTTGTATTGAGAAAAGAGTTGATAACAGAGACTGGTGGGTAGTTATGCAAAAAGCCTGCAAAAAACTATTTCTGCTAAAGGAGGCAATTCGAGCATTTGAGGATAATGGTGTATTTATTATTCCACAGTACACAATTATATAAATTTACATTTTTTAAATAAATGGTCAAAATTATTTTTTACAGTACAGGACACAGACAAAATATTCATAGACTTTGGGTTATAGGCTCGTTGGACACTATCAACACTTTCAAGGTAAACCCCCTGGGTGCCTTTCTGATGCTCTTAGTACCAGTTTTGTAGCAAGCAATGCAAAATAACCAAGGAGCTGTAGTAACTCTGCTCCAAAATATGTAATGTACAGGTAAGTCAAAATTCCTCTTTTCCTAATTGTATAGTATAGAACAAAGGTAAAGTATTCATAGGTATGAGGATGTCGCTAAGCAATGATTTTGGTAGATACTTTAATGAGTTTTGAAATGCTTATAATCACATATTATTGAAGTACATAGGTTTGTGATACTTTTGGGTGAAGTGCCATTTTTTTCCCCCCCACTAATTTTGGATCCCAGATGTTATAGCATTTTTTTCATGCAAATGTTTTTAGTTGAATGATTTATTATTCATTTTTTTGGGTTCATATATAATCACATTTGATTCCATCCCTATAAGTGGAGTGCTAATTTTTTTATTACATAAATTAATCTTGAAGTATATGTAACATGCTCTGTGGTATTAGTTGGCTCTATAAACAGGTTATTGGCAGTGTTGGGTAACTGCGCAGTAAAATATTTTATAGAATAAATTATTCCTAACTGAGACCAGGGAATTATCAAGGAATATGAAGCCAACACTAGAGAATTGAGGTAGAAAAAATAGATATGACGCTATACCTTTTTGGACTCACTAAATTTAAATATCATAGAAATGTACAGATTCTTCAGCTTGCTGGCTAATGGTTTTAAACTCTAAAGAATCCTGAATGAACCAAAATATACTGGTATAATAAACCCAATAAATAATGTATCAATCAATATTAAATTGTGCATACAAAAATAAAATAAATATAAATTTTCCAGCGTGCTGGTTAATAAATGAAAAAATATAAAAATAGGGTGAAAATAGGAATTGGAAGAAAAAATATATATATATATAAATGTGAATTGCACAATAAATGAATTAGATGCCTAAAATAAATGATGCTATGTATGCTAAACTCAATCTATAATCAACAGTGAAACTTTTTTTTTTTAAATATACTAAAAAATATATGTACTAAAAAACCCAATGTGCCTGTGACTGTGGTGATGGCGTAACCAAAAACTTTGGTATACAAATTCAATCAAATAACCATAAAGCAAAAACCAAAAAATTCAAATTTGTACAATTGTGAAACACAAGTGAAAAAATGAAATATGAAAAGTGCAACAAATATATACACACTGTGTTAGATTTCGAAAAATTCCCAATTGTAGATATGAAAATTTGGAAAAAAACAAGAAAAATTAAAGATATTAGTCCATAATATAAAAAATGTTCAGATGACGTCTGAATGACGAAACGCGTAGGGCGTGGCCAGATACGTACACCTTTAGTGCAAACGGCGTGGTAGCCGAGCGGAAGTTCCGAACGCTTTTTTACAATACCTGTCTTATCGTACTAAATGTGAGTACTTTTAAGTTGTTACAAATAAACTGAGTTGCAAACATACTATACCATGGAAAGTCCTCTTCTTTACCTTATGTAATACGAGGTACAACATCCCCACGGAAGAACGAGGGATCTCCCCAGCATTCCAGCAAAGACAGCCCAAGAAGCGACACAGTGGCTTATACTGTGGAGGCTGATCCACCCCGGATGGGGTCGTATTTCTGGTGAGAGCAAAATTCATAAACACGAACGGATAAGCAAAGTTACTCCCTCCATTCTTCTTCTATACATAGAAAATCTCTCTTTTTTCACTATCTAATTTCCATTTTTTATATTATGGACTAAACCTCTATTTCTTATATATTTTTTACATTTTTTATATTATGGACTAATATCTCTAATTTTTCTTGTTTTTTTCCCAATTTTCATATCTACAATTGGGAATTTTTCGAAATCTAACACAGTGTGTATATATTTGTTGCACTTTTCATATTTCATTTTTTCACTTGTGTTTCACAATTGTACAAATTTGAATTTTTTGGTTTTTGCTTTATGGTTATTTGATTGAATTTGTATACCAAAGTTTTTGGTTACGCCATCACCACAGTCACAGGCACATTGGGTTTTTTAGTACATATATTTTTTAGTATATTTTTTAAAAAAAAGTTTCACTGTTGATTATAGATTGAGTTTAGCATACATAGCATCATTTATTTTAGGCATCTAATTCATTTATTGTGCAATTCACATTTATATATATATTTTTTTTCTTCCAATTCCTATTTTCACCCTATTTTTATATTTTTTCATTTATTAACCAGCACGCTGGAAAATTTATATTTATTTTATTTTTGTATGTACAATTTAATATTGATTGATACATTATTTATTGGGTTTATTATACCAGTATATTTTGGTTCATTCAGGATTCTTTAGAGTTTAAAACCATTAGCCAGCAAGCTGAAGAATCTGTACATTTCTATGATATTTAAATTTAGTGAGTCCAAAAAGGTATAGCGCCATATCTATTTTTTCTACCTCACTTTTTTTATTGTTCCATCCATTAGGACGGAAACAAAATAGAGGCTGCTCTTACCTACATTACATTATATTACATATACTCTCTGTCAAACAAATTCCATAGCACGCCCTATCCTTTTATTTTTATTTCAACACTAGAGAATACTCGGTCCTGGTCACAGAGGTAGCTTGTTGTTGAATCTGGAGGCAAGGATGTCTACATGGACAGTGAGTTTGCATTCATGAGATTATCTGGCTTGCTTCCTTCAAGGTTTCATGACTCCTGGTGCGATCTTGATATGATGCATGCCACAACTGTGGTACTGTCTGACTACACTCCGAAACCTGTGCAGGAGGGGTTTCCAGTGTTGCAGAGACATTTGTATTTCTGAGCTGCAGGATGTTGATGAGGTGCTAGGTGAAATGAAGCCTGGAGAGCAGATTTTTGGAAACTGATCACCCACCTGAAGGCCTTGAGCATCTGAATTGTCTGTTTACAGACAAATGTAAGGGAGGTGAGCCCATCAGGAGAAGATTGTCTAGATAACCTGTGATCTATATGAGCTGAGTACTAAGAAAGGAAACAAGGTTCAGGGACTTTTGTGGATACTCTGGGATCAGTAGACTGGGCAAAGGGTAGTGCAAAAAACTGGAAACAGCTGTCTGCCTCTGCAAAACGCAGAAAGCGCTGATGAGGTGGGTAGATGAAAATATGCACATAAGCGTCTTGGATGCTATATATTCCCTGTGTGGCAGGGAGGAAATTATCGACCTTGCAGTTTAAATTTTGTTTATTTTGGAGGTATTTGTTGTTTAAGACTGAGACTGCAGATCAACTACAGGAACAGACCACTTTTTAGTGAACTCTTTTTCCACTGGATATAGTTCGGCAAAGATTTTTGAAGAAGTAAAAAACTTTTTTGGAGTAAGTCAATCATCATAGACTGCCCATTCTATTTGTTTGTGAACGGGAATGTTTTAACAAGTTTTGCAGGTCTCGCAGAGGCGGAATTGGAGGAAAACTCACATTTTGCAGCCCTGGACAAAGATGGCTGTATTAGGGCAATTAGTTGTCCAAGAAATTAAGACAGAAGAAAATTACATTTTTGTCAAGTAGGCCATTTGTGTGCTCAAGATAGAGCTACAATAGAATTAATGTGTAATGTGTAGAGTAGTGTTAAATTTATTTGTTGCTCTATGTATGGGAAGCATCATTGCTCAGAGGTACAGTGCTGTGTAGATCATATTACAGGACACAAGAGATAGGTCCTGGATGAGAGATATAATTTGCACTTTTTGGGTTGTGGTTTGTTTAAGAAAAACTTTGAGACTTTGAGTACTCAGGGGTTCCCTCTTATGCAGGGTGATGGGTTCCAGGGAGAGGAGAGGACTGAAGTTCTCTCAGAATTGGTAAATCCTCATTTGGGACCCAAAATTCAGTGGTTTAGAGAGAAGGTAAGAAAGAAAAAAGAACTTCCAATACTTACAACTGGGACTTTGGTTCCAAAAGGGTCAACCAGGAGTCAAGAAAAGAAACAAGAAACTGGCAGCGGGTGTCTGTGACGTGGAGTGTGGGACAGGAACAGTTGTGAGAAGATTGTAAACTGTTGATCAGCAGAGAACTGCCTAGCCTCCTGAAACCTTTCCAGACCCCCGGGACAGGAGTCCTTTAACAACCCTGTTAAAGAACGAGTGTTACTGGTGATGAGCCTTCATTTTTTTTTTTTGGTTTGTAAGAAGCAGATGGACTTTTTTCCATGCTAAGGATAAGCTGTTTTTTGTTTGCCTGCTTTGAAAATAAAAGCCTGTTTGCTTTTACGAAGTCGGCTGACTGGTGTTTTCGGGTATCCACATATTATAATACATTCAGTATATGCATTGTATAGAATATCAGGAAGGAGTATGTAGACTCCAAGGTGTAAACCGTCCTGTAACAAGTCTTTATGGTAAAAGGGCAGGAGGAGGTGCCTGACTATCTCATTAGGGCTCTAGGCAGAAGTGGCAGTAAAGTGTGCAATCACTAACACATGGTCATCCACCTAAGGCCGCGTACACACGGGCGGACTGTTCGCCCAACCTTGTCCGCTGAACAGTGTTTGGGCGGACAGTCCGCTCGTGTGTGGGCTTTCAGCGGACAGTTTCAGCGGACAGTTGGACGGACAAAGTCTTTCGGAAATTCCGAAAAACTGTCCGCTGAAACTGTGTTTGAGCGAACAGTCCGCCCGTGTGTGGGCTTGTCCGCTGTACTTTCGAAATGAGCGGACTGTTCCCGCTCGGAAAGTCCGCCCATTTCGAGCGCGTGTACAGGTAGGCGGGGCCCGCGAAGGAGACGTCGCGGGCTCCGCCGCCTGGAATGGGCTTAAAGGGGAACCCCAACGCCGAAAAAAATCGGCGTGGGGGTTCCCCCCAAGTCCACACCAGACCCTTGTCCGAGCACGCTACCCGGCCGGCCAGGAAAGGGGGGCGAGCGAGCGCGCCCCCCCTCCTGAGCCGTACCAGGCCGCGTGCCCTCAACATGGGGGGTGCCTTGGGGAAGGGGGGGCCGCGCGGCCCCCCCCACCCCAAAGCACCTTGTCCCCATGTTGATGAGGACAAGGGCCTCTTCCCGACAACCCTGGCCGTTGGTTGTCGGGGTCTGCGGGCGGGGGGCTTATCGGAATCCGGGAGCCCCCTTTAAGAAGGGGGCCCCCTGATACCGGCCCCCCACCCTATGTGAATGAGTATGGGGTACAATGTACCCCTACCAATTCACCTGTGAACTAAAGTACAATAAAAAACTCAACACAGAGAAAAAATATTTTATTGCACAGCTCCGGGGGTCTTCCGTCTTCGGGGGTCTTCTCGCCGGACTCCTCCGCTATGTGTGTGTAGCTCTTTTGCTAGCGGAGGAGTCCGGCTTTCTTCCTCCCCGCCGCCGGCCTCTTCTCCCGACTTCGGGGGTCTTGTCCCCCTCTTCGGTTCTTCTGCCGGGCCACCGCGCCTGGTCCGGTGGCCCGGTCTTCTGTCGCCGTCTTCCGTTCTTCTGTCGCCGCCTTCGGTTCTTCTGCCGGGCCACCGCGCCTTCTTGTAGCTCTTTTACAGGCGGTGGCCCGGTCTTCTGTCGCCGCCGCCGCCTTCCGTTCTTGTTCTTCTTCTTGTTCTTCTTCTTCTCCTGGAGATGTTGACTCGACGAGCTCTCCGGCCGGAATGCCAGAGCCGCGCTGTGCGGTCACTTATATAGTGACAATGGGGCGGTGTCACATGGTATATGTCACATGGGTTGGTCACATGGTGACCCCGCCCCCTTACGATGTCATAGTCCCCATGTGACATCAACCCATGTGACCAACCCATGTGACATATACCATGTGACACCGCCCCATTGTCACTATATAAGTGGCAGCGGAGCGTGTCCCTGGCATTCCGGCCGGAGAGCTCGTCGAGTCAACATCTCCAGGAGAAGAAGAAGAACAAGAAGAAGAACAAGAACGGAAGGCGGCGGCGGCGACAGAAGACCGGGCCACCGCCTGTAAAAGAGCTACAAGAAGGCGCGGTGGCCCGGCAGAAGAACCGAAGGCGGCGACAGAAGAACGGAAGACGGCGACAGAAGACCGGGCCACCGGACCAGGCGCGGTGGCCCGGCAGAAGAACCGAAGAGGGGGACAAGACCCCCGAAGTCGGGAGAAGAGGCCGGCGGCGGGGAGGAAGAAAGCCGGACTCCTCCGCTAGCAAAAGAGCTACACACACATAGCGGAGGAGTCCGGCGAGAAGACCCCCGAAGACGGAAGACCCCCGGAGCTGTGCAATAAAATATTTTTTCTCTGTGTTGTGTTTTTTATTGTACTTTAGTTCACAGGTGAATTGGTAGGGGTACATTGTACCCCATACTCATTCACATAGGGTGGGGGGCCGGTATCCGGGGGCCCCCTTCTTAAAGGGGGCTCCCGGATTCCGATAAGCCCCCCGCCCGCAGACCCCGACAACCAACGGCCAGGGTTGTCGGGAAGAGGCCCTTGTCCTCATCAACATGGGGACAAGGTGCTTTGGGGTGGGGGGGGCCGCGCGGCCCCCCCTTCCCCAAGGCACCCCCCATGTTGAGGGCACGCGGCCTGGTACGGCTCAGGAGGGGGGGCGCGCTCGCTCGCCCCCCTTTCCTGGCCGGCCGGGTAGCGTGCTCGGACAAGGGTCTGGTGTGGACTTGGGGGGAACCCCCACGCCGATTTTTTTCGGCGTTGGGGTTCCCCTTTAAGCCCATTCCAGGCGGCGGAGCCCGCGACGTCTCCTTCGCGGGCCCCGCCTACCTGTACACGCGCTCGAAATGGGCGGATTTGCCTCCGCCTTACGTGGGCGAGTCCGTTCATTTCAAAAGTTGAGCGAACTGTTTGCCCAACCTTGTTCGTCAAACAGTCCGCTCGTGTGTGGGCAAGTCCGCTCATGCAAATTTTGAGCGGACTGTTTGATGAAACTGTTTGCCGAACAAGGTTGGGCGAACAGTCCGCCCGTGTGTACGCGGCCTAAGACTAAGCTCTTAGTCAGGGGTCTCCAAACTTTATAAACAAAGGGCCAGTTTATTGTCCTTTAGACTTTACGGGGGCCGAACAGTGGCCAGAGGGAGTGGAAATTTTCTTGGCAGCAGTGGAATTAAACACACCCCACTTAGGTTTAGGGGAAGGAATAGTTGGTAACAGTAAGAGGAATAGTGCCCCATTGTTGGTGTCAGTGTGAAAAATGGTGACCCATTGCTGAGATCAGTTGGTAGAATATGTGTATCAGTGGGAATAGTGCCCCAAGGGCCAGATAAAGACAAGCAAAGGGCTACTTATGGCCCCCAGGCCACAGTTTGGAGACCACTGCTCTAGGTGAGAGAATGTTAGCACCAAGTTTGAAAAGTTTACGCAAAATGTAAAGCCAGGGTGTTTAGAGTAACATAACATCAATATGGTTTTACCCATTTCTAACAAAGTGGTCTTAGGCCCCCACACCCTGAAGGGCTTGTACAAATAGCAGCTCTCCCTTCCTGAGATACCAACTCAATCTGTTCATGATACTTGTGCCACTCATTGAGATTTGTTTCACTAGTTGATTTACCATGTATAATGTTTTCAATACTGGATTTTTCCATCACTATTTATGTCAACTGTATTTTTATAGATATTTATTTTTATTTTATTTTTTATTTATTTCAGTTACTTATAAAGCACCATCAATTTACGCAGCGCTTTACATATACATTGTACATTCACATCAGTCCCTACCCTCAAGGAGCTTACAATCTAAGGTCCCTAACTCACATTCATACATACTAGGGGCAATTTAGACAGGATCCAATTAACCTACCAGCATGTCTTTGGAGTGTGGGAGGAAACCAGAGTACCTGGAGGAAACCCCCGCAGGCACAGGGAGAACATGCAAACTCCAGGCAGGTAGTGTCTTGGTTGGGATTCGAACCAGTGACCCTTCTTACTGCTAGGCGAAAGTGCTACCCATTACACCACTGTAGTCTTTTTGGTCCTTGTTTCTATTTCCAACATCCATGGAAAAATGGTTTTAACCACTTGCTTACTGGGCACTTAAACACCATTCTGCCCAGACCAATTTTCAGCTTTCGGTGCTCTCACAATTTGAATGACAATTACTCAGTCATGCAACACTGTACCCAAATGAATTTTTTGTCCTTTTTTTCCCACAAATAGAGCTTTCTTTTGGTGGTATTTGATCACCTCTGGGGTTTTTATTTTTTGCGCTATAAATGAAAAAAGACCGAAAATTTTGAAAAAAACCGCATATTTCTTTGTTTCTGTGACAAAATTATGCAAATTATTAATTTTTCTTCATAAATTTTGGTCACAATTTATACTGCTACATATCTTTGGTAAAAATAACCCAAATTAGTGGATATTATTTGGTCTTTGTGAAAGTTAGAGCGTCTACAAGCTGTGGTGCGAATCGCACAAAATTGATCACATCTGATGTACTGGTGGCCTATCTCGCTTCTTGTGACCCGAACAAGTCAGAAAAGTACAAATACCCCCCAAATGACCCCTTTTTGGAAAGTAGACATTCCAAGGTATTTAGTAAGAGGCATGGTGAGCTTTTTGATGTTGTCATTTTTTTCCCACAATTCTTTGCAAAATGAAGATTTTTCATTTTTTTTATTTTTCTCCACAAAATTGTCATTGTAATAGGTTATTTCTCTCACGTGGCATGTGTATACCACAAATGACACCCCCCAAAAAATTCTGCTACTCCTCCTGAATATTACAATACCACATGTGTGGGACTTTTTCACAGCCTGGCCACATAGAGAGGCCCAACATGCAGGGAGCGCCATCACGTGTTCTAGAAGCATAAATTACACATCTAACTTGTTGACTATTTATTACACTTTTGAAATACCAGGACAATGACACGTGACACTGATGACAGATGGCACTGATACGTGGCAATGATGACACTTATACGTGGCACTGATGACACGTGGCACTGATGACAGATGGCACTAATATGTGGCACTGATGACAGATGACACTAATATGTGGCACTGATGACACGTGGCACTAATACGTGGCACTGATGACACGTGGCACTAATACGTGGCACTGATGGCACGTGGCACTAATACGTGGCACTAATACGTGCCACCGGTGACAGATGGCACTAATACGTGGCACCAATGACGCGTGACACTGATGACAGATGGCACTGATAAGTGGCATTGATGACACGTGACACTGACAACAGATGGCACGTGACACTGACAGGTGGCACTGATGACAAATGGCACTGATACATGGCACTGATGACAGATGGCACTATGTGGCACTGACACGTGGCACTGACGACACGTGGCACTGACGACACGTGGCACTGGGGGCAGGTGGCACTGGGGTGGATGGCACTGGGGGCAGGTAGCACTGGGGTGGATGGCACTGGGGGCAGGTAGCACTGGGGTGGATGGCACTGGGGGCAGGTAGCACTGGGGTGGATGGCACTGGGGGCAGGTAGCACTGGGGTGGATGGCACTGGGGGCAGGTAGCACTGGGGTGGATGGCACTGGGGGCAGGTAGCACTGGGGTGGATGGCACTGGGGGCAGGTGGCACTGGGGTGGATGGCACTGGGGCGGATGGCACTGGGGCAGATGGCACTGGGGCAGATGGCACTGGGGCGGATGGCACTGCTGGGGGTGGATGGCACTGCTAGGGGAGGATGGCACTGCTAGGGGAGGATGGCACTTTATTTTATTTTTTTACTTTTTTTTCTTTCACAGTCAGAACGGCTGCCGCTGCAGCCGTTCATCTCTCCCCTCTCGCACTGTCTGTGCGAGGAAGGAGAGCGGCGCTGAGAGATGATCTCATATGTAAACATATGAGATCATCTCCCATTGGATACGCCGATCACGCTGTAAACGGCCGCTGTGATTGGCCGTTTACAGCGATCTGTGTTTGCCTGTCCCCGGGGGACACGGCGAACACAGAACTTCCGCGATGCGCGCCCGCGGCGGCGCGCATTGCGGAAGTAAACATCACGCCGTCCAGGGACGACAACCCGGACGAAGGCGCCTGCTCTACTGCCGTCATTCGGCCATAGGGCGGGCGCGAGGAGGTTAAGCACAACCCTTTCCTTCAAGATTAGATATAATGTTGTTTACATTTTTCTACAATCTTTACTGAGATTTTAACTTGGCTTTGCTTGAGATGGGCTATTCTTGTGTATTTACTGTACCTGAAAATTGAAAGATTCTACCTCCAAAATCATATATTGCAACAAACATACACCTTTTAAAAAGGCAGTCACCAGCCATGAAAATTCACCATTTTCATTACCTAGAGACATGGTCTGTGGTTTTTCAAGCTCTATGCAGACTTCTGGGAAGGCAGTAAGCCAATTACAGAAGCAGGGGATAAGAATTTTTGGACATATTCTCTGCAAACTAACCACAAATGTCATGGGTTCAAGGAAAAAAAATATACCTAAGCTTTTTAAAGTTTTAGAAAATGCACAGCTGGCTGCCGATTACAAAATAATTAATTTTCTATTAAACTGTATTGTTCTCTTAGCACTGAATTTTACATGTTGAATGTAGAATGTTCATTGTGAGACAATGGGGTCGAGTTACTAAAACTAGAGTGCAAAATTTGGTGCAGCTGTGCATGGTAGCCAATCAGCTTCTAACTTCAGCTTGTGTAATTAAGCTTTGAGGGGGAAAAAATGGAAGCCGATTGGTTTCTATGCAGAGCTGCACCAGTATTTGTACTCTTCTCAAAAATACAGAGCTGTTCTTTGAACTATAAACACACATCTCCTCTGTAACTTTTGAAGGCAATATTCGCTTTGGCAAATTAAATTCATCACCTGTGGAAATGTAAGCTATTACCATAAAATATTTTTTAAAAAGTTCTAAGTGATCTAGTAGACCACCTAAAGATAATGTTCAAGTTGCAGCAGGTCAGTCCGAAGTAGCAAATGCCTGAGCGTGTACAAACAGTTTCTTCAGGACAAAGCTTACTTTTTGTATCAAAGACCTTATTAGCAGCTGATACATAGATACTTAGACCTTTACAATCACAGACACATGTATTTGCAAAAGGACATCAATGTATAAGGCCATGCAAGATTGCTAAATACAGGATATTTGAGAGCTTCTGGCACAAGAAGTATTTTTTTTTTACTTCTCAAGAGATCAGTGACATCAGGGGTTTTACTCCCTATTTTTGCCTTTAAGCAAACACTATGGCAGTTTCAAATTTGTGTGGATATTCAGAGTTTTAATTTCTCAAAGTAGGGAAAATTTACATGGGATCCCTAGAAACCACAAACATAAAAAAGGGAATGATGTATTGTTAGGTGATATCCTTGACTAACAAAACACTTATCTACAGTGTCTTGCGAAAGTATTCGCCCCCCTTGAACTTTTCAACCTTTTGCCACATTTCAGGCTTCAAACATAAAGATATAAATTTTTTATTTTTTGTGAAGAATCACCAACAAGTGGGACACAATTGTGAAGTGGAACGAAATCTATTGGATTTTTGAAACTTTTTTAACTAATAAAAAAATGAAAAGTGGGGCATGCAAAATTATTCGGCCCCCTTGCGTTAATACTTTGTAGAGCCACCTTTTGCTGCAATTACAGCTGCAAGTCGCTTGGGGTATGTCTCTATCAGTTTTGCACATCGAGAGACTGAAATTCTTGCCCATTCTTCCTTGCAAAACAGCTCGAGCTCAGTGAGGTTGGATGGAGAGTGTTTGTGAACAGCAGTTTTCAGCTCTTTCCACAGATTCTCGATTGGATTCAGGTCTGGACTTTGACTTGGCCATTCTAACACCTGGATACGTTTATTTGTGAACCATTCCTTGGTAGATTTTGCTGTATGTTTGGGATCATTGTCTTGTTGGAAGATAAATCTCTGTCCCAGTTTCAGTTCTTTTGCAGACTCCAACAGGTTTTCATCCAGAATGGTCCTGTATTTGGCTGCATCCATCTTCACCTCAATTTTAACCATCTTCCCTGTCCCTGCTGAAGAAAAGCAGGCCCAAACCATGATGCTGCCACCACCATGTTTGACAGTGGGGATGGTGTGTTGAGGGTGATGAGCTGTGTTGCTTTTACGCCAAACATATCGTTTTGCATTGTGGGCAAAAAGTTCGATTTTGGTTTCATCTGACCAGAGCACCTTCTTCCACATGTTTGGTGTGTCTCCCAGGTGGCTTGTGGCAAACTTTAGACGAGACTTTTTATGATATGTTTGAGAAATGGCTTTCTGGTTGCCACTCTTCCATAAAGGCCAGATTTGTGCAGTGTACGACTGATTGTTGTCCTATAGACAGACTTTCCCACCTCAGCTGTAGTTCTCTGCAGTTCATCCAGAGTGATCATGGGCCTCTTGGCTACATCTCTGATCAGTCTTCTCCTTGTCTGAGCTGAAAGTTTAGAGGGACGGCCAGGTCTTGGTAGATTTGCAGTGGTCTGATACTCCTTCCATTTCAAAATGATCGCTTGCACAGTGCTCCTTGGGATGTTTAAAGCTTGGGAAATCTTTTTGTATCCAAATCCAGCTTTAAATTTCTCCACAACAGTATTACGGACCTGCCTGGTGTGTTCCTTGGTCTTCATGATGCTCTCTGCGCTTTCAACAGAACCGTGAGACTATCACAGAGCAGGTGCATTTATACAAAGACTTGATTACACACAGGTGGATTCTATTTATCACCATCAGTCATTTAGGACAACATTGGATCATTCAGAGATCCTCGCTGAACTTCTGGAGTGAGTTTGCTGCACTAAAAGTAAAGGGGCCGAATAATTTTGCATGCACCATTTTTCAGTTTTTTATTTGCTAAAAAAGTTTAAATTATCCAATAGATTTCATTCCACTTCACAATTGTGTCCCACTTGTTAGTGATTCTTCACAAAAAATTTTATATCTTTATGTTTGAAGCCTGAAATGTGTCAAAAGGTTGAAAAGTTCAAGGGGGCCGAATACTTTCGCAAGGCACTGTATGTTGATCCACAGACAACCCATTTTAAGGCCTTTTTGACAACTCGTGTACATGGGAGATATTATTAAATCCAATGTCAAGTACTTTATTTTGTATGAGTAGGGAAATCTATCAATATTCCCAGAGATATCTAGCAAAAAACAGGTAGAATTGCAGTAAGTTTCTTAAACAGGTTTTTATCAATTAGGCTCCATGGACACTTAAAAAAACACCAGTTCTCACACCTTACTAACCAGCATATATACCTCTGTAACAAGGTCATGTACTATAAGCCATTACTTTTCAATGTTGTAAAAACTTTGACTCTTTTTGTTCTGTACCTTTCTTAATAAAAGTTGATTGAAAAGTAAAAAAAAAGTGCCAGTTCCCTTGTCAACCTTTCCCCCCTTCCCCCTCCAATAGAGCATTATTGCACATGTTTAGGTGTGTCTAGCTTTTTTTTTATGCCAGAAAGCTCAAATCAAAAACACTCTAACCAATTACCCTTAAATTCTGAGCATAAAATATGCCTCTAAAAACACCCTAATATGCATGGACACATAGGATAACATTGAGCTGCTTCTACGGGCAAAACACAAAATTCCTGTCTAAGCAGCGATTTTGAAGCCAGTGCACATGGATCCTTATAAATGGGTATTATCCAAGAGGATGCTTCACAGTGTGCACCTTACTAAGATTATGAAAAGGACTTTGTGAACCCTGGGTTACAATGAAAAATTCAATTCTGATGCAGGCTTAGTGTGCTGCAGCTTGACAGTGTTGGCCTAACAGTAGGAGTTGCTTAAATAGGGATACCTATGCCTAACCTGTGCCTAGTCACTGCACACACTGTATATGTATAGGTGCATCCCCAAAAAATAGAATATCATCAAAAAATGTATTTATTTCAGTAATTTAATTCAAAACGTAAAAAAACTCATATTATAAGGATTCCACGCAGTAATATATTTCAAGCATTTCTTTCATTTAATTTTGATGATTATGGCTTATAGCTAGTGAGAACCCAAAATTCAGTATCTCAGAAAACTAGAATATTGTGAAAAAGTTCAATATTGTAGACTGATGGTGTCACACTAATTCAAAACACCTGTAAACGTTTTCTGAGCCTTTTAATAGTCTCTCAGTCTGGTTTAGTAGGTTACACAATCATTAAAAGGCTGACGACTTGACAGTTGTCCAAAAGACAGACATTGACACCTTCCACAAGAAGGATAAGTCACAAAAGGTCATTGCTAAAGAAGCTGGCTGTTCCCAGAGTGCTGTATCCAAGCACATTAATTGAAAGTTCAGTGAAAGGAAAACAAGTGTGCTAGAAAAAAAGGTGCACAAGCAACAGGGATGACTGCAGCCTTGAAAGGTTTGTGAAGCAAAGGTCATTCAAGAATTTGGGGGAAATTCACAAGGAGTGGCCTCTGGCTGGTGGCAGTGCTTCAAGAGCCACCACACACAGACGTATACAGGACATGGGCTACAACTGTCGCATTCTTTGTGTCAAATCACTCCTGAACCAGAGACATTGTCAGAAGCGTCTTACGGACTAAGGAGAAAAAGGACTGGACTGTTGCTCAGTGGTCCAAAGTCCTTTTTTCAGATGAAAGTAAATTTTGCATTTCATTTGGAAATCAAGGTCCCAGAATCTGAACAGTGGAGAGGCACAGAATCCAATTTGCATTAGGTCCAGTGTGAAGTTTCCAGTCAGTAATGATTTAGGGAGCCATGTCATCTGCTGGTATTGGTCCACTGTGTTTTATTAAGTCCAAAGTCAGCGCAGCTCTCTACCAGTAAATTCTAGAGCACTTCATGCTTCCCTCTGCTGACCAGCTTTATGGAGATGCCGATTTAATTTTCCATCAGTACTTGGCACCTGCCCACACTGCCAAAAGAACCAATACCTGGTTTAATGATCATGGTATCACTGTGCTTGATTGAGCAGAAAACTCGCCTGACCTAAACTCCATAGAGAATCTGTAGGGTATTGTCAAGAGGAAGATGAGTACACCAGACTCAACAATGCAGACAAGCTGAAGCCTGCTATCAAAGCAACCTGGGCTTCCAGAACACCTCAGCAGGTGTGTTCTGGAAGCCCAGGTTGATCGTCTCTATGCCACGCTGCATTGATGCAGTAATTCATGCAAAAGAAGCCTTGACCTAGTATTGAGTGCATTGTATACTGTACATGCAGAGCTGTTGTTAGAAATCAGGGGGGCCGTACAGCATACTGGACGACCCCCCGTTTTAAAAACAAAAATCCTGTTTATTGTTCAAATTTTCATAGATACTGAATTTGGGGTTTTCACTAGCTGTAATCATCATCAAAATGTAAAGAAAAAAAATGCTTGAAATGTATTACTCTGTGTGTAATGATTCTATATAGCATATAGAGTTTCACTTTTTGAATTGAATTACTAAAATAACATTTTGACGATATTCAAATTTTCTGAGATGCACCTATATATACTGACAAAATACTCAAATATTGTGCCACCAGTGACAGTATCACTGGCACACATAAACCTTGGGACAAAGATTCAATTAAAAACAAATTAAACTTTTCCATTACATATACTTTTCTGTACAAAAAAGCTATCATTTTGTATCATTTTAATGTAAAAAACCTTCTGTGTGCAGCAGTCCCCCTCATCCCCCTAATACTTACTTGAGCCCCATCTCGATCCAGCAATGTTGTCTGAGATCCTCAGCTGTCCGGCACCCACTGCTGTCAATAAAAATCTGTGAGCCAATGAGGATAGAGAGGGGGCAGGGCCGAGACTCTGTGTCTGAATGGACGCACAGAGCAGCCGCTCAGGTGCCCCCACCATAGCAAGCTGTTGGCTGCAGGCTGCAGGGAAACTCAGCAGCAGGAAGTGGCTAGAAGGACCGGTGAGGGACCAGAGAAGAGGAGAATCTGGGCTGCTTTGTGCACAAATCTGTATAGAGACTCACATTCATTCACAAACTAACACAGGGTAAACACCGTTTATCGAATTGGATTCACGGACATCCATGTTGGCGGGGGGGTTGCTACACTGATATTGGGGGGCAAGGATTTGTGTTGGGTAGGATAGATGGCGAAGGCAGAGGACGGGGGGACAGCGCAGGCATATTTTAGGCAGTGCAGGAGGGGAGGAAGCAGCGAGTGAGAGGCAGTGGTGGGGAGGGGGGGATTTTATTTTAGGTGAATAACAGAAGGATTTAAGGCAGCCTACATCCACAAGATATGTGGTTAGTTATCCAATATGTTTGGATCAACCTACCTGCAATGTTCCTTAAAAAATTGTGTGCCTTCAAAACAGCATCAATTCTTCTAGGTACACTTGCAAAGAATAGTCACACTAAATATTGTTTTGATTTGGATTTCTCTTCCACAAAATGGAAAATAAATGAACTATTAACACTTATATTTTTGTCTGTCTTCCATGCATTTTCTCCTAGACGATCTACAATCAACTGCTGGGCTGGGTGATGGGCTGGATAATCTAGATCCAGTGGTCTCCCCCGTCCAGGCAGTGAGCACGTGCAGATGGCCCTCTTCCAGCTGGGAGGGTGAGTCTTTGGGGGTCTTTGTGTAAATCTCCCTCTCTACTGATACTCTGGCCATTGGGATGTCCCTTGGTGGTGCCAAAGATTCCTTTTGTACTACAGGGTCTTCTTTCCTATGGAGCCTCAGGGTCACATTTCACCCACTGATCTCCTCATGGAGGTGGCAGGTCCCTTGAACCCCAGCATCCCATGGTAGTGCTGATGGCGGTCCTTCAGTCATTGGTATCGCGGGTAGAAGTAGCGTGTGGGCAAAGACTCAGGAGGAAACGTCCCCACCTTCCCCAGCTCAGTCTGTCTCATCTGAGCCTGATGCCACCGGGGATGTGGCCCATTCAAGGGGGTTTATTATAGTCCGATAGTGAGGATGAGTCCTCCATGGTCTCAGCCGCGAGTGAAAAAGCGCTGGTGGATGCACTTGTTACTGCGGTGCGGGAGACTCTAAAGATGGAGGATGTGACTTACAGGACCACAGATGTGGCTGTGTCCTTTGGTACGCATAAGTCACCTCACAAACCAAAGGTGTTTCCTTATCATCTTCCTTATTTTCTTAGGCTTACCTGTAAGGAATTGGAACAACCAAAGTCACCCTTTGTGGTCCCCAAACGTTTCTCAGTATGCAACCCCTTTGAAGAATCACTTTAAAAAAAGTGGTGGACCCTCCTATTTCCAGGTTGAATAAAGAAACCATGATCCCAATAGAGGAATTCCCGTCCTTTAAGGACCCTGCTGACAGGAAAGTGGATGCTGTGGCATGCAGCATGTTTACTATGGCTCGTTTGGCATTGCGCCCAGTCTTGCCCTCAGGCCTGGTGTCGCAGACCCTAATTGAATGGGCCAAGCTTTTGCGACAAGGTCTGGGTAGTGAGCTGGTTCCTGCTGTTTATGTTGATTTCGTGGACCAGTTGGTCCATGGGCTGTAGTATATTTGTGATGCAGCTCCTGTGCTTTCCAAGCTTTCTGTTTCAGTGGTGGTGATTAGACGTGTGCTGTGGCCCAAGAATTGGTCGGCAGCCCAAGCCTCTAAAGAAGCTCTCATTGATCTGCCCTTTCAAGGCGACCGCCTGTTTGGGGCTACTCTGGATGACATCATTAAGGGTGTCACGGGGGAAGAGTACCTTCCTGCCTCAATCTAGGAAATGGAAGGAGCCTTGTCGCAGATGGGGCCTTCCTTCTCAGCCCATAAGAAATTCTTCCGGTCTGCAGATAAAGGAAACATCTTCACTGGTTTCCAGATTGATGGACCTCCTTCATGAGCGTCAAGGGGGTACACGAATTGAACCTTTTGGAGGTACCGAAGAAGGGGGACATAATTTGTCCACTTCGGGAGTTCCTGTGTCTCCTTGTGTGGGTATAATTCCTGTAAAGGTTCTGGTGACTTCCGAACTACCCAAGGACCACTCTAGCCCCGTCCAGGAAATTGTGCTGCCTGGGTCTGACTCTGGAGTGAATGCTGACCAGGTTAGTATTTTTCTTCTCAAACGTCAGCCCCTTCAGCAGGTTCAGTTCAACAGGAACTGAGGCTCGTGGCAATCCCGTGGTTCCTCTGGTGGATGCCACGGTCGTCCTAGTGCCACTGTGGTCCCAACATCTTCCTCTTCTGCGGTGCCTGCGAAGGAGCGAGGGCAACCGTCTTCTGGTGCCCGTAAACGTCCCTTGGAAGGTACCTTTCAAAGAGGACCAGTTATACAGAGGGCTGAGCTTCCATCCTGCTTTACAATAACTGGTTTTAATGGCCTAGCCATTAAATGCCAGGTACTGCGAGATAGAGGTTTGTTGGGATC
Organism: Lithobates pipiens; assembly: GCF_037356315.1. Classification (NCBI taxonomy): domain Eukaryota; kingdom Metazoa; phylum Chordata; class Amphibia; order Anura; family Ranidae; genus Lithobates; species Lithobates pipiens. The sequence continues at coordinate 196,504,828 of NW_027507903.1, read as the reverse complement.
AGTGATCCTTACTGTGGTAAAGGCGAGGAAGTTGACTTCTAGTACGATATACCATTGCACGTGGAAAGTATACATTTCTTGGTGCGAATCAATTGGCGTTCATCCTCGATCCTTTTCAGGGGTACGAAACTTAGCTTTTCTTCAACAGGGAGTTAAGTAGAAGTGGGCTTTGAACACCATTAAGGGCCAGGTGTCTGCCTTAGCAGTTTTCTTTCAGCAACCCCTAGCCACTCACTCTTTAGTTCGTACCTTCATTCAAGGAGTCAGGCATGTGGCTCCGTCTATATGGTCTCTTTTGCCGCCATGGGATTTAAACTTAGTGCTATCGGTTCTCCAGAAACCTCCATTCGAGAATATTCGGGGCATTCCCTTACCTACATTGTCCCAGAAGGTGGCATTCTTGGTGGCTATTACCTTGGCCCACAGGGTTTCGGAGTTGGCTGCATTATCCTGTCGTAGTCCCTATTTAGTACTCCATAGGGTTAAAATGAGCACAGCCCTTTTGTGACCCTGTCCCTGTAGGCTCTTTTTCTCTGTGTAAGTCTGTTTGCAATTAACATATCTTGGTAACCCTTTTGAACTGGACTCTACATTTTGTCACTTGTACACTGTATTAATATCTTGTGAAATACTTTATAGTTTTAGAGGTCTGGTACATTCTGTTGCTGTCTTCTATTACTTATAAGGTGAAAGCTGATTGAATGCAGCAAAGGAACAGCGCCACAATTATAACTGTTGGGTGCCATTTTTCTCTTGAAAATGTCCACCCTTTTTTTCCGAGGTAACTATGCAGCCTGAGGAAACTTGGCGTCATCTGCTTGTTCCTTTCTTGCCCTTCGACTTAAAATAAATATCTTCCTGCTGCTACTGTTTTCTAGCGCATCCGGGATCATCTGATTTCTGATTTTACTCTGTGGATCATCTGGTTTATGATTTTGCTCTGCTGTTTGCCTTCTGTGACTTGATTACTGCCAGTTGCCTTGTAAATAGTCTGGGTTCTACCTTTTTTTTGTATGTAATTGCTTGCTGCTTTTTGGTGCAATATGTGTGTTATAAGAAGCTCAGAGGACAGTTTCATTGTGTACAGATCTTCAGGATGATGAGTAGGAGGCCTCAGTAAGTATTCTCATGTTTACCAACCCCTTGAATGAACACAGGAATGCTCACTACAGTGCACTCTGGTTCATTCACAGGTGATGACATAGTAAACATCAGTCCAATGTTTACTATGCCTCTTGTTTGTGAATGAGCACAGAATTCTCTGTGTAGAACATTCCTGTTTGTTACAGAAGTCAGGTTTGCAGAGGAGATTGAGAAATGTGTCCCCTTAGTCTAAAGCCTAGTACACATGGGCCAAATGTGGGGTGGCATTGGCTGGTTCAATAGAAACCAGCCAAAATTCGGCCCATGTGTACTGGAGTCGGGCCAGCTTCTGTTAAATGGGCATGACTGAAAAAGATTTGCAGATCTACTCCCAATCAGCACTGTCAACCAATGACCTGAGAACGCAGACAAGCGTGTTTTGGTGGGGGGGGGGGGGGGTTGCTGCCCCCTGTCAGAACACCATAGAATAGCAGGGGTGATCACTGTACTAACATTGGATTGTTAGTACAGTGGCTCCTCCTGAGCTGTCTTTTTTTTTTTTTGTTCAACCCTGCTGGTATATATGTGGCTTTAGTCAAAAGTGAAACATCAGGGGTCTAGTTCCCAAAACCCCAGACCTCTGAAAATACTGTAAAAAATTGAATGTAAGCATAATTAATCACTTCAGCCCCGGAGGATTTGGCTGCTCAATGACCAGAGCTCTTTTTACAATTTGGCACTGCGCTGCTTTAACTGGTAATTGCGCAGTCATGCAATGCTGTACCCAAACAAAATTTGCGTCCTTTTTTCCCCCACAAATAGAGCTTTCTTTTGATGGTAGTTTGACTGCCTATCTCATTTCCTGAGCTAAAATGGCAGGGCAGTACAAATGTGTAGTGCTAAAGCTAATGTGGAAGTACAAAAGTACAATATGCTAAAATGGCAGGGCAGTACACCCACCCCATTTTGGAAAGTAGACACCCCAAGGAAATTTCTGAGAGGCATATTGAGCCCATTGAATATTTTATTTTTTTGTCATAAGTGATTGGAAAATGACAAAAAGTTGTCACTAAATGATTAAATCCCAAAATACCTTCTGCTGCATCTCCTGAGTATGGGGATACCTAATGTGTAAGACTTTTTTGGGAGCCTAGCCATGTACAGGCCCTTGAAAGCCAAGCACCGCTTCAGGATTTGTAAGGGCGTAAATTTTTGATTTCACTCCTCACTACCTATCACAGTTTCGAAGGCCATGGAATGTCAAGATAGCACAACAACCCCTCCCCCCCCTCAAATGACCCCATTTTGGAAAGAAGACACATAAAAACGTCAAAGCTATTTGCTGAGAGGCATGTTAAGTCCATGGAATATTTTATATTTTGCCACAAGTTTTGAGAAAATAGATTTTACTCCTCACTACCTATCACAGTTATGGAGGTCCTGAAATACTGCAAAATACTCAACATGCCTCTCAGCAAAAAGCTAGGTGTGTCTACTTTCCGAAATGGGGTCATTTGGGGGGGGGGGTTGTGCCATCTTGACATTTTATGGCCTTCGAAACTGATAGGTAGTGAGGATTGAAATCCAAAATTTACGACCTTAGAAATCCCGAAGGCAGTGCTTGGTTTTTGGAGTCCTGTGCACAGCTAGGCTCCCAAAAAGTCTTACACCTGGTATCCCTATACTCAGGAGAAGCAGAAGAATGTAATTCCACATATACCCATGCCATGTTTGAACAAAATATCATTTAGTGACAACTTTGTGTAAAAAAGAAAAAAAACTCTTGACACTTGTGGCAAAATATAAAATATTCCATGGACTCAACATGCCCAAGTGTCTTCTTTCCAAAATGGAGTAATTAGGGGGGGTGGGGGGGTCTGTGATGGCATTTTTGGCCTTCGAAACTGTGATAGGTAGTGAGGAGTGAAATAAAAAATGTACGTCCTTAGAATTCCTGAAGGTGGTCCTGTACACGGCTAGGCTCCCAAAAAGTCTCATACATGAGGTATACCCATACTCAGGAGAAGCAGCAGAGTGTATTTTGGGGAGTAATTCCACATATGAACATGGCACGTAAGAGCAATACATCATTTAGTGACAACTTTGTGTACAAAAAAATAAAGTTTGTAATTTTCCTGAAACTTGTGGCAAAATATTAAATATTTAGTGGACTCAACGTGCCTATCAGCAAATAGTGTGGGGTATCTACTTTCAAAAAGGGGTCTTTGGGGGGGCTAGAACCGTCCTAGTATTTTATGCACAACATTAGAAGCTTATATCACACATCACAATCATCTTCTAACCACTTGAAGACAAAGCCCTTTCTGACACTTTTTGTTAACATTTTTTCACGAGAAAATTACTTTGAACCCCCAAACATTATATATATATTTTTTAACGCAAAGGCCCTGTAGATACATTTTTTTTCACACAGTATTTGTGCAGCAATTTTTCAAACGCAATTTGTGGGGAAAAAAAACACTTTCTTTTATTTGAATGCTCTAAAACACACTATATTGCCCAAATGTTTAGTAAAATAAAAAAGATGATCTTATGCTGAATACACGGATACCAAACACGACATGCTTTCAAATTGTGCACAAATGTGCAGTGGCTACAAACTACATACATTTTTAAAAGCCTTTAAAATCCTTTACAGGTTACCACTTTAGATTTACAGAGGAGGTCTACTGCTAAAATTACTGCCCTCGATCTGACCTTTGCAGTGATACCTCACATGCATGGCGCAATTGCTCTTTACATATGACACTAGACTGACGCTTGCATTCACCTTTGCATGTGAGCACAGGGGAACAGGGGTGCTTTTTTTTTTAGGTTTATTTTTAAACTGTTCAGTTTCCTTTTTTTTTTTTATCATTCTTATTGTTATCTCAAGGAATGTAAATATCCCCTATGATAGCAATAGGTAGTGACAGGTACTCTTTTGAAAAAATTGGGTCTATTAGACCCTAGATCTCTCCTGCCCTCAAAGCATCTGACCACGCCAAGATCTGTGTGATATAATGCTTTCCCAATTTCTCAATGGTGCTGTTTATATCCGGCGAAAACCTAAGTCATGAAAGGCTTGTAGCTTCCTGTTTCTTAGGCCATAGAGATGATTGGAGCCGTTCTAGTCTTCAATCAGCTCTATGGTCATCTGGTGGAACCACTGGCTGCATTCTCAGGTTCCCTGTTGGGACAGGAGAAGCCGAGAAAACCATGGAGGACAGTGGGGGGGGGGGGGACATTCCCTCCCACTGCTTGTAAAAGCAGTCTAGAGGCTAATTACCTGCTAGGATTGCTTTTACGTGAAAGCTGGCTGACAAGAATGATACCAAGATGATACCTAAACCTTCAGGCATCATTCTGGTATAACCACTGAAAGCCCAGCAACATACCAGTACGTTACTGGTCCTTGATGGGCATATATTGTAATGTTCTTTTTTCATAAAGCCTGTGGGACTGATTGGTGGGTATGCCCACCATTAGAATACCGCCCTTCATCCCACTTCTAATGATGGGCATACACCATTTTCTTTTAACTGTGGTGATGAAATCCCCTCCTACAATGCTGGAGTCGCTGATTTTTTGTATCATGAGAGCAAACGCTGTTACTGTCAAGATAAATAAATCAGTGCTGCAGCTGAATGGCATACCTGAATAGAAAGCAATGGTAACGATAAAACATTAACTCAACAAAACAATGTGATTTTTTTTTAACACAATCTGTGCCAAAAAAATATATGCCAAAGCATCGGGGCAATTCGTCCTTAATGTTGGGAGCAAATTGCTCCTCCACTCCTTCCCCCATGCTTTGGAATATATGCTCTTTTTTTTTTTTTTTTTTTTAACTGTGGTGGTGAAATCGACTCCTACAGCGCTGGAGTCATGGCTTTATGTATCGTGGGAGCAAACGTTGCTGTCAGAATAAATAAACCCTTGCGGCAGCTGAATGAAGTACCTGCTACACAAATGATGATTAAAAATAAAACAAAGTAACATTACAGTAAGACATACCATACCTGCAAAGCAAATACAATAAAACATAGTAAAAATAAAACATTACAGTTCTAAAATACAGTAACAATAGAGAGAAGACAATAGAGAGCGAACATAAGAGAGAGAACAATATAGAAGAAAAATAAAACCACAATTATTTTTAGCTTTTTCTTTTTGCACTTTTATATAAACTGTAAACGTTCCAGATTAGGGTCTCTCAAAATGTGATGGCCATCTTATCTTTAAAGACCCTGTGTAAGTGTGTCTAGGACTGTGCAATGCTGTACTCTACGCCAGTGGTCATCAACCCTGTCCTCAGGGCCCACTAACAAGCCAGGTTTGCAAGATAACTGAAATATATCACAGGTGATTTCGTTTGCTGCTCAGTTATTGCAGTATTCTAGTCTGCATCTTCCCAAGGTAATACATAAAACCTGGCCTGTCAGTTAGCCCTGAGGACAGGGTTGATAACCACTGCCCTACGCTTTTACTCCACTAGTGTGGTAGCGTTCGAAACAGTCACCTTTGCAAAGACCAGGTTGGTCATGACAGGAAGGACAATAAAAGCAGGTCTCACTCCTATATCTGTGCTTTCTACAGACACAAAATCTTGTTTGGGGATTACCAGGGTGGAAAATGCCTCCCATGCAGCTGGCTCACTGGATTTGGATTGGGAAGTTGGGCCACAGCACCATCTGGAAACAGAAGGGCTGTGATGATCTCTTCCTGGAATTTAAGGAAGGATCCAGTTTGTCCTGAAGCTTTGTATAGCACATCAGCATTCCAGAGCCAATTGGAATAAGTATACAGACCCTTTTTTAGACCTTACAGGCAATTGGGTATGGCGCCAATAACTGGTCATTGAGGTCCACCCCTCCCATATTAGGGTTATATTCGTGGACACAAAGGGTTTTCTCCACTACCAGTCGCGGTAGGAATTTGGACTGTCGTGTCTGCGTAAAGGGAGGACAGAACAAACACATTCTTGTTATCCCTCCACTTCACAGCAAGCAAATTATTACTTCTCAAGCAGGCTCCCCCCCCTCACCAGCCTAAGACAGGAATCTACAAGCCACTGGGGTAAGCCCTGGTGATTAGATCGCACGTTGCCACATGCACCAATAACCATGATCAAACAAGTGATTAAAAAGTGGCACACTTGTGTCATAATTGTTTACATACAAGTGGTACCCCTTTCCAAATAAGGATGACACCAAGTCCCACACAATCTTACCAGCGCTCCTTATGTAGTCTGGGCAGTTCTCCGTCTCTATGTAACTATCTCTTCCCGTGTACACCATAAAACTGTATGTATAGCCTGTTGCCCTGTCACAGAGCTTAAACATCTTGACCCCATATCTGGCACACTTGCTAGGAAGCTACTGTTTGAATGACAAGCGACCAGAAAACGTAATCAGGGACTCAACACAGACAAGTTGATTGGGAGTAAATGAGTCTGCTCATATTCAGGTTCACCCCGAGGACGACAGAGTTCATTGTCATTGAAATGCATGAAACGCAAGATCTGATCATATCGTGACCTGGTTATGGAGGCAGAGAACATGGGCATATGGTGAATTTGGTCAGTGGACCAATATGACCGCAACTCACTTTTTTTCATTATGCCCATGAGGGATAACCCCTGGAAGGTCTAAATTCAGAGACCGTAATAGGTCTCCAATCTCTGGCAAGGGTCAACTGGGGATTAGAGTACAGCATACAAATTGTTTTGGTCCACAATAGATCTATAGAGATCTTCCGTGAAAAACAGCAAATAAAAATCAAGTGATGTAAAATTAACTGTTTCCACCTGAATTCCGGTTTGGCCAGTGAATGGGGGATGTATGGGTGCTGCAGAAGTGGTGGGACCCAATTTGGACTGGCAGGAAGGGCAGTATGGGCCTGTCTTTGTCTTCTTGGTGGCAGCGGGACACTAGTTGTGCTAGCCACCTCACCAGCTTGATCTGCACTTATGGGACTCACCACGTCACCATGTGATAGTGCAGTGCTGGATGTACGACCAGGATGTACTGGACCACTGGTGCTTGCCAGATGAGCAACACTAGTATTGGCTCTCTGCTCCATGCGAGAGCCCTGCAGTTCTTGCACGTCAAAAACAGCAGAACGGGGTCGGGTACGCCTAACCTTGGCAGAGACCACTACTCCATAAGAGCTATCTGTCACTATAGCACTGCTGTCGTATTCTGAGCCTGAATCTGACAGATGTGTAAATTGCTCTTCACTCTCAGCTGTCATGCTCAGAAACATATAGGCCTCTTCCCTAGTGTACCTTCAATTTGACATTTTGGCCTTTAAATTTACTGGTACACTAGTGAGACTCATAGGAAAAAAAGAAGAGCACTGACTGTCAGCGACTGCTTCCAACACTAACAAAAAAAAATGTTAGTGTTCCAAGGATCAGGCCTGACTCTGCAAATTCTGCAGTTATGTGTTTTGTAAGTGACAGTGATCGATTGATACTGCACTTGGGTGGGCTGGGCGGAGGGGCTAAACACAAGTGCTAGCAGGTATCTGGGCTGATCCCGCAAACACTTCATTTTTGGCAACCCTAAACTACTGGGGACACTAGTATAGATCTGATCAGATCAGATATTGATCCATTCAGACACTATACTACTAAGGGAGGTGTATGGCGTGTGCATGGGTGTTAGCGCTAATGGCACTAAGCTGATGCTGCCTGGGGCGACACAGACCCTAAATGATGCTAAAAACTGATATCACCTGCTAGGAGATCAGGGGGTTAAACCTTTATTTAGATAATATATGACGGGTGCCCTGATGCTATAAAAAAGAACTAGCTAGCCAGTGTCACCATGGCACTAATACGGTGATCACTGGTGACAGGGAGATCAAGGGGTTAAACCTTGGTTAGTGGGGGTCCCTACACCTATCTGGGGCTACTACTAAGTACAAATGCTGATTAGTGTCACAAATAACACCAGTACAGTGATCAAAGAAAAATATGAACACTGCACTGTGTGACACAGTGACAGGGAGTGAAGGGGTTAACTGGGGGGGGGGGGGGCGATTGGGGGCTGACAAGTGTACCTATGTGTACTGTGTCAGTGTAGTGTTGGTGCAACTCATGTCTAGAATGGAAAATAATTTCACGAGGAGAGATGACATCACTTCCCCTGTCTGTGTTTACACTTACACAGGCAGAAGAGGATTTCATACCTCAGGACTGATCAGCAGGTCCAGGCCAGAAATAATTGGCGTAGACCTGAAGATTGATCAGTTCTGAAACTAATCTGATCATCGCAGCTGCGAATGGTGCGTGCTCCTGACATAACATAATGTCGCTTCGCCCACCCGTGCCATTCTGCTGCAGTAAAACTGCTGCGGCTAGTCAGGAAGTGGTAAAAAAAAAAACTGAAAAAAAAAATTGGAAAAGGGGGTCTGGCTACCCGAGCCACTGGATCGCAAGTCCTGCCAGCGAAAGGCTGGATGTAAACCCTCACTTATACTCAGTGAAGTGAACAGCCTCAGATGATACACAGAGATTAAACAAATCTCCCTACATAAGTTTTGCATGTATATCTGCTGTCTTCCAGTTTCTAGACTCTTTAGAAAGTGCACATTGTGTTAGAAATTTTTCTTCCTCTTTCAGCAGTGGGAGAGGAGTCTGATCATACACTGCGTGCGAGTTGATTGGAAGAAAAGCACACACCCCTCCTCCACATAGGCAGAGGAACAAAGAAACTTGCAGAGCTGTGCTGTGAATAGACAAGCTCTCTGCTTATCTGTTTCTAAGTTACCTCCAAATTTCCGGCTGCTTTTATCTCCTGTGTTGGAGAGCTTGTCAGACGTTAACGCGCTAATGGAGCAGAGGAATGGAGCAGCAGATAGACACGGGACTTACGGCTTTGGAGAGCTATAAATAAACATTACAGATATATGTGCCAGGTCAGATTTCATGAATGGGGTTTACATCTACTTTAATGGACATCACACTTAGGCCCCTTTCACACTGGGGTGCTTAGCATATGCTATTTTTAGCGTTGTAGTGCCTGCAAAGCGCCCTGAAACAGCCGCTTCTGTCTCTCCAGTGTGAAAGCCTGAGGGCTTTCACACTGGAGCAGTGTGCTTGCAGGACAGTCAAAAAAAGTATTGCAAGCCGCATCTTTGGAGCGCTATATTTACCACTCCTAAAGCACCCCTTCCCATAGTAAACAATGGGGCAGCGCTGCAGTAGCGCTGCAAAGTACACGGTAGTGGCGCTTTGCGGGCGGTTTTAACCCTTTTTCGGGGGTTAAAACTGCCCCGCTAGTGGCCGAATAGCGCCGCTAAAACAACGGTAAAACGACAATAAATATAGCGCCACTTTACCGCCAGCCCCCGCAGCGCCCCAACGTGAAAGTAGCCTAAGTAATGGCGTCTTCCCCTTTTGGGACTTCACTGACAGTCATTTGGACTCTATAATTACATTTCAGTTTGATTTAACTGGTAAAGCTCTCCATCCCCTGTTTTAGGACTTATTGTGGAGCCATGTCTGAATTGGATTTTATCCTTTTTAGAGTGACTTCTGTAACACATAACAAGTCCTTCAAGCTTTGCAACTTGTTGAGCTTTACTTTAAGGGTGGGTTCACACTGCTGCGGCTAGGAGACCCGGATGTGATTCGCACCGCACTGCAGTGCAAATCACATCCGATCTCTGTGCGATGCGAGTTCAGCCATACAGATAGTATGGCTGAATTAGCATCGCACCCGCTCCAAACTCACACAGGACCCTTTTTTGGTCCGCAGCAGAATCGGGTCGCATGGGTGTTCACACCATGCGATCCAATTCCTGTCCGAGTTTGCAGATCGCACTGCGATATGCGAACTGATCTGGGGGTGTCCTTAACTTTTCACTGACACTCCCAGCAGTTCGCATAGGGCAGTGCGAACTGCCGGCGGGAGGCATGCGATGCGGGAACCCGCCGCGGATTCGCGGCGTTCCCGCATCGCTTCAGTGTGAACCCAGCCTAATTCCACTTTAGATATGCAGGCCTCTCAGAGGTATCTATGTTGATGATTCAAATTGAAGTAATGTCTGTACATATGCATAGAGTACTTTGGCTACTTGCCTTTGATGTAGAACACATTTTTAACCACTTCCATACCGGGCCTATTCTGGCACTCCTTTCCTACATGTAAAAATCATAATTTTTTTGCTAGAAAATTACTTAGAACCCCCAAACATTATATATATTTTTTAAGCAAACACCCTAGGGAATAAAATGGCAGTCATTGCAACTTTTTATCTTGCATGGTATTTGTGCAACAATTTTTCAAACGTGTTTTTTTGGGAGTTAGCCCATTTTTTTAATATAATGTGAAAGATGATGTTACGCAGAGTAAATAGATACCCAACATGTCACACTTTAAAATTGTGCACACTCATGGAATGATGCCAAACTTCAGTACTTAAAAATCTCCATAGGCAACGCTTTTTTTTTTACAGGTTACATGTATAGAGTTACAGAGAATGGCTGGCGCTAGAATTGTTGCCCGCGCTCTAACGCACGCGGCGATACCTTACATGATGTGTGGTCTGAACGGCTTTTACATATGTGGGTGGGACTAACATGTGCGTTCGCTTCTGAGCACGAGCTACTGGGGTCCGGGGTGTTTTAACTTTTTTTTTTTATTATTTTTATATTTTTATTTTCTTTTACAACTTTATTTTTTTTGATCACTTTTATTCCTATTACAAGGAAAGTACAAGGAATGTACACAATATCAAGATAACAATATCTTATTTAATTTCTCTTTGAGGGAAGGTGTCTTTTTGGTCATACACTTAAACGTGGTATGCCCATGCCTCCTGGATCTCGCTCTGGACACCCGCTTTGATACATGAGATCTGTTAACGTGTAAAGTACCCCGGTCTTCAGCTAGCACAGCTGTAATATCTTGTAGGCAATCATAGTCTGTGTCTCATATAAACTGCATATCTCAAAACCATAATCCTTATGCTTAGTAATATATCTCCACTTTTATCAGTGCTTACTGTGTCCCCTTGTTGAGTCTCTCAAAGGTTTATTCAATTCAGTTTGAATGCTCAGGCTTTCAGTCTGTAGCTTCTACTTTAGATTCTGTAATCAGATATCTGATGCAATTGCTTTTTTATTTATTTTTTCATTTTCTCTACGCCATTGTACATAATCACAAATTATTTAGGCTTCCCACACCCTAGGACTTATGTTGCCCTAAGTTTGTCTTGAGGTATGCTACCCCTATTGTCTCACCCCACTTCTTTTTGCATTGCATGGTAATATCCTAATATTAGGATTAGGGATGAGCCGAACACCCCCCGGTTCGGTTCGCACCAGAACTTGCGAACGACCCCCGCGTTCGGTACGAACGTTAGAACCCCATTGAAGTCTATGGGACTCGAACGTTCGAATTGGAAAGTGCTCATTTTAACGGCTAATATGCAAGATAGTGTCCTAAAAAGGGTTTGGCGACCTGCCTCCTGCCTCAGGGGACATGGGTCACTGCAAAAAAAAGTTTTAAAAACTACCGTTTTGGCGGGAGCACTGATTTTAATGACGATTAAAGTGAAAAAAAAAAAGTGAAATATTCCTTTAAATATGGTGCCTGCGGGGTGTCTGTAGTATGCCTGTGAAGTGCCACGTGTTTCCCGTGTTTAGAACAGTCCCTGCACAAAATGACATTAAACGGAAATAACACCATTTAAAACTGCTTGCGGTTTTAATGTTATATCTGGTTCCTGCAATATGGTTGAAAATCATTGAGAAACATGGCATGGGTAGCCCTCCCTGCCCATTACCAGCCTATTTGGGTCTTGTACGCATATTAAGGGGAACCCCGTACCCATATTAAAAAAAGGAAATGCGTGTGGCCCCCAGGCCCTATATACTCAGAACAGCAGTATACAGGCGGTGCAAACAAGACAGGGACTGTGTAGGTTTGTTGTGTTAAGTTGAATCTGTTTGTCATTTTCAACCGGTACATTTTTAAAGTGTAGCTCCAGTCAAAAAAACTATCTTTAAGCTTTTTGGAAAACATAGGGAAGGGTTATCACCCCTGTATAATTTGTTTTGTCGTCCATCTTTTTTCATCTCACTTGCTGCTGTCTCCTTGCGTTTGCAAGTAGGAGATGTTTGTAAGTTGGATGTTTGAAAGTAGGGGCCTGCCCTATATTATAGCGGTATGTACTGGGTACAGAGCACGCAGACAGCACGCACTATCTCCTAACACTACTGACTGCAAGCTCTATTATTAACCACTTGTTAGCCCAATGTTTGCATAAAGTGAAAGATGAAGTTATGCTGAGTAAATAGATATCAAACATGTCACTCTTCAAAATTGCACATGCCCGTGGAATGGCGCCAAACGTCGCTACTTAAAAAATCCCCATAGGCGACGCTTTAAATATTTTTTTACTGGTTACATGTTTTGAGTTGCAGAGGAGGTCTAGGACTAGAATTATTGCTCTCGCTCTAACATTCTCGGCGATACCTCACATGTGTGGCACATGCGAGCACATGGGGACATGGGCGCTTTAATTTTTATTTTATTTTTTTATTGTTCATTTTACTTTATTTATTTTAGTTTGACATTTTTTTTCCCAAAAATATATTTTTGATCACTTTTATTCCTATTACAAGAAATGTAAACATCCCTTGTAATAGGAATATGGGGTGACAGGTCCTCTTTACAGTGAAATCTGGGGGGTCAATATGACCCCACATCTCACCTCTAGGCTGGGAAGCCTGAAATAAAAAATAAAAAAAAGATTCTGGCTTTGATCGTACTGGCGAGTTGGTAGAAGCACCGGAGGGCGGTGAGGGGTGGGGGGCGTCTATGGCTGGGTATTTCAGGGTATCACCGAGTATGGCTGGGTATCTCTGAGTATGGCTGGGTATGGCAATTTATGGCAGGGTATTACAGAGTATTGGCGGGGTATTGGCGGGGTACTACAGAGTAATAGCAGGGTACTGCACTGCAGAGTAATGGCAGGGTACTGCACTGCAGAGTAATGGCGGGGTACTGCACTGCAGAGTAATGGCGGGGTACTGCACTGCAGAGTAATGGCGGGGTACTGCAGAGTAATGGCGGGGTACTGCACTGCAGAGTAATGGCAGGGTACTGCACTGCAGAGTAATGGCGGGGTACTGCACTGCAGAGTAATGGCAGGGTACTGCACTGCAGAGTAATGGCGGGGTACTGCACTGCAGAGTAATGGCGGGGTACTGCACTGCAGAGTAATGGCGGGGTACTACAGAGTAATGGCAGGGTACTGCACTGCAGAGTAATGGCGGGGTACTGCACTGCAGAGTAATGGCGGGGTACTGCAGAGTAATGGCGGGGTACTGCAGAGTAATGGCGGGGTACTGCAGAGTATGCACTGGTATTGCAGAGTATTGGCAGGGAATTGAGGGGTTAAATTCGGTGAGCAGCGATGTGGGCACTGCAGATGCAGCCCACATCGCTGCTGACACCGATCTCTTTCCCCTCCGCTGTACCGATCGGTACAGAAAGGGGAGGGAGGAACAGGCGTCATAACATGACGCCGGTTTGTTTCCAAGTGATCACTCCGTCATTTGACGGAGCAATCACGTGGTAAACGGCCGCTATGAGCGGCCGTTTACCGTGATGCGCCGGGTCCTTTGGACCCGGCGGTCACGGATGCTCTCGAGTGCGCACACCTCGGGGCACGCGAGAGCAGAATTCTGGGAGGCCGTTAATTAACGGCCTCTCTGAGTTAAACAACCGCCCTGAAGCCGTTAATCAGTTGTTAAGTGGTTAAAGCTAGATCACTAGCTATATAGGTGAGGTGAATATAGTGGTGTATACTGCAGTCAGGGCACAGACAACAACCACTACACAGCAGCAAGATAGGAAATCAGCCAAAAACGATTGGTGTGTACTGTGTTGAAGGTACACAGAACACCCACTGCTTCAGATGCAAAGTAACACACTACAGGAGGCCGCCTTAAAGGCGGCCTTATATAGTGTGGGGCGTGCACTACACAGCCTGAGCTATGATTGGCCACAGGCAGGATGCCTGTGGCCAATCATGGCTCTCCTCGCTGCCGGCGCTGCGATTGGCCAAGCATGCGGGGTCACAGTGCATGCTTGGCCAATCATCGGGCAGCAATGCACTGCGCCAACGCAGTGCATTGTGGTCCGCGCGCGCGTCACTCGAATTTTGACGCGAACGGCCAAAACGTTCGGAATTCGCCGAATGGCCGAACGGCCAATGTTCGAGTCGAACGTACGTTCGACTCGAACACGAAGCTCATCCCTAATTAGGATCAATACACCATTTGTGGTGCTCATCTCTCCTAAGACGTAAGGGGAATCTCTAAATTGAAGGGCCCCCTCCATGGGATGATATATTGACTCTCACATCTGCTCAATGCACTTTCACTTGACTACTGTTGCCTATGGTAAAGCCACTAAAATAGTGTCAAAACATACTGGGTAATCTTATTGAGACACGTTTGTAATTGTATTGATGGCATCTCTTGCAATAAAGAGAGGATTTAAGAGGAATAGAGGTAATGTGAATTATAGGTGGAGGAAAGGCTAAGAAGAAAGAAGATTTGAGAAAGCCTAAGAGATAAAGAAAAACAAGAATCAATAAGGTTAAGAGGATTTTGAGAGAAAGATAAGGAATAAATTGATGGGAGTACTGTGAAATAGAATAGGAGATTGACAGAGAGAAACATATTTAAACATAGAGATACTGCTGATAAAGGAGAGAAGGCTGCACTGCTCTCCATGATAGGATAACACTTCATGGTTAGTAAGTAAAGATAAAAGAAAGACACAGAGACCAGTAATGGAAATACAGTATATAAATAAAAGGTAACGAATGTTAAAAGTATTAAAGAAAGGTTATATTTTAATACTCAGTAGGCAGGTTACTATATGCATACTTTAGCACTGACCAGTGCATATTTCTTGTGCTCCTTGGCTTCCCAGCTTTACCATAATGGAATGCTTAATAGATCCTTGCTAAAAATGTAAGATGTCCTAGATTCTGACAGTTCTTGTTGTTCAAAGTGTCATCTCCTCTCTACTGAGTCTAGCACATACTATCCCATCTACCACCCCCCCCTCCCTTTTAGGATTGTGGAATCAATTGGAACGTCTTCCTTTTCGTACTGTCCCTCAGTACTATTTTGCCTCTCATCTTGTATGGCAGAATTAGATTTTTGGACATTACAAAATATGGGCCTTAACCACTTGCTTACTGGGCACTTAAACCCCCCTCAGTCCCAGACCAATTTTCAGCTTTCAGCGCTGATGCACTTTGAATGACAATTGCGCGGGCATACAACACTGTACCCAAATGAAATTTTTATCATTTTTTTTCCCACAAATAGAGCTTTCTTTTGGTGGTATTTAGTTACAGCTCGGAGTTTTATTTTTTGCTAAACAAACAAAAAAAGATGCAAAAAAAAAAAAAAAAAATCATGTTTTAATAGTTTGTTATAAAATTTTGCAAACGGGTCATTTTTCTCCTTCATTGAAGTGCGCTGATAAGGCGGCACTGATAGGCTGCATTGGTGGGCACTGATGGGCTGCATTGGTGGGCACTGATGGGCTGCACTGGTGGGCACTAATAGGCACAGATAAGGCGGCATCGATGGGCACAGATAAGGCGGCACTGATGGGCAAAGATGGGCACATGGATAAGTGGCACGGATGGGTGGCACGGATGGGCACTGATAGGTGCCACAGATAGATGGGACTGATGGGCACTGATAGGTGGCACTGATAGGTGGCTCTGATAGGTGGCACTGCTGGGCACTGATGGGCGGCACTGGGGTGCAGCACCTTTGAGGCAGATTGGGTGGCACTGTGGGTGGCACTGTGGGGTGGCACTGTGGGTGGCACTGTGGGTGGCACTGTGGGCACTATGGGCACAGACGGGGGGCACTTACTTTTACTTTAGTTATACTTCAGGATGGCACTGCGGGAGGCAGGTGGGCACTGGCAGGTGGCATGTGGTGCCTTGCATTGCTGGCCGTGATCGGGACTGATGTCCCGATCACGGCCGCCGGTGATCGGCTTTTTTTTTTTCTCCTCGCGCTGTCAGCGCGAGGAGGAATAATAGCCGATTACCGGCTCCGTTCTATCACATGATCAGCTGTCATTGGCTGACAGCTGATCACGTGATAAGGGGTCGGGATCGACCCCTTACACGGATCGGTGATCAGGCGAGTCTCACGGACTCGCCGATCACAGAGCGCGCCGCGCGCGCCCCTCAGGGGGCGCGCAGGCCGCTCGTAACCGGGACGACGTCAATAGACGTAGTCCCGGAAATCTAGGTCCGCGCTAATGCCGTCATTCGGCAATAGCGCGGTACCCAAGTGGTTAAAGTGATTGTAAAATCTTGTTTAAAAAAAAGAATAGGAAATAACAAACATGTTATACTCACCTCCACTATGCAGTTGGTTTTGCACAGAGCAGCCTCGATCCTCCTCTTTTTCGGGTCGCTCTTCACTGCTCCTGGCCCCTCCTTCCTGTCGAGTGCCCCCACAGCAAGCAGCTTGTTATGGGGGCACCTGAGCCAAGTCACAGTTCCGTATGTCAATTCAGACACGGAGCCTCAACTCAGCCCCGCCCCTGATTTAGTTAACTGACTGACAGCTGCAGGATGGCCAATTACTCCGCTGCTGCCAATCAGGAGAAGAGTCTCAGCCAATCAGGAGGAGAGTCCTGGAGTCCATGCATTCCTGTGCCGGGAGTTCCATCCATATCAATTGGGCTGCAGTGGCTGCATGGACACAGCCACTGTTCCCATCTATGTGGGTGCATGCACCCACACCCGCACAGCCTTCACCAGAGGCAAACTCATTCAAATCTCCACCTAAGTTACCGGAAAGGCGGGCTGATATAGCTCGTCTAGACAAGGAATATGTTGCCCTATGGGCTCTACACAAAAAGGACCCATCCAAGATCACCATAATCCAAATTGATAAAGCCAGACTAGATCTCAATCTGGCACTCACGACAAATGCCCAAAAAATCCATCTGCTGGAGCGGGCACAAATTCTATGCCCAGGCAGAAAAAAATGCCCAGGCAGAAAAAAAATGGACCCTCTATTAGCAGTTAAACTCACCCCTGGCATCAGGGTCCACACTTTGCCCAAGATCAGGATAGCGGGTCAACCCCCCATGACCAACCCAGTCAAGATACTTGAAGCCTTCCAGGGGTTCTACTCGAAATTATACGGATCTCCCACTCAGACCAACGCAGACTTGATCCTGCAGTTCCTAGATGGCCTACCCATCCCTTCCCTCAAAGCTGCCCACAAAGGCAGGATGGAATCTTCCATCACAGAGGAGGATGTGATGGGGGTCATCAAGAACCTCAAAAAAGGTCAGCCCCAGGACCAGACGGTCTATACATCCCCTACTACAAGACCTTTGTGGACACCGTAACGCCTCACCTGACTAAATTCTTCAACTCTAAAACACAAGGAGACCCCCTAGATACCAACCTCAATACAGCATATATCACAGTCAAACCCAACCAGACAAAAATCATGAAGATGTCAGCAATTATCGCCCAATTTCGCTCATAAATAATGATTTAAAAATACTCATCAAAATACTGGCAAACAGATTGGCATCCTTCATCAGTCAATATATACATAAAGACCAAGTGGGATTCATACCCGGTAGACAGGGCCCAGACCAAATCAGACGGGCAATAGATGTAACCTTGATCATTACTATTAATTGGGCGGAGGGGGCAAAACAACATGGGTTTCTCCTATCACTAGACCTGCTGAAGGCCTTTGACACAGTGTCCCGGCCCTACATTTTTTTCCCTCTTAGATCGATGGAGCTTTGGGAACCCCTTTATGGGACTTTTATGGGACTTTTACAAGCACTCTACTGATGACTGAAGGCTCTCATCCATCTGCAGGGGCACTACTCCAAACCAATAGACATCACAAGAGGCACCAGGGAATAGCAATAGAAACCCTGGCGATCGCTGTCCAACAAAACCTTGACATCAAAGGGGTGACCTGTGGGGATCAGACCCATAAATGTGGTCTGTTTGTGGACGACATCCTCTTGTTTGTAACCTTCCCCTCACGTCACTCCCCAATCTTTGTCAAGTCCTAGATGACTTTGCCAAAATCTCAGGACTGCGAGTCAACTTCTTTAAATCACAAGTCCTTAAAGTATTCCTGCCTCCCCAGACAGTCTCTTTGCTGAAACGGTCTGATACTTAGGCATCTCCTTGATGGCTAAAACAGAAACTCTTTACACACACAGCTACCCTCCACTTTACAAGAAACTGGAGGCCGACCTTAAACTTTGGTCCAAACATGAGCTCACATGGCTAGGAAGGATCAACTCAATTAAAATGACCTTATTCCCGAGAATCCTCTATTTCTTCCGCTCCCTCCCTATCCCAACTAGGAAAGATCACCTGTGTAGACTACTTAAATACACCTGGGGAAACTCCGGGTATCGCATCCCCCAAAGCACCCTATTTCTCCATAGACGCAGGGGCAGCTTAGGCATCCCCAACTTACAGAAATATTTCATAGCGGCAAAATTGGCCCAACTTTCCACAATTTATTCCAGATATGAAAAACCTGACTGGGTGACAATTGAAAGGCAGGCCACCCTCGCTTCACGTTAAACTACCTCCTCTGGTGCCCTCAAAAGACCCGCCCCCAATACTCTCCCCCAATTTGTCCCACTCTTGCACCCTATGGGACAGCCTTAGAAACACTCCAGCTCTAGTATCCACAGAACGCCCTCTCGCCCACCTCTTCCACAACACTGACTTTCCACCCAGATTAGACAGTACAGCATTCAAGTGGTGGTTGGACAAGGGGCTATACTGTATAGAACACTACTTCACTTCTAGCGGTCCCATCTCCCTCAGCTACTGCATCAACAACTTAGAGCTCCTGGACTCGGAAAGGTTCAGTTTCAGACAAATTTCCCACTTTTTACATAAAGCATGGAAGGACAAACCCCTTCCTACCTAAATTCACAGCTTACGAGACGTGATGTGGACAAGCCATGGAGCAGAGGGGTGGTATTTTCGTGATATACTTGGCCCTCACTCACCCTACTGAATAAACTACTTACATGACAGCTTGGGAAGCTGATTTTCAATGCAACTGGGGACTGGAGACCTGGCAAGCAGCATTCACCAGATCCTTTAACCACTTGCTTACTGGGCACTTAAACCCCCCTCAGTCCCAGACCAATTTTCAGCTTTCAGCGCTGATGCACTTTGAATGACAATTGCGCGGGCATACAACACTGTACCCAAATGAAATTTTTATCATTTTTTTCCCACAAATAGAGCTTTCTTTTGGTGGTATTTAGTTACAGCTCGGAGTTTTATTTTTTGCTAAACAAACAAAAAAAGATGCAAAAAAAAAATAAAAATAAATCATGTTTTAATAGTTTGTTATAAAATTTTGCAAACGGGTCATTTTTCTCCTTCATTGAAGTGCGCTGATTAGGCGGCACTGATAGGCTGCATTGGTGGGCACTGATGGGCTGCATTGGTGGGCACTGATGGGCTGCATTGGTGGGCACTGATAGGCTGCACTGGTGGGCACTGATAGGCATAGTTAAGGCGGCACTAATAGGCACAGATAAGGCGGCACCGATGGGCACAGATAAGGCGGCACTGATGGGCAAAGATGGGCACAGATAAGATGGCACGGATGGGTGGCACGGATAAGTGGCACGGATGGGTGGCACGGATGGGCACTGATAGGTACCACAGATAGATGGGACTGATGGGCACTGATAGGTGGCACTGATAGGTGGCTCTGATAGGTGGCACTGCTGGGCACTGATGGGCGGCACTGCTGGGCACTGATGGGCGGCACTGCTGGGCACTGATGGGCGGCACTGGGGTGCAGCACCTTTGAGGCAGATTTTGGGTGGCACTGTGGGTGGCACTGCGGGTGGCACTGCGGGTGGCACTGTGGGCACTGCTGGGTGGCACTGTGGGCACTGCTGGGTGGCACTGTGGGCACTATGGGCACTGCTGGGTGGCACTGACAGGGGGGCACTTACTTTATTTCAGGATGGCACTGCGGGTGGCAGGTGGGCACTGGCAGGGGGCAGGTGTCCGCTGGATATGCTGGCCGTGATCGGGACTGATGTCCCGAACACGGCCGCCGGCGATCGGCTTTTTTTTTTCTCCTCGCGCTGTCAGCGCGAGGAGGAATACTAGCCGATTACCGGCTCCGTTTTATCACATGATCAGCTGTCATTGGCTGACAGCTGATCACGTGATAAGGGGTCGGGATCGACCCCTTACACGGATCGGTGATCAGGCGAGTCTCACGGACTCGCCGATCACAGAGCGCGCCGCGCAGGCCGCTCGTAACCAGGACTACGTCAATAGACGTAGTCCCGGAAATGTGGGTCCGCGCTATTGCCGTCATTTTGCAATAGCGCGGTACCCAAGTGGTTAAAGGGATACAGAAATGTCTCCCTAATGGAGGCAAGCATTAAGATATTGACCAGATGGTACCTCATCCCTACTAGGCTGGCAGCCATTTATCCCTCAGCAGACCCTCTCTGCTTCAGACATTGTCAGTTACTGGGCTCAATGGCCCACATAAGGATTAGCACATTTTGGAGACAAATCTTCAATATGATCTACAAGGTGACCGATTGCCAGGTCCCCAGAGGTAGCCACCCTCAATGCACATGTCTCACAACTCCCTAAGGCTACTCAATCACTAATCCCCTTTATCCTCCTGGGAGCTAAACTCACAATCGCCAAAGCCTGGAAACAGCCAAAACCATCCTTGCAGGCAGTCAAAAGGAAAATATTGTGGATTATGACCCAAGAAAAGCCGTCCAGTA
This sequence comes from Lithobates pipiens, assembly GCF_037356315.1. Taxonomy (NCBI): domain Eukaryota; kingdom Metazoa; phylum Chordata; class Amphibia; order Anura; family Ranidae; genus Lithobates; species Lithobates pipiens. The sequence continues at coordinate 196,483,886 of NW_027507903.1, read as the reverse complement.
TCTTGATAGACACTTCAAAGAAATTCCAAAAGATATGGGAGCCTTGGGCCCACTATGTGGGAATCTCCCTCACACCTGGTGTTCTTATGGGCACACAGCATCCCACAGCCCCACAATAGGCATGCATTCCCCTCTCCCTCTTAATTTCTCCTCTCCTCATCTCTTTCTTTCTCTACCTTCTTCCTTCACTCAAGTTACTATTATGTTACCACTCAGTCTGTTGATGTTACTGGGCTGTCTTCTTGATCCTGGATAAACCCAGAAAGTTCAGCCCTCCAACCAGGTGTTCCCAAGGTGGTCACGGCGGAGTTCCGGAGGAGGCGGGTGGACTCCTCCTCTGGCACAGTATGATCCTATTAGGGGTGCTGGGGGAATCCCGCTCTTCCAGGGCCCTGGCCCAAGTTGGACTCTATGGAAGCACAGCCTTGTGTGTCGTATAGACAGCTCATCTATCTACAAGTATCAAGACTGTTTGCATTATATATGGCTGCTCTGGGGCCCTCCCCCCAGAGTCATGTTAAAGGACTGCTTGTAAGAAAAATGCAGGTTCAGTCATGTGACTGGGCAAGGCTGATAATATACTGTGTGATCTGCTAGTGTACTGTGGGGAATTGAGGAACCAAGTGTACTACAGGTATACATATACTGTGTGTGGCTGGCAGGCTGAGATACAGTGTGCTATGAGTAATGTAGGAGATGCAGTGTGTGTAATGTGAGTGATAATATATGTAATGATGCGTGCAGTATGTATAATATGAGAAATATTATATGGGCAACTGTGTAATGTGGGGTACATATGTGTGAAGCCCTTGAAGGAAGCTTCCTGTTTCTCATCTATCACTGATGTGAAGGGGAGGACTTTGATCTAAAAAAGAGAGCCTCTGACCTGAAGGGGGGACACTGATATAGGGGACACTGATGTATAGAAGGGCTCTTTATATGAAAGAGAGGGTTCTGATGTATTGTATAGGGAGCTTCTGATGTAAATGTGGGTTCTGATGTGAATGTTAGATAACTCTGTAAATGGGTCTTCTGATGTAAGGGGGGGGGGGCACTTTAATATACATTACTGTGCAAAAGTTTTAGGCAGGTGTGAAAAAATTTGCTAGGACCAAAAGATCCCAGCAAGGAGCTAGGTCCTTATTCCTGACTCAACAGAAATAAACTGAATACCTAGAGCGGGTAGGGTTTATATACTGACTGAGGGTAGCCAGGTGTTTTTTCTGTCTAGTCCTACTCCTGCGGAGGCGATATAACCCAATGATTAAGGAGGCGCTGTGTGCGTCGATGAATGAAAGAGAAAATATATTTACAAAAAATGTGAAGGGTATACTCACTTTTGTGAGATACTACACTCTGTTCCAACTTATTATGCCAATGATATTTCAGTGTCACAAAGATTAAATATTTTGTTTTTCAGTTTAACTCATGGATGGCATTGCGTCTCAGGGCTCTTTTTATCACGGAAAAAAATCTCGGACACCTGTGATAATTAGATTGCCAGGTGAGCACAATTAAAGGAGAAACTACTAGGAGGGTGTTTCAAATTATTAGGCAGAGCACCATTTTCAAGCAATATGGGGAAGAAGGGATAAAGAATCTCTGCTTCCGAATAGAGTGAATTAGCTCAATGCTTTCGACGAGGTATGAAAACATTACATATTTCACGAAAACGTAAGCGTGATCATCGCACTATTAAGAAATTTGTGGCCGATTCAGAGTTTGACAGGTTTTGTGCAGATAAAGGCACATTGAGGAAGATTTCTGCCAGATCCATGCATTGGATCAAGAGAGCAGCAGCTAAATAAAACATTACATAGCAGCAAACAGATATTTGAAGCTGCTGGTGCCTCTGGAGTCCCAAGGACATCAAGGTGTATAGTCCTCCAGTCTTGCAACTGTGCATAAACCTTCCATTTGGCCACCACTAACCAATGCTCACAAGCAGAAACGGCTGCACTGGGCAGAAAAATACAAGATGATTCATTTTCAAACAGTCCGGTTCAATGATGAATTCCGTGCAACCCTGGATGGTCCAGGTGAATGGAGTGGTGGAGGGCCACCCTGTTCCAACAAGGCTGCAATGTCAGCAAGGCAGTGGTGGAGACGTGTTTTGGGCCGGAATCATAGGAAGAGAGCTGGTCGGCCCCTTTAGGGTCCCCAAAGGTGTAAAGATGACCTCTGCAAAGTATGTGGAGTTCCTGACTGACTACTTCCTTCCCTGGTACAGAAGGGAGAACTATGCTTTCCGTAAAAAAATCATCTTCATGCATGACAATGCACTCATACTCATCTCATGCTGCAAAGAATACCTCTGCATCAATGGCTGCTATGGGGATAAAAGGAGAGAAAGTCATGGTGTAGCCTCCATCCGCCCCTGACCTCAATCCTATTGAGAACCTTTGGAGCTTTCTCAAGCAAAAGATTTATAAGCGTGGGAGGCAGTTTACATCCAAACAGCAACTCTGGGAGCCTATTCTGACATATTGCAAACAAATTCAAGCAGAAACTGTCCAAAAAGTCACAAGCTCAATGGATGCAAGACTTGTGACGCTGCTATCAAACAAGGGGTCCTATGTTAAAATGTTAGGTGACCTGTTAAAATGTTTAAAAAGTTAAAATGTTGTTCAAAGTTTGAAATAGCTTTTGATTTCAGTAAATATGCTGCACACACAACAAATGACAATTTTCAATTCGTTACAACCTATAAAGTGTTTTGAAAAACTTACTGTGCGTAATAATTTGGAACAGTGCAGTGTAAGTTTTTTATTTATAAAATTAGGAGGTGTGTTCAATAAAATTTGAATTGTACTCTTAATAGTTTATAACATCAGAATTATGCTGACTGTTGTTTACATTAATTATTAAGGTAAAATGTGAAAAATATCATTGGCATAATAATTTGGAACAAGGTGTATATGGCATAGCAAGCACCATAAACGCAAAGGCAATTGCCCTATGGTCAGTATCCAGTTTATTGTTACCCCACCTATGGGCCTACTCACAATGTAAGTATTAAGAACCTGGGTTAATCCAGAGACTTGGAGAGCACATGAGTAAGCACCGGGGCGAAACATATTAGGAACATGGCCTGGATAAATCGAGCTCAGGCTGCTTTTACTTGCGAACCACTCAGGTCGGGGAAGGTATGCAGCGGCCTGGCTACTTCTTCCTATTTCGGCAGAAAAGTTACACAGGGGGTTGTCCATCTGCAAACAACACAACTGTCCAAGATTGTCCATACTTCCTGCATCCCTCAATGGATGCTAGAGAAAGGGTTTTTCATTGGGGGACATAGCTGGGGCCAGTACTCTGGCCAAGGCCTTGGTGAGATTGCCCGACAAGGTCTCAAACTGAAAATGTATTACTCTGACTGTTAAAGACAAGTGCTAATAAGGGCACCCAGACATGGTACATAGGCTTGTTCATACCTCTGGGACTTCCATGCTTCAATGAAACCGAATGCTATGTTGTCAGTAGTTTTACTACCAGCAGGGCATCCCAAGGTGGACATGTTTAAGCAGAGATACCAGACTAATGATGTACAGCCCATCTGGGTAGCAGCGGACTGACAATGTTGAAGGCTGAAGATTACATTTGACGTGACAACATCGAACTTACAATGCCATGGAATGGCAAGAAAGGCCATGCATTCTACTTCTGTATTATGCCAAGAAAACTTGACAATGATGAGAAAATAAGAACTGTCGTATAGTGCTGAAAGATGGACCCCTAAGCAGGAAGGCACTCATCATACTATTAGGGAAGAACTGATGGTCACCAAGAGAAAGGCAGGTAATTATGAAGGTGATGGATCAAAAGGCGATTGGACACCCAGATTTTGATATTGCTGGACAGAAAAGGGAGCTCAAAAGCTGTAAAGACATCATCACCATAGGAACAAGAAACATGAAGTATGAACCATGGAAAGTGTTAAAGATCAAACGGATAAAGCCATCTTCGGTTTTGTTTACATACAACAATCAGTATTTAACATGTCAAATTATGTAAATTTCATTATATAAAAGTAACGCTTTAAAATACCACTAGCTTACCTTAGATTTAAAGAGGAGAGCTCTAGTGCTAGAATTGCTGCCTATGATCTGATGTTTGCGGTGATACTTCACGTGTGAGAGGATCAATGTTTACATGCGCGTGGAACCGACACTCGTGTTCGCCTGCGCATGCGAGAATGGGGGCACTTTTTTTTTATAAATTATTGCTGTTACAAGGAATGTAACCATCTTTGTGACAGAAATAGGCATGTGCCAGTTACTCTTTATGTAGAGATCTAGGGTCTATAGGACCTCAACTTACTTCTCTGCACCAAGATAAGTGTTTTTGAATGGTTTTGGTGCCGTTGACATCCAGGTATATCGGAAGTGATGTCAGATCATCGCTTGTGGGTTACCATAGTGGAGAGCTGCGGGTGGGGACATTACAGATGAAGAAGTCACCTTAGATTTCAGAAATAGCAAGAAAAATTTCTGTTGATAGTGTGAAAGCATCACAAATGAATCTAATGTTTCAATGCAAGTTTTGAAAGATAAAGAAAGATAATCAAGAATATCTGTCAGAAAATTGAAGCTGGACACATAAAAAGGAAAAAGTAGACTAGCTTTTCAGGACATTGCAGGAGAAAATCCAACCTAGATTGGGGATGCTTAAAGACTAACGTACTGATACTGAATGATCCAGAGAACATTAAAAAGAGTGAGGAAAAGTTTATACCAAAAATGTATATAAGGAAAAAGTCATAGCATTAAATCTTATCAAGCAATATATCACCAAGTATTAATGGTATTCCAGTATCCCCGGATAAGGGTCTGGTATGGATTTTGGGGGAAAGACCACCAGTTTTTTTTTTACATTTTGGTGTGGGTTTCCTCTCTAAATCCATACAGTCCTGAAGAGATATCAGTTTTTTTTATTTCAAAATTTTCGGTTGTTTTTTGTTTATATTGCAAAAAAAAATTAAAACCCAGTGGTGATGAATTACCACCAAAAGAAAGCTCTATTTGTGTGCAAAAGAAATGCTAAAAATCAAATTGCATGACCGCGCAATTGGCAGTTAACCTCTAGCCGATCAGCCACCCAGAAACTGTCAGTGGCTCCTTAGCTGGGGAGACGCAATGCAGTGAGAATGCTCCCTCCGTGCTTGGGTATCAGATATATTGCACTTGCCTACAGGGCACTCTTACCCCCTTCCTGCTCAGGTCAATTTTCAGCTTTCGGCGCGGTCATACTTTGAATGTCATGCAAACCTCATTAAACCTCCTCCCACCAGTGCTATAACCGAAAAACAGCTACAGCAGGGGCCTTAATTGCCAGGAGGGCAACCATGTACGTTCCCCCGTGAATGCACTGCCTGTGCAGTGCGCTCTGTGATCAGTGAGTCAATGAGATTCAGCTGATTCCAAATCCTTACCACGTGATCAGCTGTCAGCCATTGAAAGCTGATCACATGATGTAAATAGAGGATTGCAATTGGCTTCTTTCGGTCATGCTGACAGCGCAAGGAGAAAAAAAGAAAAGACGATTAGCGGCTTTTGTTAGAGGGACATTGGTCCCGCTCATGGAAAGCCACTGCTGCTATGCAGTGCCACCTCATCAGTGCCGCCTCATCAGTGCACATCAGTGAAGGAGAAAAATTACCCATTTAAAAAATTTGATAAACTATGAAACTTCTTATTTTTTTTACATTTTCAGTTTTTTTTCGTTTTGTTTAGCAAAAAATAAAAAACCTAGCAGTGATTAAATACCACCAAAAGAAAGCTCTATTTGTGTGAAAAAAATCATAAGTTTCATTTGGGTACAGTGGTGCATGAATGTGTAATTGCCATTCAAAGTTTGAGAGCGCTGAAAGTTGAAAATTGGCTTGGGCAAGGAGGAGGTTTAAGTGCCCAGTAAGCAAGTGGTTACATATTTATATATATTTTTCACACAACTAGAGATTTTTATTTGTGTTATTTAATCAAGACTGGAATTTTTTTTGCTAAATAAATGAAAATGTAAAAAACATTTCATAAGTTGTTATAATTGGCAAATAGGTCCTTTTTCTCCTTCACTGATGAGGCGGCACTGTTGGGACTGCATTGATAATCAGGACACCAATTAGTGCCCTGATTGTCAGTGTAGATGTAACCGGCCTGTGTTTACTGTGATCATCTGTGATTGTGCACAGCTGATCATGTGGTAAAGAGCAATCGATTGTCTCTTTACCCTGATCTGTGATCAGCTGTGTCCAAAGGACGGAGCGACCACAGAGCGTGCAACAGCACGGACACGGCCCATCCCCGATCTGTGGGATTTCCATCCCCATCCACCCCCAATAGATGTGACCGGCCGTGTCCAATCACAGCCGGTCACATGTCCTGTGCACATGCACAGCGCTTGTGCACGCACCTAGGGCGCGTACAGAGCGTCGATCGGAGATGCGGCTTGTCACCCTGACAGAGCCCAACCCCGATCGCAGTAAAGAGCCAATGAAATTGGCTCTTTACCACATGACCGGCTGTGTCCAATCACAGCCGGTCACAGAATGTAAACAAACCGCGGTAACGAGATGTTACCGGGTTCTCCTCCTCACACACCAATCGTGTGTGAGGAGGAGATTGCGGTAACATCTCGTTATCACTACACACCAACACACACCGATTACCCCCCCCCCCCCATCAATAAAGAGGACCTGTCACCACCCATCAAACTACCTGTCATCACCCATCACAGCCCATCTGAGTACCCGAGTACCTGTCAGCCCATCTGAGTATCCGAGTACCTGTCAGCCCATCTGAGTACCCGAGTACCTGTCAGCCCATCTGAGTACCCGAGTACCTGTCAGCCCATCTGAGTACCTGAGTACCTGTCAGCCCATCTGAGTACCTGTCACAGTCCATCTGAGTACCGGAGTACCTGTCACAGTCCATCCGAGTACCTGTCAGCCCATCTGAGTACCTGTCACAGTCCATCTGAGTACCTGTCCCAGCCCATCAGAGTACGTGTCACAGTTCATCTGAATACCTGTCACAGTCCATCGGAGTACCCGAGTACCTGTTACCAGCCCATCAGAGTAACGGAGTACCTGTCACCAGCCCGTCAGAGTACCCGAGTACCTATTTGCAGCCCATGCCTCATAGAATACACGTTGAGGTGTTTGCTTTCCAAAATGGGGCCATTTTGGGGGTAATCCCATTGTCCTGGTGCTCCAGGACCTTCAAAAGTATGATAGGTAGGAATGAAATGAGAGGTGTAATTTATGCTCCTATTATGCCTAAAGGTACTACTTCAATGTTCGGCCTCTGTATGTGGCCAGGCTGTGTAAAAGTCTCACATGTGGTATCGCAATACTCAAGAGGAGTAGCAGAACGTGTTTTGGGGTGTAATTTTTGCTATATACATGCTATGTGTTAGAATTATCTTATAAATGGACAACTTTTCATTTTCTTTCCAAGTTTTCTGAAGACTTGTGTAAAAAAATGAATCGTTCAAAAGGCTCATAACGCTTCATGGAATATACTTTGGGGTGTTTGTTTTCCAAAATGGGGTTATTTTGTGGGTAATTCCATTGTCCTGGTGCTCCAGGGCCTTCACAAATGTAATAGGTCGCTAGGAAATTAGAGGTGTCATTTATGCTCCTAGAACGCCTGATGGCGCTCCCTGCATGTTGGGCCTTTGTATGTGACCAGGCTGTGTAAAAGTCACACACCTGTGGTATCGCCATACTCAGGATGAGTAGCAGAATGTTTTTTGGGGTGTTATTTTTACTATGTACATGCTTTGAGTTAGAAATATCTTATGAACCGACAACTTTGTGTAAAAAAAAAAAAAAGTTTTCATTTTCTTTCCACGTTTTCCGAAAACTTGTGGAAAAAAATGAACTGTTCAAAAGACTCATTATGCCTCAGAATATATGTTGGGGTGTTTGCTTTCCTAAATGGGGTCATTTTGTGGGTAATTCCATTGTCCTGGTGCTCCAGGGCCTTCACAAATGTAATAGGTTGTTAGGAAATTAGAGGTGTCATTTATGTTCCTAGAACCCCCTGATGGTGCTCCCTGCATGTTGGACCTCTCTGTGTAGCCAGCCTGATTAAAAGTCCCACACATGTGGTATCGCCATACTCTGGAAGAGTTGCAGAATGTATTTTGGGGTGTAATTGGAAGTATGCATATGCTGTGTATGAGAAATAACTTATGACAATTTTGTAAAAAAAAAAAAAAAAAATTCTTCTTTTTCAAAAAACTCACCATGCCTCTTACTAAATACCTTGGACTGTCTACTTTTCAAAAAGGGGTCATTTGGGGGGTATTTGTACTTTCCTGACATTTCAGAGCCTCAAGAAATGAGACTGTCAGTGCATCAGGTGTGATCAGATGTGATCAATTTTCAGTGATTTGTACCATAGCTTGTAGGCTCTATAACTTTCAAAGAGACTAAATAATATCCACTAATTTGGGTTATTTTTTTACCAAAGAGATGTAGCAGTATAAATTTTGGCCCAAATTTATGAAAAAAAATTACTTTGCAAAATTTTATTATAGAAACTAAGAAAAAAGTTTTTTTTTTTCAAAATTTTTCGCTCTTTTTTCACTTATGTCGCAAAAAATAAAAAACCCAGTGGTGATTAAATACCACCAAAAGGAAGCTGTATTTGTACGAAAAAAAATTATAAAAATTTTGTTTGGGAACAGTGTTGCATGACTAATTAATTGCCAATCAAAATGTGAGAGCGCTGAAAGCTAAAAATTGGTCGGATAAGGAAGGGTGTATAAATTCCCTGTATTGAAGTGGTTAAGGTCACGGTAGGTGGTAACAAGAACCAACCAGGATAGAACATTAACACTTTAGGTGGAGACTGTTGAAATGTGAGAAAAATGGATACCAAAGTGTAGTAGCCCCTTACCATTAATCTTCAGCCAAAAAAAGACTTGGTGCACCATAGGCAGTGCCATGACTCTGTACCTGGAAAGTGCTCTGCAAATGACACTGGCAGACCCCAGTGTTTGGAGGTAACATTCCACGGTAGTCCTGCAGTCTTCAATCCAGCGGGGTCAGGGTACAGTCTCAAAGGCGGCTCTGAGAATTAGCTGATCTGGATAGCTGCAATGTCAGTTTAGTTCAGTGGTGTGTAGATTAAGTAGTGTATCCCCAAGGTTGAGTGTTAGGAGCCTAACTTTTTAATATATTTATAAACTATATAATGTTTAGGGTAAAAACACAATTCTGTGTTTGAAGAGGACACCAAGCATGTAATGGAATAATGTCTACAAAATGCCTCATGCAGACCTAAATGTACCGTTTGAGTGACTATATGGGAAATTACGTTTAATGTTGATAAATGTAAAAGTTATGAACCATATATCATTTAAAGATCAAGTAGAATCTTATTGTTTTGGTAGATCACATGCTTAACAACTGTATGCAAGGCCAAGCTGCATTTTCAAGCAAAATACTACTTTCTTATTAACCCCCGACAGTATTCCCGAGTCTGGCTCGGGGTGGAATTTTTATGCCAAAAGCGATAACCCCGAGCCAGACTCGGGACCGCATCGCTGGATCCAGGACGACACTTACTTACCTTCTTCCTTGGATCTAGCGATGTCCCCCCGCTGTACGAGAGAGCCGAGTCTCGCTCGATTCATCACATCGCCGATCTCTGTGCCCTGCGAGCGTTGCGACGCACGGGGACGGAGATCGGCGCCAAATTCAAAAAGTGAAACACATAGTATACATACAGTATAATGTAATCTTACAGATTACATTGCTGTATGTAATTATTTCACATCCCCTTTGTCCCTAGTGGTCTGCCCAGTGTCCTGCATGCAGTTTTATAATATAAAAACTGTTCTTTATGCCTGGAAACGGGAGATTGTCCATAGCAACCAAAACTGTCCCTTTACATCAAAAATGATTTTAGACCAGCTAGAAAACAGTGATAAGAAATTAGAATCACTCGCAGAATTGAGGGATAGCGATTTGTGGGGAGATCCGTCATCAAATACTGAAAAGTAATGACAGTGACAATTCTGCAACTGAGCAAATTTCAGTGTTTTTGTTTTGATTACATTATTGAATAATTTTTATATTATTGTTATATTATTATTTGGTATATTTATAGTTATTATATTATAATTTATGATTTCATTTTTCAAACTTTATCATACCTGGGATGTCTGCTAGACTCTGGTTTGGACAGATTTAAATGAGTTATTGCTAAGAATTACAGGACTACAATATAAAACGCCAAATTTTCATGCAAAATAATGGTACCGCTTTCAGCACCTAAAATCCGAAATAATCGTAGCGCCAGGGAGGTTATGAGAGGTATGAACTCCAAGGTTAGGGACATTACTAAAGGAAAATAGGCTGTTCACTTTGCAAGGGAAATTGCCCCAAAGCTTAATAAATGTGGTGAAGTTTCACTATGCAGAGTACCCAATCATATTCAAGGAAAAAAAAAAAAGCAGCACTTTTTTTTGCTTGCAAATAACTGGATGGTGGATAGGCGCAGAGCTTTACCTCATTTACTAAGCTTTGGAGCAAATTAATCTTGCCTCTATCTCACCTGAAATATGCAGTTCAGCTTTGGGTAGAAGTCCACAAAAAAAAGTATGCTGTAGAACTTATGAGGGTGCAAAGAAGGCCACATAAAACGAAAAGGAGGAATTGAGGAGCTTAGCTTTGTGAACTTAATTTCTTCACCTTTTGAGAAGTCGCATTTAAGGGGGCATATGATCACCTTGTAGAAATAAATGGTCCATATAGTAAGCTATGTGCAAACTTGTTCATTTTAGATTCATTGCCAGAAAAGTGGGAACTCTGCGCCTGGAAGAAAAGTTTTAGTTTCCACATCTGGAAAGGCTTTTTCATATTACTATTATTCGTACCCTTTGAAGTTTTCCACATTTTGTCATGTTACAACTAAAAACAAATGTATTTTATTGGGATTTTATGTGATAAACACAGAGTGGCACATAAATTTTGAAGTGGAAAGGAAATGATAAATGGTTTTCAAAATTCAGCAATTTTGAAATCTTGCCCCATATTCTCAGTTGGATTTAGGTCTGGACTTTGACTGGGCCATGCTAACACATTAATATATGCTAAACCATTCCATTGTAGCTCATGTTTAGGGTTGTTGGTCTGCTGGAAGGTGAACGTCTGCCCCCAGTCTCAAGTCTTTTGCATACTCCAATTGTTTTTTTTTTATAAGATCGCCCTGTATTTGGCACCATCCATCTTTCCATCTACTCTGACCAGCTTCCCTGTCCCTGCTGTAGAAAATGATCCCCACACCATGATGCCACCACCTACATGTTTCACGTCGGATATGGTGTGTTCAGGGTGATGTGCAGTGTTAGTTTTCTGCCACATATTGCGTTTTTTCTTTTAGGCCAGAAAGTTCAATTTCGGTTTCATCTGACCAGAGCACCTTCTTCCACATTTTTGCTGTGTCCCGCACATGGCTTCACGAAAAACAGGACTTCTTATGGCTTTCTTCTTGCCACTCCTCCATAATGGCCAGATTTGTGGCGTGCATGACTACTAGTTATCCTGTGGACAGATTATCGCACCTGAGCTGTGGCTCTCTGCATCTCCTCCAGCATTACCATGGGCCTCTTGACTGCTTCTCTGATGAATGCGCTCCTTGCCTGGGCCTGTCAGTTTAGGTGGACAGCCATGTCTTGGTAGGTTTGCAGCTATGCCATACTCTGCATTTTAGGACGATGGATTGGATAGTGTTCCGTGAGATATTTAAAGCTTGGGATTTTTATATATATATATATATATATATATATATATATATATATATATATCAGAACAGCTGTATTAATACTTAGAATAAATTACACACATGTGGACTCTATTTACTAATTAGGTGACTTCTCAAGGCAATGGGTTCCATTAGATTTTAGTTAGGGGTATCAGAGTAAAGGGGGCAGAATACAAATGCACGCCACACTTTTGAGGTATTCATTTGTAAAAATAAAAATAAAAATTATGTTGAAAACCCATTTATCATTTTCCTTCCAGTTCACAATTATGTACCACCTTGACACCCCAGATGTTTTTTGAACTACATTCCCATGATGCACAGGCACTCTGAAGTGTAGTTGGACATCATAGGAAATGTAGTTCCAAAACATCTGGAGTGCCAAGGTTCGCCATCACTGGTCTATCACATAAAATCCCAATAAAATATATTTAGGTTTTTGGTTGTAACAGGACATGTGGAAAATGTCAAGGGGTATGAATACTTTTTCAAGGCATTGTAAAAGGTGTGAAAATGTAGAATAAGAATTCCATAGCCAGCGCAGGATGCGTTTTTGACTACACAAACTATAACCACCATAGATGCAGGGAATGGATTGCCTTAGGGGGATCAGGAAGGATTCGTTTCCCTTTGTTAGGAGCAAATTGGATAATGCTTTATAAGCATTGTATGTTTCCTTCCTCTGGATCAACTGTGGGCTCTCAATTTTGAACTGGAGTCTTTTTTTCCAACCTAAGTAACTATGTTAAACTGTAAATAAAGCCAAAACCTTTTCAGAATAGGAGAGGGTTATAACCCCCATCAGTTTTTTCGCCAGCCATGTCCCATTTGGGAGATTTTCCTTCCCTTTATGCCCCACAGCCAAAAACAGGAAGTGAGAGGAAATCCCTCCAAAAGAGCAAATCCCGGTATGTCAACAGAACTAGTGTCCCGATGTCAAGATTTCCTCTCTAATCAGTGTTCGGACATCAACCCAAAATTTGAGTTTCTCTTTTACTTTCGATAACAACATTAACAGCTTGCCGAGCACCTGCCATCATTTGACGACGGCAGAATGTCTCCCTTGCACGAATCACCATAGCTGTATGGCGGCCGCTTTAAGGGGTATAGGGGGCACCCGCCGTGTTACTAATAAGCCAATGCATGTGCCCAGCCCCGCAATGTCCACCAGGCACATGCGATTGCTCCTGACAGAGCTAGAACAAGGATGTGTGTGTAAACACACACATTCACGTTCTGGCAGGGGAGAGGAGACAGATCTGTCTTCTCCCCCATGCAGTTCCATCCCCCTACAGTTAGAACAAGCTGAGGGAACACATTTGACCCCTTGATCACCCCTAGTTTTCACCCCTTCTCTGCCAGTAACATTTATACAGTAATCAGTGGTTATTTATAACACTAATCTCTGTATAAAGGTCAGTGGTTACAAAAAAAAAGTGTCCGATCTGTCCATCGCAATGTCGCAGTTCTGATTTAAAAAAAAAAAAAAAAAAAAAAAAAAAAAAAAAAAAAAATCGCAGATTGTCTCCATTACTTGTAAATCTATCTGCCATAAATCTATCTTCCATTTTATAGATGCTATAACTTTTGCACAAATCAATTAATATACGCTTATTGCAATGTTTTTTCCAAAATAAGAAGAATATGTATTGGCCTAAACTGAGGAAGATTTTTATTTTTTTTTAAATTTGGGGATATTTATTATAGCAAAAAAGAATAAAATATCGTTTTCTTTCAAAATTGTTGCTTTTTTTTTTTTTTTTTGTTTATAGCGCAAAAAAATAAAAACCTGCAGAGGTGATCAAATACCACCAAAAGAAAGCTTTATTTGTGGGGAAAAAAAGGATGCCAAATTTTGTTTGGGTAGAACGTCACACAACCACGCAATTGTCAGCTAAAGCGACGCAGTGCCATATCTAAAAAAAAAAATGGCCCGATCAGCAAGCAGTAAATCCTTCCGGGGCTGAAGTGGTTAAGCAGGACAAACATTTTTTTTTTTTTTTTAAATCAAATTTTCAAAAAGACACTGAAGCTTTTCAAGGACAAATAAATGACTTCAGTTAAAATGTTAGCACATGCTTTACATTAAAATAAAACTACTACTACTACTACTTCGATTTGACAATGTGCTTCCTATCCGGGTCAATTTATTATACCATGGTAATGTGAAAATTGAGGACAAAATTACAAAGAAGCCAAGGAACTATACAGTTCATAAAATTACCTGATATGCATTATATTTCATAACATTATATTCTATTTAAATGGATTTTGTTCATCATGCCCAAAAACTAGTAGAGTCTTTGGAAGCTAATAATTTAAAATCTAAAATACATATTATATGCAGTTGTGAAAGTTCATCTGGTTAAGCACTCAAATTTACTTACTATTTTCACAACTAATGTAACACAGACAAAATATTTCATTATTATACATTTTTTTTTTAGAAGGAAACAATTATAATTATAATCCAAAATTCAAGCACTGCATGGGTTCTTCCCATCAAACATTAAAAGGATTCCTTCATTTCAGCTTTTAAAAAATAATCTTCAGGAAAATCTGGTAGAGAGAGTTCATCTAGTGGTGCAAGGGGACATTCATTGTCGTTTTCCCTCATGCAAATGTATAGATCAGTATTTACAAAAAGGACATTTTCTGTTAGGTCAAAGATATATACAATGGTTCTACTTAAAGGCTGGTTCACAGCAGAACACGCTGCAGGAATTATGCATTTGGTGTGCATTTTCCACACTGTGTTCAAAAACACTTACCTTATTATAGAGTGTCAATAATAAGGTAATGACACACCAAAACCTGGGCTGCACATGCAGTGTTTGCCCACACTGGATGGCATGGTACAGAAGTATCTGTTGTAGTGCTTTTGTATGCACTACTTTTGGTGCGATTTCATTTGACTAGGAAATTGAGTATTCAATCTGTGTGTCTACCACACCTCCCGCTGAAGTAGGGCATGGTGTGTATCCCCCCAACAGATCTTCTCACCTGTTCTAAACCGCAAAAAGAAAGAGGACTCCAAATTACCACCATGGACTGTTCCAAAATGTTTAGATGCATTTGAAATATTTTTTGCATTGCCATTTTAAAGTATCATTTTAATGTTCGGATATTAAATATGTAAATTGCAGATAGTACATCCCACATACTGTACTCTCTCGCACTGACTCTGTTGTCATCGAGTTGTCATCTAGCGCATACAGTGCGGGCATTGCCAACAGGTGAGTCCATTAGAGCAAGGAGAAATTGTTCTTCTGATAAGGATTTTGTTAAAGAATGTAACATTGTTTCCAGTAGGTTGAGAGAGTGAGGATATAGCTGATATTTAATAAATAGATGCAGTAGATTGGCAGAAAATAAAGAACATGGTGATCTGATTGGGAATTCCTCTTCTATCAGTAAGAAAGCATGGCCCAGTGGGAGGGAGGATGTTCACTTTGTGACAACTTACAATATAACCAGATTGTTTCTATAATAAAACACTGCCTTCCTGTCTTATATGCGGACAAAACTTTGCATCATATTTTAAGATGGGTGCAATGTTTCTAGTAAGAATGCTCCTACTTTGGGTACTATACTTTCACCTTCTCCATTTTGTTCCACTTCCCCTTCCAGTTCGTGATTGGGGACAGTGGGCTCCTATCCTTGTGGTTATAATACCTGTAAACAGTTTAACCCCTTCCCGCCGAGCGTACGCAGATCTGCGTACTCTGCTTCCGGAGGTTATAACGGGATGATGCCCGCACCTGCAGGCATCATCCCGGTACCGCTTTTTTACAGCGGGCGTTTGGCTATCCAGCCATAACAACCGAAGTGGCTAAAAGCCGCTCGGCTGTTATGCCAGAGGAGCGGGAGGGGACGTCCCCCCCCCCTCCCGCCGCTGTTACCGCTCAATCGGGAGCACTGATTCAAGCTCCGATGCCTCCGGCTGCTGGGGAGGAACTGGAACGAAGCCGTAATCGGCTTCGTTCCAGTATCCTAATAGTAAACACGGAAGCGACCTCATGACGTCAATTCCCGTTTACTCGGCTGCCAATGGCGCCGGTTTAAAAAAAATATATACAGTATTCAGAATCGCAGTTTTTGTCGATCTGAATACATTGAAGTGTAAAGGAGGGATCGGGGGTCTTTTAGACCCCCGATCCCTCCATAAAGAGTACCTGTCACCACCTATTACTGTCACAAGGGATGTTTACATTCCTTGTGACTGCAATAAAAGTGATCAATTTTTTTTTTTTTAAACAAATTCATTCATTTTAAAATAAATAAAAAAAAAACATTTTTTTAAAGCGCCTGCTGTCCCCGCGAGCTCGCGAAGCAAAGAAAAACGCATACGGAAGTCACGCCCGCATATGTAAACGGTGTTCAAATCACACATGTGAGGTATCGCCGCGATCGTCAGAGCGAGAGCAATAATTATAGCACTAGACCTCCTCGGTAACGCTAACCTGGTAACCGTAAAAAAAAATTAAAGCGTCGCCTATTGAGATTTTTTGGTACTGTACTTTGTCGTCAATGCACGAGTGCGTGCAATTAAAAAGCGTGACATGTTTGGTATCTATTTACTCGGCATAACATTATGCAAAAAAATTGGGCTAATTTTATGTTTTTTTTTTTTTTTATTCATGAAAGTGTCCCTTTTCCCAAAAAGTTGCGTTTAAAACACTGCTGCGCAAATACCGTGTGACATAAAATATTGCAACAATCGCTGTTTGATTCTCTAGAGTCTCTGATAAAAAAAATATATATAATGTTTGGGGGTTCCAAGTAATTTTCTAGCAAAAAATATGGATTTTAAAGCGGGAGTCCGCTGGGAGTTACGGCGTTTTTTTTTTTTTTAAAGCCAGCAGCTACAAATACAGCAGCTGCTGACTTTTAAAATAAGGACACTTACCCGCCCAGCGCGTCCGCGATGTCGGCACCCGAGGCCCATCTCTCGAATGCTGCCGCCGCCATCTTGGGTATGGGAATCAGGAAGTGGAGCCTTTCGGCTTCATTTCCCGGTTCCCTACTGCGCATGCGTGAGTCGCGCTGCGCAATAAGGATGGACCCGCTGCCTCTGGGATCTGTGTGTTTCCCAGCAGGCAGCGGGGGACTTTCGAAAAGGGGCGTAGATCTACACCCCTTTCCGCAGAGAGCTATCCCGGAAGTGGGTGCAGATACCTGTACTGTACAGGTACCTGCACCCCCCTCCCCCCTGAAAGGTGCCAATTGTGGTGCCGGAGAGGGGGAGGATTCCAATGAACGGAAGGTCCACTTTAGGGTGGACCTCCGCTTTAACTTGTAAACACCAAATGCCAAAAATAGGCTTAGTCATGAAAGGGTTAAAAGACAAAAAGCAAGCCTGTTATTTCTTTTTCAACAGGTAGAACATATCCAGTAAAAAGTTTTATAAATTGCAACTCAAAGATGATTATCTACCTAATTGATTACAGTACTTGTAGAGTACAGTAAGTGGGAAGTACTATCCACAGTTTACGTATTAGAATATCAGAACACTACAATGATACTTTAGATGCATTCAAAATATTTTTTGCATTCCTATTTAAACATTTTAGAACAGGTGAGAAGATCTGTTAGGGGGGAGAGATGCACACACCATACCCACTTCAGCAGGAGGTGTGGTGGATACACAGATTGAATACTCAAATTTCCTAGTGGAATGAACAGTAGATTGGATGTGAATTTGTTTTTAAAATAAATATAAAAAAAGTTTTCAGTCTGGTGTTTTCCATTCTTTCCCTCCCCCTTCTCTGGTTATACAAACCTCACGTGATTTTAATTGTTAATGGATCTTAAATTTGACTGTACTGTTCCCTTTTTTGGAGGAATGGATACCCTTTCTTATAAAAACTTGATTGTATTATAAATATGTATGCCATGAGGGAGGCTTTTGCTGAAACATGTTAGCGTTTTGATGTCGCACTGCTGTCTGTGCTCAAAGATTTAAGAAAAAGCAATTGAGTGTCCGGAATTCTTTTTGCAATTTTGATGTATGGGACACAATGGCCTGAGCACCATTATTCAGCTTATCATCCTAAAAATAAGCAGTAGAGCTTGGGTGAGTTTTTGTCTATATTCATACAAAATAAATGGTCTGAAATTGCTCAACACAGAACTGCATATTCCCCGTGTGAACCAGCCCTTAAAATGGACATTTTTTTTTTTTTTTTTTTACAGTCCATGATCAAACATAATAAACACAGTTTACTTTTTGTAGAATACAGAAGATTCAAATTATCAAGGGAGGCTGGAGACAATGTGGAGCCATAAAACAATCCCAGTGAGAGGTTGCCACATATGTTGTTCTCCTGGCCAGGTTAAAGTTTCTAAAACATACTATAAAAATAATTTCTTGAATAAAATATCGACCAGTCACAAACATTATTTCTTTTCAGCTTGCAGGTATTTTAGACCTGGTATTTCGTCCCTTGAATTTTAGGTCTACAGGTGAATTGTGTGAGCTGGCTTTGTGATTCTTTTTATGGTGGTCTAAATCCTTCTTTTTTGCAAATGCTTTACCACACATATTACACTTAAGCAGTGAAAAGTTTTTGGTCAACTTAACTTCAATGCCAGCATCTACTCCCTCTGATTTTTTGGTAGATGATGAAGATGCTCCATCCTGTTTTGAAACATTTTTTTTTATTTTGTCTTTTTGAGGTCCTTTTTTTGACACCTTATCCAGAATTGTTTCAATTGGCTTTTTTATGGCTCTGCTCTCTAAACCTGCAGTTATTTTAATCAGCGCTCTCTGGGATTTTTTATGTACCACTGTTATGTGACGTAGGACATCACGTTTCCGCCGAGTCTCATAGGAGCAAAGAGGACATCTATAAAACTTAACAAAAATGCAGTTCCCATCTGTGTGCAACTCTATATGTTTTTCAAGATTCTGCTTAGATGTAAACTGCCGTTTGCACAGTTTACAGTAAAGTTGCTTGAAGTCAAAACCAGCTGACAGTTTAGGCTTTTTGTGCTTCTTCTTGTCATCACTTGGTGAACTGCCAGGTTTAGGGGAATCCCCATCAGACTTTGCCTTACCCTTTAGCACAGCTGTACTCTTTTTTTCTTGTGCATGGTTATGACCTTTAGATTCACCCTTGGGTGAGCTTTTTACAGGATTTGATAGAGAGTCTATCATATTTGTGTCTTCTGTTTTTATTTTACTGTCTGAAGTACTGATGTGATTCTGTCCTTTATCTGACTTGACATTGGTTCCATGGGACGCTGTTTTATGTACTATCTTTACATGTTTCTTGAGTAGGAACTGAGAGGTATAACGTCTGTTACAAAATGGGCATGCACACGAAGTGAGATTAACCTCAGACTTTGCTGGAAGTTTCTGTGTGCGAGAAACAGCCTTCAGTAATTTTTTAGGAGTTGCAGCCTCAGGAGTCACATTTTTACCAGGTTTGGTATTGATTTCCTGAGTGGCATAGTCTCTTCTCATTCCTCTGTGAACTTCATCAATGTGTCTCCTTGTATTTGCTTTAGTAGCAAATGATTTGTGGCATATGTGACAACTTTTGCTTGCTCCTGTATAGATCAAATTAACATGACCTTTTGTGGATGATAAGGGTGTATTTCGCTGAATTTCAATGAATTTCTTTATATCCTCTATTTTTTTCTTATGCACCTTCTTAATATGTCTACGTACACTGCGTCTACAGTTAAAATCCTTCTTGCAAATCCGACATGAAAAAGGATTGCTGTTAGAAGCCCTTTTAACATTTTTGTTATCATTTTGTGCTGTATCAGAAAGTTCTGCACTCAAAGAATTAGAAGCTGTATCCTTTTTAACACTCTCACATGAAGCGGATACTACAGCTACACTTTCTGAAGTTAAGGCAGATGAAGCAGCTGAAGCTGTGTCTTCCTTTTGAATGTCAGTGGAGTCAGATGTAATCATTACATTAAGGTTTACCTCACTAATGGGCTTAACAGTCTGGAAAACTGCATTCTGGTTTGTTTGGATAGGTTCTAATTGTACAGCATATTCTGGTTGATTAGTTCTTGGATATACTGTGTCCAGTAAGTCTTTTACAGCTTGACTTTGTGTATTTTCATTGGGAGGATCTAGAGAAAAAAAAATATAGATTATTAATCTCCCAATATTGCGCTGATTAATTATATTTGATAGAATTCTCTTCACCAAAACTGTTTGACAGTTGCAAGACTGGGTACTTTTTCAATGCGACCAGAGTAAAATTTGAAAATGTGTGGCATGTAGATTCACCTACTAATAACCACTGTGCATTTATATACAATTACCCTTTTTCTGTAAATAAATTTGTCTTTTATTGGTAAAAAAAAAACAAAAAAAAACAAACACGCACACACAAACAAAAACACACCCCTCTTAATTCAGGTTTGTACTGCATGTAAAACAAATCTGTAAACAGGAGCTGCTCTGATTGCAGGAAACCAATGTCTCTGGGACTAAGCTCATTAAAAGTTCCATTACAAAAACAAGGAGCTCGTTAAAGAGGAAGTAAAATGCAGTCTGACCTGCAAAAGTAAAGGCATAATGTGATAGCACTGCATACTAGCACATTATGTTAAACTTACCTGCAATTGAAGCCCTCGTCGTCACCACTGATGGTCGCATCCATCTTCGCTAGTCTGTCATCCAGGTCTGCGGACTCCGGCTGTGTGACGGGCCGGAGCCGTGTGACGTCACTACCATGCGGGAGCCGCCGGTTACAGGTGGCCGTACCTTAAGTGGGCATGCGCCGTTGACGTAATCAGCTGCATATACAGTAAATATTTCCTAAACAGCGCGCGTTTAGGAGACATTTACAGTACCTATAGGTAAGCCTATAATAAGGCTTACCTATAGTTACAAACAATACATGAAAGTTTACTTCCTCTTTAAGTGCTTCACCCCTTACCAGAAAAAGAAAGAAAACCGAACATTGTGGACAATGTGAACTCCACTTTTGTTAAGAAAAAAAAAAAAAAAAATAAATCTTCTCTAGGTGATCTACGTAGATTGCAAGGATTTTAACAAACTTTGTTGTAGATTCCTACATTTACTGTATTGAAGAAACAGCTGTTTGTGTCACAATTTCCTTTCCAGACTGATTCCTGAATGTGGCGGCCTTGTTCATTATAACCACCTAGTGAAATCTTGGTGTTCTGATGAGTAAAACTGCAATGTCAGTATCTCTTTAACAGTAGTTAAAGCGGGGTTCCACCCTAAAGTGGAACTTCCGCTGATCGGAACCCTCCCCCCCTCCGGTGTCAACTAGCACCTTTCGGGGGGGTGGAGATACCTGTCAAAGACAGGTATTTACACCCACTTCCGGGCATAGACTCCCGTGGGAGTCTATGCCTTTCCTGTCCTGCCGCGCTGTCTGCTGGGACACACACGGGTCCCAGAGACAGCGCGGACAATTCCTATTGCGCTGCGTGACTCGCGCATGCGCAGTAGGGAACTGAAGCTGATTCGCTTCACTTCCCGATTCCCTCACCTAGAATGGTGGTGGCAGCAGCCGAGAGCCGAGCGATCGATCGGCCTCGGCATCGCTGGAACCCGGGACAGGTGAGTGTCCATTTATTAAAAGTCAGCAGCTGTAGTATTTATAGCTGCTGGCTTTTAATATTTTTTTTGTTGGTGGAATCCCTCTTTAACCCTTGGGAGGTAGGTCATTATACCTCATTCTTATTGCAGGAGATGCCTAAAATTTGACAATTATTAAAAAAAAATCAAAAAAAAAATCAATGAGACAACCTCACAAGGAAAAGCAGTTTCTTACTTCCTACTCCAAGGCTTTATATACATGAAAAGTGTACCGAATGCCCCCAGTTTGCCATACTGAACAGAATATTTTTTTTACCGTTTTAGAAAATTATACTGGCTGCAATTTGAAATGAAAAGGTTATTTTTAATAACATTACAAAATGGCTTGTGTATTTTTTATTTATTATTTTTTTTTTACATAAAAGTGGAGTTCCTCTTTGACTCTTTTACTGCCCTGAAGACAAAAATTATATTGGAACAGAACAGCCCTACAGCTGGCCAGCTCATTAGCCCTCAAGTTCACAGCAGTTTAGGAGGATCCAAGTTAATGGCTAATTCAGCTTCAAAACTTTCAGCTATCTGATACACAAGATAGACTGCAATCATAAAAGGAATGTGATCAGTGGCTAACACCGCTCCTCCACACTGCCACAGCTACATTTAAACAAAAACATCAGTCATCGATAAAAAGGCTTCATGGAGTACACAGAAAACATTTACATTCCCCAAAAAGGTTCCCTTATGCCAAAGTAACCACTTCATGGCCACTGTATCATTTACATATATTTTCCAAGATGGAGAGCAGGGAGTCATCTTAAACATTACTCTAAAAGTCTAAAACGGAATCAGAAGTGCACCTGGATGAGCATTTCCAAGTTCTCCAAGTTCAGTAGTGTAGGGAGAGAAGGAAACCAAAGACTCTGTGCCCTTTTTCCAGCATAAAGAGGAGACAAACAGACTCCTGATGGCACTGCAACTCAGTGCACTGCAGAATGCAAACTACCACAAACCAGAGGTGTAAGGCCAGAGTCAGGGCTCTTAGCCTAACCACCGCTAGTCATTCTTAGGCATTTTCGTGGCTTCCCAATCCTGTAACCCCTGTTATTGGCATCCACAATGGTTCCATTACTGAGAACCCATCTCATAGCCTCCCAACATAAACAGCGAGTGGTATCTGATTAATCGTGCTACAGCACAAAACAGCGACCCTGGCTGTACACCTAAAGCCCACTGCGTGCCACTGCATATATGCACACCTTTGCACAAATAATATAAGATGTACAAAAGTCAGTAACACCATTCTTTAAAACTACAGGCCTCTGTGCTTCTAAAAAAAAATAGATGGTTAAGTTTTTTAACTAGATTAGTAAGTTAGTGGGGGGGGGGGGGGGGGGATGTTAAAGATAGCAAAAGTGGTGAAATATGAGAGGGGAGTCCAGGCAGCAAAACAGGTAAAGTTTACTCCAGGCAGATTTAAAATATGCAACTGAATGCAGCTGTGTATTCATGCATACGTCATTAGTTCTCTTTTAACTGCAAGCAGTGCAAGTAACTTAATTTGACTTGGTATCGCCCTGTTGCAGTCTATGTACAGCAGAGCTCAGACTAAGAGAGATGGAAAAGCTGTACAAGGAGCGATTCAGTTGTTCAACAGTGCTCATTTGGTAGCAAGGAACATGCTGATAGGATAGAGCAGAGTAACAGAGAGATGAGATCATCAGTCTGCTGCTTCTACTTTTGCTGTCCAGTAAAGTAATTAAATCATAAAAGAAAATAAAAACAGTGTGCCCAAAATCACACAATCCTTCAATGACCAATGCATTTTACTATGTGCTGTCATCAAGACTGTTTAGTGATATCCTAAAATTTAAAACAAGAAACCAGGATCGACATTCTCACTCGCACTACCTGGGATAATGGCAAATAGTGCTCCGAGACTTGCGAGTCTCAAATGCCTTTAGAGGCCAAGAGCCACAAGTGTGTGGGGTGGACACGTACAGTTGAGACTTTCCATCAACCACACTGTCCCCTGCCATATTACAGAGGGCACTCTGTTGTAGAGGTGGATGATCGGTGTTGACAAAAATGGGCCTGCTCAGGCATTTTTCCGCAGGGGACGGAGAACGGCGCTAAATTCAAAAAAGTAAAAAAAACACACACATTTCATACAGTATAATGTAATCTTATAGATTACATTGACGTATGTAATTATTTCCCCTTTGTCCCTAGTGGTCTGCCCAGTGCCCTACATGCAGTTTTATATTATAAAAACTGTTCTTTCTGGCTGGAAACCGGAGATTGTCCATAGCAACCAAAACTGTCCCTTTACATCAAAAGAGGTTTTAGACCAGCTAGAAAACAGTGATAATAAATTAGAATCACTTGCAGAATTGAGCGATAGTGATTTGTGGGGAGATCCTTCATCAAATATTGAAAAGTAATGACAGAGACAATTCTGCAACTGAGCAAATTTCAGTGTTTTTGATTTGATTACATTACTGAATAATTTTTTTTATTATTATTTGGTATATTTATATTACAATTTATGATTTCATTTTCAAACTTTATCATACCCGGGATGTCTGCTAGACAGATTTAAGCGAGTTATTCCTAAGAATTACAGGCCTACAATATAAAACGCCAAATTTTCATGCAAAATAATTGTACCGCTTTCTGCACCTAAAATCTGAAATAATCGTACCGCCAGGGAGGTTAACTATTACACTGCAACTTGATTCAAAGCCAGGTAAAAAAAAATTCTAAAGCTAGCATACATTTTTAAATAGTCATTAAGGCAACCCCAAAATGTTTGGTTTCATTTCCTGCTGATGTTTGACTGATTTGCTGCTTTTACCAAAGATTTGCACAGAACAAAACATGTTCATTTTTAGTTTTTGTTAGAGTGCAAAAGAGTTAGAATGATTTTTCACTGCTGTGTTCTTCATGGGAAGATTTCACCCCACTTTGTTTTGGTAACCATACAGAATGTGAAGATGATCCCTACAACAGTGACACAGGCAGCAATAAAACCGTATTTATATAAGAGTTATGGGGTCAGTTCACTAACACTTATCGCATGAGATTTGTGTTTGTTTTCTACAAAATATGTTATGCAATATGTAAAATGTCAATCCACTACTGGTAAATACTGCAAACAAAGTAATTACCTGCAGTAAATATCACAAAAAGATGCAATATTACATGAAGGTCAATTGACAAAAAAAAATAAAAAAAATAAAAACACATACACTAGGTAATTATCTTTTGGTCTATCCTAGCCACTTGCTATTTACCAAATGTATTAAGAGTTGTAACTTTTAGCAGCAGTAAATCGCCTAAATGTAGCAGTTATAGCATAGGCATGCTGGTTGTCAGGAAGCCTGTACGCACCAGCATCCTAATAACCAATGACTTATACCTAATCTCCTCTTTCAGCTGTCAGCATTGAAAATGCACTACTAGGCCCTTATCCAAGCATCAGGCCTGGCAGGCCAGGAAAGAGAAACATGAGCGCACACCCCCTGCACCATGGTGGAGGGGAGGAATCCCTTACCAGCGACAGGATCCCCTCAGCAAAGCGTGTGTGGATCTTTAAAGAGGAAGTAAACCCTAATGGGTTTTACTTCTTTTTTCCCCTGCAAGGTATAAGCATAATGGGCTAGTATGCCACTTAACTGCAAATGGAGTTTTACTTTCTGCTATAAAACACATCCAATAAAAAATAAAAAAAATAAATAAAAATAAGTCCTCATCAATTTAGGCCAAAATATATTCCGCTATATATTTGTGTATGGATTGGTTTGCGCAAAAGTTATAGTGTCTACAACCTATGGGATAGATTTATAGAATTTTTATTTATCTTTTACTAGTAATGGCGGTGATCAGCGATTTATATCGGGACTGTGACATGGTGGACAAATCGGACACCTGACACTTTTTTGGAAACCTAAAACAGTGAGAAAAGCTAAAAATAATGCACTGTCACTGTACTAATGACACGGGTAGGGATTAACATCAGGGGCAATCATATGTGCCTAAAATGTTTTACTGTGTGTGCTGATTTTACTAAGCAATGTGCTGTTTTTTACTCCTGAAGAAAAAAAAAAATAGTACATTGCATAGGTCTCAACTGTCCTCGAATTCAAGGGACTGTCCCCCTTTCCTCCTCATTTGTCTCCGATTCTGGACTGATCTACATAAATGTATATAAAATACACTTTTTATCTATCAAAAAGTGTTTCCCAGTGCTAAACCTTTCATCCGATTTCTAAATGTATGCATTTGTAAATTTCAAAAGCCATTATAAAGGAATAGTAGTGGTAAAAAAAAAAAAAAAAAAAACAATTTAACCAGTCTTGTTTTTTGTACAATTCTTCTTTAAGGGGGGACAGGCAAGGGGTGTGTCCTATGCCTGCATATTTTTGCTGATAGGTGTGCCTCATTCCCATCTCAAAAAGTTGACATTGCTGCAACTTTGGGAAATGCACATCCTATGGATTTCCTCTCCCCACATACCCTAAATAGTTACTTAAAAAAATAAAAAAAATAAAAAAAAACTTACCTTCATCCACAAAATGTTTGGATATACAGTAAAATTGCTTGTGGGTAATCAGATTAGGTAATCCTCTAAAAAGGCTGCGACATGACTTGCATTCAAATATAGTATCCACCTCTCTTAACAACATCAGCCTAAGTTGTTTAGTGCCTAAAGAGGAAAAAAAAAAAAAAAAAAAGAACAGTTTAGAAAAGTGCCAAAAATGATATATGTAGAAATGCCCATACGGGGTGCATTAGTCAATTAGTTGCAATAAATGTCACTAAAATAAATGTCAGCTGCAACTGTAAAAGGTTTTGTTAAGGCTGACTTTTCTTTTGGTTGCACTTCTGCTGATATCCTATGTATGACACAACTAGTCTGTTTTATTTCATGTTTCCAGCACACACGCAAATGCACATGCATAAGAGCTTGCATTTTCCTTACAGTGAATATAAGCTACAGCGTTGTGTTGCTATAGCATAGAAATGTGCTGCTTTAGAAGCCAAGCCTCCCCCATTAATATGCAAATGAACCAGTCGGACTAGTTTTAAGCTGAGTCCCGACGTTTTTTTTTGTTTTTTTAAGTCAGCAGCTACAAATACTGCATCTGCTTACTAAAATAAAACATGGACACTTACCTGTCCAGGCACCTGCGATGTCGGCACCCGAAGCCGATCTGTCCATTGGCTCTTGGGTGGAGGCACCGCCATCTTTGGTAAGGGAATCTGAAGTGAAGCCTTGCAGTTCCCTACTACACATTCGCAAGTCGCGCTACATGATCCCACTGGTCCCTGGTGTCTTCTGGGACCTGTGTGCCTCCCAGAAGACAGCGAGGGGATGGAGGAGGCACCGGATGTGGCATAGAAATCTGCAGATACTACGGCTATCTATGCCCGGAAGTGGGAGCAAATACATGGATTATACAGGTATCTGCTCTATAGGTCGACCGATATGGGTTTTTCTCTGGCCGATGCCGATATTTAGAAATCACGGCGGTCGATTTTGGCCGATATGTTAGGCCGATTTTTTTTTATTTTATTATTACACCTTTCACACTGGGGCGTTTTTCAGGCACATTTGGGCTAAAAATAGCACCTGTAAAGTGTCTGCAAAACGGCTCCCCTGCAGTCTGTGTGAAAGACAGAGTGCTTTCACACTGAGGCGATGTGCTGGCAGGATGTTAAAAAAAAAAAAAAGTCCTGCAAGCAGCACCTTTGAAGTGGTGTATACCGCTTCTCCACCACTCCTGCCCATTGATATGAATGGGAACCACTGCTGAAGCGCATGCAATGTGATTTGGCAGCGGCACTTCACGGGAGCCTTTAACCTCTTCCTCGGCTGCTAGCTGGGTTATATGCGCCCCACTAGCAGCGTTTTACCGTCAACGCCTGCCCACTCCAGTGTTAAAGCAGCCTTAATAAGTGATACAGAAAATGTCTAACATTTAAACATTTATTAAACAAACCTCCAATCAGTTTACTTGTATGTATAATTTAGATAAAAAAAATAAAATAAAAAAAAACAGGTAATCAAAACTTTTGTACGAAAAAAAAAAAAAAAAATAGGGCTAACTACGTTTTTTTCGTTTTTTTTTTTAATCTGTGTATTTTTTCCCAAAAAATTGCATTTGAAAGACCTCTGCGCAAATGCCGTGTTACATAAAATATTGCAACAACTGCTATTTTATTCCCTAGGATCTCTGTTAAAAAAAAAAAAGATATATATAATTTGGGGTTCCAAGTGATTTTCTGGCAGAAAATGCAGGTTTTTTACTTGTAAGCAACAAGTGTCAGAAAAGATTTAGTCTTTAAATGGTTAAACTGAGAACTCCTACACATGGAGTTCAGTTCATTCATAAGTGTAAACATTGTATCTCTGCTCTTTTCTTGTCAGACTGCCCAGAGAGGAAACAAGTCGCTTCACTGAAGACTCAGGCAACTTGCATTGACTTCTATTACAGAAGTCATTTGCAAGTCGGGCTGTAGTTATAATCGGCCTATCGAACTCTGCTTTAAGTCAGGTTATAGGTTATGATGTACAGGAAGTATGGAGGAGGGAATTAGGACTTTTTAACAAGCATGCACGCAAAGGACAGAGTCGTTCTTGAAAACAAAGAGGCAACAGTTGATCTGAGGACTTTGGAGATAGAAGTTAGATAGATGTTGAGCAAAGAACCACGAAGAAGACTCCATCAATGGAAAGCCCAAGTTGAGCATCTGTATAGTATACTTATTGCATACATATTGAATATGCTTATTTGCTAAGAAGATAGTCAGCTTGTGCATGTTGTAGGCATATTTTTTTTAAATTTGAATAGTGTTTTCTGCAGTTGTGCAGCTTTTCTGTTTAGTAAAAACATTAATACACTACAGATATCGAAGCTTCCTTGGCTTTTACCGCAAGAACCTTTAATTGACACCAAGCAAAAAAGGGTATAAAAATAGCTTGTGCTACAGTGTCTTAATGCATGTCCTAAAGCAGAGGCATGTTAATGCAAAAGCAGATATAACCTGCATTGTGCATGGAATGCTGGAATTTATGTTGCATGCCCACGTGCAAAAGGCATTACATGTTAATTCCATAAGATACATCTCACCAAAAATGCAATGAATTGGTCCCAAAACTATGATTTTAAAGCACTAGGTTCACCTATTAAATGAGAAAATACAAAGCTGGGTTACATTTTTAAAAATAAATCCAGGGGTGGGCCACAAAAATTGCCAAAACAGTAGCAACAGACCCACAAAAACAACAAGGGTCAACAGACCGAACAGGCAGTTGATAGCAAAACCCCCTTGCAGTTGAAACATGGATCAGTAGAGATTCAAACAGCCAGTTGTAAAAAAAATGGTTTTAAAAATGTGAACACAAACTGGTAATGTGATGAAATATGATGGAAAATATGATGAAAAAACAAAACAAAAACACCCAGCCAGGTTTTCGTTTATAAGCGTTTTTAAAAAGGTGCCCTATTTTTTTTACATTAAAAATCTCAAAAATTATGGCAAATTATGAAAAACAAAATAAAAAAAATTTAAACAATTGCAAGTGACATGTCAGGTGGCAAGTGAACAATCTATAACTTGTGGCAGGTGACGTGGCAAGTGACACGCTAAATACAAATACACTGCTGCTCTCACAGCTGCTGCTACTCATTCTGGTCTCACACAATGGCTGAAATAGTTAATACTGTTTTTTTGAGCTTGGGGAGGGTCTTAGGATGTTATCTTAACTAAACGCTTCTAGATGCAAACATGGTAAAACTCCACTAAACGCAGTATGCAATCGCGGCAAAACAGGCATTTCTAAACGCTGGTTCCAGCTTTTAAAAACATGTGTTCAGCAGAGTTTTCACCGGCGTCTCGTGTTCATGGGGCCATATATGCGTTTAAAGGGATAAGGTGGCAACCCTAATATAAAGTATAGCTAGGCCTTGCAGCCTGGTAACAAAAACTGCCCTGGTCTCGGCTAAAAGGCCTACCCCATAAGATGTAGTGCAGAAAAAAAGCTTTAGTGCTGTGGCCTAGTGCAATTTCACAGAGTGAACAAACCCACAGCCCTACTCCAGCACCCCTTGGGATATCACTTTCACTTCATGCCTCAGGAGCCCCATCATATCAGCATGGATAGTATACAGCCAGTCATCATAGCCAGAAGGACAGAATGACAGTGGAGAGAAGCTGCATACTTGTTCCAGGTCAACAAGAGGGCAGAAGTCAGTAAAGTATGTGACCATTAGCGTGATGCAACACCTGGTCATTCACCCAAGACTAAGTTCAGAGTGTTTGGGTTTTAGCGGCAACTGTGAAAAGTTTAAAGCTTGCATTTTTTTTTTTTTAACACACATTCCAAACTGTTTTACAGTAATGGTCAGAGACCTGTTCATGTTACTGGACTGTATAAAGTCCATGCTTCGTTCATCATAGTGGACATACCACCAAAGGAATCTTCAGGGACTGGTTTCCAGAGAGATGGACCATGTCCCTGGATCTGTATAGCACAGTGCGGCTAACTTAACATGATCCTGCATGGGCTAACCTAGGCACGGCAACCAGTGCCCTAACAACATTACAGACCATATCTGCACAGCGTGGGGTCCAGAAACAGCTCCCAAGGTTTTGCAGAGGTTGAGCCGATCCAGATACACTGCTTCTAATGGTGGCATTAGAAGACAGTGAGGATTGACTGAAGAAATCTGAACATAAAATAAAGTATCATAATAAACCAGGTAAGCAAAGGGTGATTTTCTCCATGAAGAAGTCCATCACCTTCAGATACTAGCACAAAACTGAGGACTCAGAGTGGGGTAGGGTTATATGGGACCTGCCCAGGAATGCCAATAACCCATGTTGTATCAATACGCTGCCTGCATCCTGTACTATATACGATTAAGGTGGAAGTTTTGTATTCACATTACTTTCTAGGAAAAAAAGTTTTCTACTTTAACCACTTCAATACAGGGCACTTTCGCCCCCTTCCTTCCCAGCCCAATTTTCAGCTTTCAGCGCTCTAGCGCTTTCAGTGACAATTGTGCGGTCATGCTACACTGTACCCAAATGAAATTTTTATCATTTTGTTCGCACAAATAGAGCTTTATTTTGGTGGTATTTATTCACGACTCCGTTTTTTATTTTTTGCGATATAAGCGCAAAAAAGCGGAAATTTGGAAAAAAAAAACAATATTTTCTTTTTTCTACTTCAATAAAAATCCAATAAAATCAAATTTTGTCATAAATTTAAGCCAAAATGTATTCTGCTACATGTTTTTGGTAAAAAAAAATCCGTTAAGTGTATAATAATTGGTTTGTGTGATCACGGACATATGTACGCAAATGATCATGTACATATGTGTGCAGGTGATCACGTACATATGTGTGCAGATAATCATTGGGACATGTGATTTTAGTGGGACATATGTGGGGGACATGTTTTTATTATTAGGGACATGTGTTTTTATTATTTGGGGACATGTATGTTTTGGGGACATGTGTGGGGACATTGTGTTTATACTGTGTGGTGTGTTTACTGTGTGGTGTGTTTACTGTGTACACTAGACTGGTGATCAGTGAGTAAAAAGCTGTAAAAAGCAGCCCATACTCACTGATCAGCAGCCGGCTGCAGCGATCTGCTCTCCTCTCCTCAGCGGTGACTTCCGTGTGAGGAGAGGAGGAGCCGATTGCCTAGCAACCGGCTGTTTGTTTACATCACATGACGGCCGTGATTGGACACGGCCGTCATGTGATCAGGAGGGCCAATCACAGAGCCCTCCTGCCGATCTGAGATGCGCCGTGTCCGGGTGACACGGGCGCATCGGGATCGCGCCGCTGCGCGGGCGCGCGCGCGCGCGATCCCGCTACTCCTGAATGACGTTCCTGGACGTCCTATCAGGAGTAGGCGGCTCCCACCCGGCCGTATATGTGCATTGGCCGGGTGGGAAGTGGTTAAAGAAACCATTAGCTAAAGGAACACTTATTTCCACTAGTAAGACACCATCCACCATGTTAAAAGGTTAAAAGAGACATACCTGATCTAAAACATTCAATAATTTGCAGTATGCCAGACTTGGAAGTCTGTACAGGTTGTTGCAACAATGGTGGGTCCCCAGGTTCCACCGTTGATTCTGTAAACAAAAAAAGAAATATATACCGTATAAGAATACAGCCTTAACAATTATGGACATTACAAAAGTCCTGTTTGAAAAAGCACATTGAGTACAAAGGCCAAACAGACCGTACTCGGATCAAATTAAAACACCATACAATAGTAATATAAATAGAACACAAAAGTGCATACAAAATAAAAAAAACTGTCACAAATAGAGTAAGTGACCAAAATTGAAAAGAGGTTCAAGGTATTACCAGTTGTCCAGAAACTAAAACATTAAAATAACAAAGTGTGAGATGAGAGTGTATCCTAGAGAAATTAAGCACCTGAAAGGGTTATTGCAGTGATACTTCATTCAATAAGTCAATTTATTACTGAATAATTCCATGAAATCATGGATAGTGTGATAAATATGGTCCTTTACCTTGATCATCTCCATCATAGCCATAAACTGGGCCCATGGTGCTTCAGAGGAATGCCAATTTAGGGCTAAAACCCATTGAGATACTTTTAATTTAGTGTATGTAAGCGTCTCAAAAGGACAAAGGAAGAGTAATCAGAAAACCTGCTATACAGGCAGTTTTAGATGTGATCTGTTGTCATGGAGGGTGCAATTCTTTTGCAACTCCAAAAAGAATAGATAAAAAAGGTGCCTATGTCTAGGCAACTCCGGGAACAATAAGCAGAGATAGTTGGACTGAAGGCATGGATTTTGATGGGAGGTAATGTACCACCTTATATGCAGTTTTAAAGCGATCTCTAAAATGAATACGTTTTAAAGTATTTATCTACACATTTAAAAGCACCATGCATAACCACTGTAAAAGCACAATTAAAAACAAGCAAAAGATATTCACATGATAATTTATGTTAATAGTCTTTGTAACTGGAATATGTATATGTTAGAGGGATTTTAAAAATAAGTGATAATACCTGTAAGCTTTAGGTTTCCCATTAACGCATTTAATAAAATATATATTACATTAAATAAAAAAAGTCTATTTGTTAACAGAAAAATACAACCTCCATTTTCTACCCGACTGTTCCTGTAATTTTGACATCCAAAAAACCGTGACTATAGAAAGCGACTTCTCTTTTCTCGCATCAAATATTGATTTTTTTCCCATGTCTGACATGTGGATGCAGCAGACACCTGTTGAAATTCTTGTCCCATTTTGTCCATTTAAATAAAAAAATAAAAAAAGGGGGGGGGGGGGGGAAGAAGAAAAGAAACACCTACGCACAGATTTTCTCACAGTTGGAAACCACTATAGCCCTCTAAAGGAGCTTCTACATGGCCTTAAAATAATTTTCATTTGACTGTTAAAAGAGAAGTTCATAACTCTTGCTATGCACCCCCCAAAATAACCCCTAAGTGTGTGGTTGGCAACCAATGTGCTCATAATTTACCCTCCCACCCTTTCCCAATTAGCTGTTAAAGGGTCCTAAATATTGTGCTCCATATCTGAGTGGCAGGTACCCAACTGTGTATGCTGCAAATCTTGGAGCATTTTTTTTTTTACGAGAATATATAATGCTGGCTTGATTTACTGTTACAAAATAAATGCCGGTTTAACAAGCAGTGGCGGAAACTATGATGGGTTT
The DNA here is from genome assembly GCF_037356315.1 of Lithobates pipiens. Taxonomy (NCBI): domain Eukaryota; kingdom Metazoa; phylum Chordata; class Amphibia; order Anura; family Ranidae; genus Lithobates; species Lithobates pipiens. The sequence continues at coordinate 196,450,828 of NW_027507903.1, read as the reverse complement.
TCAAACAGGTCTCTGCCTTTTTAGGTGTTAGTGAAATAGAAGTTCCATCATGCACTTCCAGTCAGTGTGCTTGTGGTTCTGTGGCTAACAGAATACAAAAAGGCTACTGAAGACGTTATATACTTGCTGAGGAGCTAGTTGTAGTCTTATAAGATGTTGCCTTGAAAAGACTGAAAGGTTAAACCTGAATTAAAACAATTTTAGGAGACAGCTGGATCTTTATCGATTTAGGTATTCTCTTTTCGAAAAGGTCAATTAGCACAGCTGCATTGTTTTACACTCCATTACAATTTCATTAATTGAGAAAATTACATAAAGTTGCTCTTTAAGCTTTTCGGACACCCTTTTTCAATAGAATAAAATTAATTACAGCCAAAAAATAAGCGAGAGACTAGTTTTCTTTTACTAGATGGATTACTCAAGAAAATAAAAACAGGAAACCACCTGTATGCTATGACACATCAGCAATGATTTTAAGTTCTAGCACTCATGGAAGTTACAGGAAAGCAAAAACTAGACTTCTAAACAAACCACAGATGACCTCCTTTTATGGAAAAAAACATTATTTTTAAAAAAAGGGAAGAGATAATGGTGCCATACACATTTTGGTTTCCTATTCCAGCACATCATTTTTTTTTTAAGGTGTGGAAAAACAAATTGCACAAAGCATTTCAAATAATCACAAATTGTACACTTTGGTACTGCTAAAGGACTAAACACAAAGGGGCATATTTATAAAGCACTGCATCTAACATTCACCAACAATTTAGTGAAAAAGAGAAAGACAGTGATCGATTCCCCAGTAGTAAGGCTTGGTTTGCACTGCTGCGACATGGGATCCGACTTGCACAACATGACAAATTCAATGTTTACCTATAAGACATCTTAACTGATGTTACACAAGTCGCTCTGACTTGAGAAACGGTTCCTGATCAGAATTGGGTGTGATTTCAGCCCTTGTACAGGTTTCTAGATAGCAGCCATGTCAGATCAAGTCAGAAAGGAAGTTGCAGGACAACGTTGCGCTCACAGCAGTGTGAACTGCTAAATTCTTGGTGAAAGTCACATACACGGCTCTATAAATATGCTTTCTGCATATTGGCTAAAAAAAAAAAAAAAAAAACTGCTTCTACAGGAGTTTTGTGTTTTGCCTGAAGAAACAGCTCAATGTTATCCTATGTGTCCATGCATCGCAGGGTGGATAAAAATAGAGGATTTAACCAGTTCCCGACCAGAGCACGC